>NC_092018.1:23540951-23854523 GCF_042242105.1 Pempheris klunzingeri
TCCCAAAATACTGCAGTGAAAATGATTTGATTGATTTAAAAGGATTTTATTGCATAGCAGCAGTCTGCTATACGGAAGTAACAGACCCTAGAATGGTGTAATTGATCAATGAACACACACGCTGTGGTTTTTTTCTTTTTTGGCTCAACCCCTTACGCACGGTGCTGCTGTCCCAAATGTGAATTAATCTGCCGCTGAAAATCCCCAGCAAATGCAGTTTTCTCCTCTTTAATTAATGTTCGCTAAAAATAGAAAATGAAGCCAGCCGTGAATATCAGATTCTAATTTGATTGTATTTCAGTTATTAAATTGTAATCGGTTGACGTGTAGGTTATTTATTGTCGAGTACAAATTACAATGATTTTGCGTGACCGTCCGCTTGTTGCTTCTATCCAGCTGTGGATAAAAGGCATAAAGATGCAAACAAGATGTTCTCACGTGGCCTTAGTGGCATCTAGTGATGGAGATAGTTTGGGGTTTATTTGTCGACTGAAGAAAGAGAAATTGTGTTCCATGTATTACCCAGAATAACAGACAGGCTTCTGGGAAGAGATGTTGCCGTTCGCCTCCAGTGTTTACACGAGGAGGCAGACATCTCAGAGACAGATGCCAAATACAACCAACACGTTTAGCTAGAGTCTAGATATCAGTAGTGGTAATGGAGCAAGTGTATTTTCTGAAACTGGCCCTGACTATGTAATGAAACGGGGGATTTTAAAGCCTGAGACTGCATTCCGTCTGATACTTTTTGACAGTCTGCGAGGCAACACGCAGTCAATGTCTTGTCTTGTCGTTTCTTCCCTTCTCATTTCCTCGTCCAATCTCCTCCCAGTCGTGCTTCTGACACGTTTGATTCATGATTCTAAGGAAGACCCACTCCACCACCCACATCTGCTTCTCTCTCTTCCGTTGTCTTTCTCTCTCTCTCTCTCTCTCTCTTTGTTTCCATGCTGCCATCAGCCCACACTCTGAGCAGCCGGGCTTGACAGTAGAGCACCAAGCCGCCCACCCACACGTAGAAACGCACACACAGTCACACACAACTCTGCGGTAGCTGTTTGCCTACTTACACCAGATAGTACTATGATATCATGTAGAAAGATATGATGTCAAAATAATAGAAACATTAACTCCTCCATCCAGCTCTTTACTCACAAACACAGAAATATTCATCCTCCCACACTACATACAGTACATCCAGTACACACACACACACACACACACACACACACACACACATACAGTATACTGTACATACAGTATACACACACACACACACATACAGTATACTGTACATCCAGTGTACACACACACACACACACACATACAGTATACTGTACATCCAGTGTACACACACACACACACACATACAGTATACTGTACATACAGTATACACACACACACACACACATACAGTATACTGTACATACAGTATACACACACACACATACAGTATACTGTACATCCAGTACACACACACACACACACACACACACACACACACACACACACACACACACATACAGTATACTGTACATCCAGTACACACACACACACACACACACACACACATACAGTATACTGTACATCCAGTATACACACACACACACACACACACACACATACCCATTTCCTAACTCACTTTTAATTTCTGGGAGATTTACCTTAGCCCTAAACATAACCAGTACTTGCATAGCTTTTGTCCCCAATCAGTCAACTGATCTTGAGTCTGGTGTGTTTCTCTGAAAGTGATTTAAGTCATACACACACACACACACACAAACATAATATACTAGTATAATATAGCATATTGGACACATAATACACCATCCGAGCTGCACACACACACTCCTCACAAAAAGTTAGGGATATTCGACTTTCAGGTGAAATATATGGAAAATGTAAAAAGTGAATGCTACAGTGATATTATATCATGAAAGTAGGGCATTTAAGTAGAAGCATGCAATGGTAATTTTATTCATCTTAAACTATTTATTGAAAGAAAATCTAACAACAGTGGTGGGTATACCACAACAAAACATTTTCAGTGCCTCAATAAATTGGGATGTGGCCAAAGGACGTCCACTCCTCTCCTTTCTGGGACTCTTCCAGTCTCTGTATCACTGTTACAACCTCCTGATGACACTCTGTGACCCTCTAAGCTCAGTGAACACCTCCGTCTGAGGACTTCCTGTTTGAAGCCTCCAGTGTTGAGGTGCTGCTGATCAATTGTTAGGTGTCGTCTTGGTCTCATGATGTCAGAATGTGAACAGCAGGATGAGGAGGACTGTTTAAATACCAATTCTAACTGAAGCAGGAAATGTATTGATGGATTCATGGATCAAACCTGTTGTGAATGTTGCTGTTAAGCTTCTTGTTAGAGAACAGCAACTTGTGCAAAAAGTACTGAAACACTGAACAGTTGGACATGTGTATTCAAAGGTTTAGAGAAGGTCACATTAAGTTCACCTGGAAAGTTAAGAATGCATTTTAGGTTCATCCTGAAATTTCACCTGAAAGCCGAATATCCCTAACTTTTTGTGAGTAGTGTATATGTATGTACACACTCCATGCTCTTGTTTGACACCCTGACACCCTAACCCACTCCCCACACACACGGTTTCACTCATTTTAACATTTAAGACCTCAATTGTTTTTAATCTTTATGCCACATGAGGGCAGTGTTGTCTTTTTTTTTCACCTTCAGTGGTTTTCTGAAATGGGCAGCACAAGCGACTCTAATTTCCAGCAGCACTGCCAGCAGCAGCTGTGCTACAGAGCTGATATGATGATGATGATGATGATGATGGTGATGATGGTGACTTCAGAACGAATAGAAAAAGACTAGATTTTGACCAATATAGGTTTTGAAGGCTTTTTGCTTTGTGGATTAGAATCACTATGCATCTCCACTCACCTGTAGATGTTCCTAAGTCTATGTGGTGACTTCTCTTCCTGCTGCTTTTTGCCCTGAGCAGTTTTTACAGTAGAGTGTTAGAACTGAACCTTTTCATAGATTATTGGTTTGTCAAAGGCAGTGACAGATCCTGGTTTTGTGTCCGTCCAGGTAAAGTGAGCACTCACCCTGAGCTGGATGAGGAGATCGACTTCCTGTCCGCCATCATCAGTGAACAGAGAACCGTGTCCAGGGTGCCAGGTACTGGATAGGCCACCGCTGTACCCTTATTTGTATTTGCGACTACATCCCTCATTGTGTAATAACTCAAAACTTTTATTCCTTATCTCAGCTCCTCCTTCACAGGAAGTATCTAAACCCGAATCCAAGCAGCTCATCGTGCCCAGCCCCCCCCTCAGAGCATTCACCACAGAGCAGCCTGAGAGGCAGAGCACCCCGTTAACCAGCGTCGCTCCACCCACCGCCACCACCACCAACACCACCAACACCACAAACCCCACCCCTGCTCTGCTCAGTGATCCCATCATCCTCCCCTACCCCTCTAATGACTATGTCTTCATCAGTAAGTCATTTCTGTTCTTTCAAGTAACAAATCTCAAAGAGTTGAGTGCTGTGGTGGTTTGGTTTGGTTTGATTATTATATTCACAGGTAACACATTCACTAGAAACATAAAAAGTAAATAATGTTATCAGAGGAGACACGGTATCCCAGCAAACATCTGAATGACAGTGATTCTGGACATTTCCAGTATGAGTTGATAAAGATTTGACCAAACCAGCTTTGGAGATTCCTTAAAGGTGCAGTGTGCAGGAGTGTAGAAGAATCCCTTGGGTAGAAATGAGATATAATATTCATAACTATGATTTCAGTAGTGTGCAATCACTCAAAAGTAAGAATCGTTGTGTTTAGAATAAGCCCTTTATATCTACTGCACCATCTTTTTTTTTTTTTATGATGAAGTGGCAGATTGTTATTTGATGGGTGCACAGCTGTAAGTTATAGAATCACCACTTGTGACGAATGGAGGATAATTATTATCATTTAGCTTAAGAAAAATCAAGTGAGCGTGAATCCTCATCAGCCACCGTAGTTTCTCCTACACGCTCTGCAAGGAAGAGGTATTCCGTCAACGCTGGATGCCACTTAATGCTACTCACTGCACCTGTAGTCAGCTCAGTTCAGATCTTTATTGTCCCACCAGAGGAAATTCGTCATCAGAAACTCAGCGTTTAACCCTTTAACACGCTTGCACACGAGGGCACACGTGACCTAAAATTTCTGGGAAATTCCAGGTTCTCATTTCCAGCGGATCAAAATGAGGCAGCGCCCAGGAGAAGTCAACTTAGACTGCTCTCATTTACAGTCATGGAAATAAAAACTAATAGAAAAAAGAAACTTTTGAACAACACCAATCTTGCCATGAACAGGCTTCCAAATGTCTTCAGGCTGCAAAATGTTAGGTTTAAAAGTCAGTTAAAAAAGGCCTCTTTTGTCCGAGCAAATAGTGCTGCATGATGTGAAACCTTGGGACTGACCTCAGATTTACCATGGGATTGCACAGAACAAAACTCACATGTTAGTCTCAATTAGTTCTGTCACACTCCATTTCTGTCATCAATGCCGTTTTCACTGTTGATACTGCAGGCCATAACCGACACGCTGACGCTTACGTATGTTCAGTTGCTCTTCTCTGAGTTCTACTCTTTGCTTCCAACACATTTCCAGGACCGTCAGTCAGGAATCATGTCTTCCTCTGTCACCTCCAGATCTCCTCAGCGTTTCCTCCCCCTGACTGTCTTTATGTATTTCTTCTCAGTCATGAGCAGCATCTTCATCGTAGCAGGTTCGCTGGCTTTGGTCATAGCAGGCGCCTGTTGGGTCAGGTGAGAGATGATTCCTCCCTTTCTACACTGCTGCATGAGACTCTAAATGTCTTCTCGCTCTCCCTTTCAGAACGATTATTTTCTCAATGAAATCAACTCATTTTTGTAGAAAAGGTTATAATTACCTAGAGAGAGATGTCTTTAAAGTTGATCAATTTGCCTGACTAACAGTCAATCATTTTACTGTCACAGAAGAAGAATGAATAGAATTAAGAAATATTCACAACTGAGAGATTGGAACCAGATAATTATTTTTTCCAATACATTTAAAAACTAATACAACTAATCAATTGTTTTAGTCAGTTGTCAAACCAATTTAGTAAATACTGTTATTGATATCAGCTATCAAAAACTTGTATTGGTCAGACTCTCATCTGTGGTGTTTAGCGTTTTATTGTAATTTAAAAGAGACTTCCTGTGAGAGACAGATTAAAGACAAAGAATGGTCAAAGTCAGAACAGCAGAAGTAGAGAGATATATTACATTTCCTATAAAGCAACTCAATAACATCTCTTTAGTTGGTTGATTGCTGAAATTATTGGTTTTGTTCTGGTCATACGTCAGAAGAAGACAAACAGCAGTACAATCTAATGCAATTGGATTTTTTTTTTTTTTTTTTTTTTACAGATTGCAGAAAGGTGTGCTTCTAACTCAGAAGGTGGACTACCCTGTGTATGGACTGATGAGAGCCCAAAACTTCGACAACTTGGTGAGTAGAAAATCTCTAGTGTTATAATGACTTCAGTATATGTGCAGGTAGAAGAAAACATGGTGTTTTACAGCTGATGATATCTTTGATTGGAAAAAAGTTATGAAATACGACCATTTCAGAAAAAGGAAGCTACTGTGTTTAAAGCTGCATTCATCATCAAGTTTTTCATAAAACAATGGATGAAATGACGATGTGTAACACCAAAGGGGTCACAACCGTGGTGGAGGAGGCAAAAGACCAGGGTCACTTGACCATGAAAATGCAGCAACACACATGCAGTAATACATGTTATATCTGAACACAGAGGACATTCATTAATAGGCCAAAATATCATCACACCTTCATTTTATGCTCATTTGGGTTAATGGTGATCATTTTTATCCAACAATTTCTCAGTGGGTAGCACCAGCTGTTACCAGCAAGCTAGTTGTATGTGGCGCCCCAACAGGACAAATGCACCTGCCCTTTCAGCTCTTTCCAAACATGTGCACTATGAACGCATGCTTGCAGGTGAATGTCATTCGAACATTGTGACTGGATGTGGGTGAATACCACTGACTTTCTCACATCCCCTCTGCCCCTCGGTGTGTTCCAGCCTGGGGACAAGAAGCTGGCCCACAGTGCCCAGATGTACCACTACCAGCACCAGAAACAACAGATGCTCTCCCTGGAGAAGTGAGTCACCCTCAGAGCCCAGACACACTGATCTTTCCTGGGCATGTCTGTCTGTCTGTCTGTCTCCTGCCCCTTGTCTCTTGGCCCTCCCTGCCTCATTGAATCTGCGTTATCCTATGACTAGTTGATGGAGATGTGCACATGTGTTTGACTGTGTCTGACCTGCAGGCACAGGGATGAGCCAAAGGTTCCTGACTCAGGAGCATCAACAGATGAGGAGAATGAGGACGGAGATTTCACAGTGTATGAGTGTCCTGGATTGGCACCTGTAAGTAAAATCTACATTATTCTCCTTTATTCAAAGTTATATTGTGTATATCATCAGGCCAGTAATCGTCCACAACGCTGAATCAGTACTGTTAGTAGGTAGCCCTCAACCAGAAATAAAGAAATAAAATGATGACAAATAACATAATCTTGAAGTGATAATAGCTGCACTTAATCATTTTTATGTTAATAGTCCATGTATAAAGTGAAAAGCGTCACTCATAGTAACAGATACACAGAATATTGTCACCAAATCTGCAGTTACCTTCATTTTATTTTGCATTACATTTATTTTGGCTCATTCTTGTATTTTTTGAGCCGCAATCTCAGCTCTCAACAGACAGCTGTTTTCAGTGACGAAGCCTTGAATAAACCCACTGTACACTAGCTGCCCAGCACCTAAAAGCACAAAAAGTCAAGTTAGCGATGTGAGAGTGACGTCAGGAGGACACAGATAATAATGACATCACCAGGCCAGCTCACGAAAGCAAATTAGTCGTGAGCCTCTCTGTCCAAGAGGCGTTATCAACAGGCACAGACTAACATGCTTCTGGATGCATTAAATGGACTTTCAACCAACCGAAGCGAGATTCGATATGCGTAAAGTCATTAGTTCCACCTTTGCTTTTCCTGCTGTTTTAAATCAAAAACTTTGCTGTGAAAAAACTCCAGAGCTGGGGCTGGGTATCTGTTGAAAGGCAATTTTAGCGATTTCAACCTTCCATTCCATTATTATAGTTGTAAAGATGCCTGTATCATTGCCATTAACCTTCATCCATATCTGATTTCATTGTAAAGATCACAGACAGTTCTCCAATTAGGTTTATACAGTAGAAATGATAAAACATTTCAAACCTATTCAGATATGTATTAGTAAAACATATTAAAGCAAATGTAAACGTATCAGTTTTAGACATTATCTGATCCCAAACCCAAATGTCGAATCTGAAATTATCTCTGTCCCCATCGTCTAACCCAGGGGGGTCAACCGCAATCAAAGAAGGGGCCAAAATTTAAAACACGGTCTAAGTCGCAGGCCAAATGGGCTCAACATTAAGTGAAGAGTCTAAAAGTGACTATTCTATTATAGTATATAATAGAATATAATAATATATATATTTTATTCAGAAATATGAATGTAAACAGCCAAACTCCAACAACTGTTCCTCAATAAAATAAGTAAAATTAAAACTCATTTTTTTCTTTTTTCTACTATCCTCGTTTCTATGATCTCGCGGGCCGTATATAACTGTATCACACATGTCTGGTCTGACCAGTCAATGACATGATTAAATACAGACGCTGGATGGCACCATAGTAGTTATACTGTAGATGTGTCCAATTCTTTTTTTTTTGAGAAACCAGTAATATTTTCATTAAATGCATATTTATTTACATGTTATACTCACTTGTTGTTGGTTGTTTGTACCACAGAGCCACAAAATCAAATTCCTTGGTGATAACACAGCCTTTACATAACCATATTAATGAGCCATGTTACCCTGCTCCCCTCTCTCTGTCCGTTCTTTAGACCGGGGAAATGGAGGTGAAGAACCCGCTGTTTGACGACTCCACCCTTTACTTTCAGAGGTTCCACAAGTGAACCTGGACACTGAGATATTTCCCACTCCAAATGAAGCACTTGTGTGTGTGTGTACAAATAGTTGAATTTACACAGATACACACACTAAACATACACTCCTGTTCTCAGTACAAGTCTTTTAATGGACGGGGTGCAGGGTGTAAGGTGCGTGGAAGATAACGAGGAGTGAGGTGTTCGTGGACATTTAAAGGACGTCACAGGGCCGGTTTCACGTTTGAAGCAGGACTAAATCTGGGACCAATGTCTCCCATTCTGCAGCCACACTCTGTTCTTTCTCATGTCATCACTCTTTTTTTTTTTTTTTTCCCTGTTTTTCACAAAATTGCAATCAGTCGACATCTAAGAGCTCAAAGTGACTTCTGTCAGGTAGCAGACATGCATATTAAATATATTGTCATGTGTTAATAGAATTCAGAGTCTAGTCACTGACTAAGTGTTTCTACTAGTTCATTGATAAATCTTCATCAATATCCATGTTTATTAATCAGTAAATGCTCCTTATGTTGGGTTGGCACTGCAGGCTTTGGTTTCATTTAAGTATTTTTAAAAAGAAATGTGATTTTAATATTCATGAATTCATCTCCATGCAGCACCATGATCGTTATCGGTATGTTGTGTAGCCATTGTGTTCTCAGCCTCGTTCCTCTATGCATGAATTGATGATGCTGTGTTATGAAATCTGAGAGTCAATATGCATTTACGGTTCTTACAAGTTTCTTGTGCAAACTTGGTAATGATGATTATATATATATATATATGATGAATGATTTCAAAGGAATTTGAAACTTCTTAATTTGGAACTCTGAACCAGAGCGAGTCCACCCTATACATATGGTATCTCACTGACATGGCTTGTCCCCATGGTTTTGTGGTCTGTAAATAGCTGCTGACGTGTACAGAAAAAAGATCTTACCTCTCACTCAGCGTGTTTGTAATGTTCCTCTAGATTCCTGAGTGCTGTGTCAAATATTCAACTGTTGTTTGTTTCCTTATTGTTGAGTATATTTGCAGGGTTCCTACACATGTGGAAAGGATAGGAAATATCCAGGTTCTGAAGACATTTCTGATCCTTTACATTTGTTATAGTGCATACTGGTTTTTAAATTAAATGTTATAGTTTTGTAGACTAAAAAGAAAGCAGAGAGTATCCACATACTGTAACCTTGCTCCCAAGTCTTCATCAGGTAAAACATGACAAAAGGGCACAAGGTCTGTGTAGGTATTAAAAAGATGACAAGACATTTTGTCATCAAAGAAATCTGCATTTTAGAAATACAGAAATTCTTTAAAATGATCTTTATCACAATATTTCAAAAAGTGGAGTCGCAGCATAGTAACACAGCATTGTCCGAGACTGAACAAAGGAGGAGGAGGAGGAGGAGCTGCTACATTTCTAATAAAAGTCTGGGACCCTAAATATGTGAAAGATGCCACTTTTAAATTAAACCCACAAGGAAGAAAAACTGCCACATTTGTTTAGAATGGGCAACATGGCAACGCTGGCTTGAAACCGAAGCAGCCAAATCGTGTTCTGTGATCAGATGTTTCAGCTCTGTCACACCTCTACAGAGTCAACAATACAACTGGGAAAAATTCTGCTGTCGTGAAAATAATGACAAAAAAGATAATGTATTTCCACCATATTTGCCATATTTATATCACAGTGTAATTATTATTATATTATCAAACATCAAAAGGAAATTAGAATGTTCTATGTTGTAGTTTTGTCCGACATAGCTTGCATCCAAATGGAAAACTGATTAAAGTTTGATTGAATGATCTGACGTAAACACTGCCAACTGTGCAGACAGTGTGCAGATACAAGAAATAAACCAATCTAACTTTGCCTTTCTGACACAAATCTGGTGGGCTGTTGTGATTGAATGAACAGAATAGCGCACAGGGTGCAGCCCTAATGGATACTCTCTGCTTTTTTCCTGTACTGAAGCTGCTATTCTCACCCGGCCTACATACTCTTTAGACCCGGACGTGCACTGCTACCTTCGTGTATTTTGTAGACGGTCATATTGCCCCACAGCGTAGATCATGGATTATATCACACACCCAGGATGATTCTTCAGCTCCACTGACAGATGTTTGGCAGCACCTCTGGATTGAACTGTGGCCTCTCTCGCTGTTGTCTCTCAGGAAAGCCGCTCCCTGTGGCTCCTCTCCTCTCCTCAGCCGGCTCCCTCTCAGCCTCTCAGCTCTCCCACGGTGGAGGAGCATGTTAAATTGTACTTGACCTGCACACACACACACACACACACACACACATATTTGAGTGTCAATATGTAAAAAGAAATATTTACAGCAGATACCAGGAAGTATTAACACTGGAGATCTTTGTCTGTGTTGTAAGGACTGTTTTATTCAAACCTACTGAGCTTGTTGAACAAAATAAAGGACAATTTATTAGTTGAAGGGATAAGAGATGTAGAAAAGATGCAGTTCTCATTATTTGCCTTGTTACATAGCTCTGCTTTCCCTTCACCAACGCTGAGAGCTAAACAAAAACCCAGCAGGTTGTCTTGTTTTTGGTCATTCTCTCTGATGATGAATGGGTCTCGTGAAGTAACTCTGGAACTACCTACGCTAGCTATCTTTGATACAGACTGTTTTAAGACTTAAAATGAGTTCTATATGTTTAGCATGCATGTGGATATACCAGAGCTGAATGAAGGAAATAAATATTTATATAATCTGAAGTGAAACATGGTTTGTTGTGGAGTCACTTTTTCCCCACCCCCAGAAAATAACCACAGAGAGAGCACACTGTTAACAGGAACTGTGTCTTTGTTAGAAGGCAGATCCAAATTCAACAACTGGACAAGTCTTACGGAGAAACATCAGGACGTTGCTTCTGGAAAGAATTTTAATGTAATTTTTTTGTGGTGTTAGGGTCACCTCCATTGTATTGGAGGGGTGGACAGATTGAGCCAAAACTATCTGCATGGAGGGATATTACAGGGCGCAAGTGACAAAATAGTTTTTGATTTGAATTTGGATGAAACTATTTATGTTAAGGACATTTTGATTTGATTGAAAATTTTTTCTCTATCAAAAAACGAGCAGGACTGAACCTGGTGGTCACCGCCGTCATCTGCTGGCACAACATAATGTGGTTGTGCCAACATATAATGGTAACGCTGTGCAGAAATCTGATTAAATCTGCCCAGAGACTGATCAAACACATAACCCCAGTCTTAAAAATGGGAGATGGGAAAAGAAGGGCTCCTCTGAATTCTGAAGTATTTATGAGACAACGAAAAATGTCTCGCGTTCAGAATTGTATTTACTTAAACTTACGTGCCCCTTAAATGTTTTACTGATACATTAACATGTAAGCAGCTGTGGGGTGGCACAGGACACCACTGAGATCATTAGCCATCCCAAGCCCCCACCCATCATGCTAAACTATGATTGGTCTGCCCAGTCAGGGAGGGGTCTTAGTTTGGTCATCAGATATTATATTGAGCAACAGTGGCAGAACTCCCCTTTAACAGGAAGGAACCTCGAACAGAACCAGGCTCAGGGGTGGGCACTACTTTTGAGGGCTTTTATGAAGAGAAGCCAGTACAGGAGAATATGATCTCTTCTCTTAGTTCTCATCAGTACACGAGCAGCAGCGTTCTGGACCAGCTGGAGAGTCTATTAAGGACTTATTGGAGCAGCCTGATAATAACGAGTTGCAGTAGTCCAACCTGGAAGTGACAAATGTGAGGACAAATGTTTCTGCATCATCTACAGACAAGATGGGCCTGATGTTAGCAATATTACGTAGATAGCAGTACTGGAAATCTGTTTAATGTAGGAGTTAAAGGACAAATCCTGATCAAAGATAACTCCCAGATTCCTCACAGTGGAGCTGGAGGCCAGAGTAATGCCATCCAGAGGAGCTATATTGTTAGAAAAGGTGTCTCTAAGGTAAGCAGAGTAACTTCAGTTAAGTAAAACCAGACAAAACAGTTAAAAATGAGGATAAAACCAAAGGAGCACATAGGAAATAAAAACAATTAAAAGAATCAAGATAAGATAAAGAAGAATGGTAAAAATAAAAACACATCAAGCATTACCAAAAGCTTTCACAAAGAGAAAAGTTTTAAGAAGAAAGAAGCCAGAGAACCCATTCCAGAATGAATAAAATCATGTACATTTTTTTTGATCAGCAGGTGATAGAGACGACCTGATTTTAAAAATAAGTTTAATGGTAAAAACGTGATTGAACAACCACTTTTCACTTGGCCATCAAAACAGAGGTTGGGACATACAGTACATAGAGGTTGGAGAGTATCATGATATGATATGATATTGAAGATTTCTTTTTACAGCAGACACAAAATAGCACACTACAGGTTCCTTCCTGTAATTATGAAAATATATGTGAAAATAGAATGAAATAAAGTGAATAAAACATTTTTTAAATAGTCAGACACACATTGCGTGTGTGTGTTTGTTATTTTTATACAGTATATTAACTCTTTGGGTAATCCCCATGTGTTATGACTCTGTCCAAGTCATAAGACTTATAATGAAATTTCTCCAGTCATACTATACTGCATACCTGTCAGCTGTCAATACATGTTAATTCTGTCAGTGTTAATGAGCGCTGTCATTGTGGATTAAACTCTCTACTGATACAACATTGTAAACCACACATGCTTTTGCTTTTACTGTACCTCGCTATAGTACATGCTTCTTTAGCGTGGTAGTCTCTCTGTCACAGAGCTGATTGAAGTTTTACTGCAACGGCTGGAAATTTTCTGCTTTTCTCACCACACCCCACAGGGATGATGTCACATCATGAAGGTGTTTACTGGAGTGAAACCTCTGACCTTTAAGGTGATGATTTTGCTAACTGCTGTGGTAACACTTCATTCACGAGAGGGCAGTGGCCCGATGTACAAAGGTCATTAATCCAGTGCACTTCTCAAGGCAATAAATACAGTTCTGGTAGAGAAATACTGTAGTGAAGTCTGCCAAAAGCCCAAATTTCAGCTGCTTGGCTTTTATAGCATCCCGTCATCGGCTTCACACCTCCTCCAGAATACAGGACGAAATTAATCACTAACAAAGCGTCAAATAGTTTCACTCCCAGCTATATCCATGACTTGCTACACCGCTCTAATGAACGACTGCATTTTCTATCATGGCATCTAAACAAGACGATATTGTTTTATGACATTAATCTGGTCTTCCTTTATACTGTCTCTCATGTCCTTTATACTTTTTTCACTATGTAAAAATGTGAAGAAAACCAGGCCATATGTGGAGTACAGAGAAACCTTCCTCCATGGTTACAACAAATGGAACATTCTTATTTATGGTTACACACAAGTTCTCACTTCCGCTTTTTCGTACAGCACGCAGCCAACCAACTAACCACTTGAGATTTGTTTCTGCGGTGTGCTGCTTTTCACTGTTTACCAAAACTGTATGGTTCACTGAGGCGCATGTATTCCTACATCAAATCGTCAGTGGATGTTAATTCACATTTGCATGTGGTTACCTAGAAGTATTGGCAGTACCAATTAAAATATCTGAATCAACTGAAAGCATGAAGAGATCTTAGCTGTCAACCCAGCTCTCCAGGTCTTGATAGACTCTGTTGGCTGGTAAATTGGGAAACTTAACACAGATTTGACACAGCCTTTCTCTCCAGTCAGTGTATGTTTTTACTCTGTGAGTGCGGTGCCACTGGAGGTACTTCTCATAGGCCTGTCTGTCCGTAGCCAAATGCTTCAGATAAGCAGCCAGATCTGCTGTGCTCCTGAAATCCGCCACATGGATGAAGGAGTCAGGGGGAGCCAGAGCCTCGTAGCTGGCCCTGCTGGGGCCGAGAACCACCGGTACAGCCCCTGCTTGGAAAGCGTTCCTCCAGAGCTTCTCACTGATGTAGTCCTTCGCCTCAGAGTTCTCAAAAGACAGGTAAAAAAGACAGTTTGCAATGGTGGGCAACAGCTTCTTGTCTGACAGTGGTCTTTTGTTCCACCTGCCGTACACATCTATGCGGATATATTTCTTCAGACTTTGATAAACACCAGCACGAGCCTGGTGAGCTCGGTATTTGCTGACCACCCAGCAGACAAGGCAGGAGCGATTTGGAGCAGCCCGGAAGCTCAGCTCATCACCTCCTAACAGAGTCTCTCCATAAGGGATGGGTATGTCTGCATCGCGTCTGTAGGTCATTGTCCAATTGAAGAGGCAATTGACCTGCTTGAGGTTTGCATTGTTGACAGGAGGCTCCATGGACAACCACACCCAGTGCTGGGAGGCCGGGCGATCCCGCTGCAAAGGCAGTGAGGACAGACCTCTACTCAGCTCCTGGTGGTGGAATACAACCACATCAGCAGTGGAGAAGGCAGAGGTGTTATCAGTGAGGAAACAGTGGCTGATGTTGTACATCTCTTGACATTTGTCACCGGAGAGGCTGTAGGAGCGGCCATATGGCCAGTGCCACAGCAGGATGCTGATGTTTCTCTGTGGATTATCTGGATGATATTTCTGCAGACAGAGCATCTGGTCCACGAAGCTGTAATAAAGCAGGGAGGACAGGAGGGTGAAAAAGAGGAGGACCAGGAAGACTTGGGATCCAGATATTTTCATGACTGTCAGGCATCAAAAGGGCACAGAGCACTGGCATGGAACCCCTTGAAAGGAAGGAAGGGCAGATCAGAGATTTTATTTCACTTTCATATGTTCTCATCAGTACAGGAACTGCAAAAACAAAAGCGTCTACTGGAAAAAATATTTCATTCTGTTTTAACTACCAAAATCAATAATTTTTTCATCAGACAACAATAATATTTGGTAATATTTGTGGCCTAATTTTGTTACAGGTTAATTACAAGTGAGCTTACATCTGTCATGTTACATACAAATACTTAAAGTGCAGTAATCATCAGGTTATTTCATCATATGGCCAAACTTTTGTGAAGTTCTTGAAAATAGGTTGATAATCAATTCACAAAAGAGTAATACAGAACGCTGCTCAGCAAGAAAAGTATGGTCTGTTTCTGTTGGATGTTTCTTCTTTCATCATTAGTAATTACGTGACATATACATTTAGAAGACAAAATGAATAGGTTGCAAATCATGAAATAATTCAAAAAGATGTCTGATTCTAGCAAAGCACAAATATTTATGTGAGCAATAATTCACTTTCTGATAAACATATTCCAAAACCTTATTTTATGGGGATTGATGATGAGGCATCTCATCATCATTGTCTTGTGAAATGTAACTGGCAGAAATAGGTTTTGTAAAGATGGCACACCCTGATTGCTGCGTACGCCACAACCTCAACCTCAGACTGCAGAGTATTTTAAGAGAAAAAGAACTTTAGAAAGAAAATTCTAAACTAAATTCTAAAAACCCCTTTAGGGCCATTATTATTATTATTATTATTATTATTATTATTATTATTATTATTTATTTATTTATTTTACACAGTTTCACAGTATGAATTAGTAGTAAGCTTTGATATCAGTTTAGCAGGTGAATTTGATTGAAATAAAAATGAGGTTGGCAGAGATGTTGGCACTTACCTGGGTGACATGGTATCGGGCCGTCTGCTGCCTGTAGAACTTTGTCCCACTCAGTACATCCTAGAATACAAAGGAAATCCTGCCCCCCTCTAATTTTTGACTCATCGCTTGCTTTCCACTTCAAAAACATACGCCCAGCTTCTCAGTGGCAGGGTGTGACGGGTTGATGTATGACATTCAGCACTTATAGTGATATATATATATCGTGATACATGCAGTAAGAGTTAATGGTGGTGAAACCGTAAGCCACCACCACAGACACCTGCCACCATGCCACTCAGTGTCACACTCATTTAGTTACCTACTAAATTGCTCATGCATCCTCTGTGTGCAGTGTTAGCACAGATGACAGTGAGTGGCAGTGAAAAACATTAACTGTTGGATTTGTAAACCACAAGCTGGTCTTCCTGTTCCTGTTCTTGTTGCTCTGCAGAGGAAATGGGCACAGGGTTTCACATCTCCTGTGGGTACAGACCATGTGTTAACCATCTAAACGAGCTGTTTTCAACCAGTTTGTGTTTGTTTTTAATGCACAACCGGGTGATTCAAAGGTTTTGATTTAATTTGTTGGGTATGGTTCTAAAAATTTCATTTGCCAATGTGCAGAGAAACGTGCCAAACACTGGATTCATGTTTTGACCTCCCAGTAGACTCTGCAGTAGTAGCCCGCAGTAGTAGGCTGCAGTGACCATTCTCTAACTCTGATCTAACGCACCTTTAACTGCCTATAACTCTCCCTGAGCAGAGATCTGAGGCCTTATATCAAATTACTTCTGCTCGGGCTGAAGACAGTCTCTGTCCCTACTGACTGACAGGTAGCGTCATTGGAATGCTGTGGCCCGCTCAGGTATCAAGTTACCAAATTGATCTGTAACCGCTGAGATGTGACCTGGAGCACAGAGTGCGTGTGTCGCACCAGCGCACCGGTGCTCTGCTGGACCACGCTGATATTATACCCATGTCCGTTTGGTATCTTGGTTACTGGCCATGCCCCCCAGTAGAAGGAAGTGTGATGTAGGAGGTTTGGCATTTCTGTCTGCAACCCTGGTGTCAATCAGCTGACGTTTGATCACACCGACAGAGAAAAAAGTTTTTTCTGATTCATTCTTCGTGGCTGTCATCTACAGCAGTAGTACTCATACTTAAGACATATCCTCTACTCTGGTTTCTGTTCCATCTGCAGTCTCTAACAGAAGTGATGTCGCACAGCTACAAGCCACAACTACACAAGAGACCGTTACTTATAGTTTGCGCAACCAGCACCAGACTGTTACAACATTGCCACACGATCCTGGGTGAATTTGTGCACATCAAGCTTTAAGCTGTTGTACTAATTATTCTACAGTCAAGTTCTTTCCAACGAAGTGCCACCTGGAACTGCCCAGGTAAAACTTTATGGTGGTGTTCCCAGAAACAGGTGTGTTACTTTCAAATGTATTTGTGGAACATTACCAGAATCACAAGCATGTGGCAATTCAAATGACTGTCAGTAATTATTTTTGCAAGTGAAATAGTCAAATCTAACTGGTAATAGTTATAATGTTAATGTTTTCACACCGTAGGGACCGTAGACTGGGATTCATTCGAAGGCAAACAATGAGGAAGTGAAAGTCATGCCAGCCAAACACAATCGTCTTGATGCCTCAAATGCACCAGAGGGCAGCACGGACTCATTCAGTCCACCTCTGGAGAGGGGCTCGTTGTTGAGTATTGGTGCAGTTCCAGTCGTGGGCAAATAGTGGGACAAATCTACCCCCCAGCAAAAAATATGTGGCCAGTATTATTGATATTAATAACTCATAGACCAGTATTTGGCTCACATTGTAACAAGCTATTTCTCTGATGCCCATCATAAGTTGGCCTTTTATAGGAGTAGTAGTGTAAGCAGTGAGTGGTATAGTGAGCTGTAACATATCACTATATGTCACCGTATAACACTTTGATTTTGCATTACATTACATTTCTTATAGCACTATATAACAATACCATATAACTACTATATTGTTATCAATGTGATTTTATAGTATTATATTCTGGCCTACAACATAAAACTTTATACACTTCATTAAATGTAAATTTCCCCGTCATCAAACTAATAAAGGAATATCTTATTACATTATTTTGTATGATGATACTGCACCTTGAGTGCCTTGAAAGGTGCCTATAAATAAAATGTATTATTATTATTAATTATATAAGCAAGACCGCTTTTTATCATGGCTATCCAGGGACACTCTAAGGTCAGTGTTGGGACTCAGAGAAACTAACATCACCTCCATGTGTGCCCTGTGCTGCCCCGTTCGGCACACGTGATGAATCATCCTCTGTTTCTGTGGACCAACCTGGTGATGTGTCATGGATACCTCAGGGGGAAATGATGAGGATCATAAGAGTCACTGCAGGAATCTCAACCTCACCTCAGGTATGACTTCTTTTAATTTTCAGTTATAAGTATCACAAATTGTGCATCATAAGTTGTATCATGAGCTGTATGTGTATTCTTTTAAATTTACAGTGTGCATATTTTACTCTTGTTGTGGTGTAATTTGTTTTCGACCCTTGTTAGAAGTTATAGTGGTAATTTTCCACTTTTCACATATATTTGCAAGGTCTGTACAACTTGCATGTACTTGTCTTGTTGGCAGAACCAACCAATGCTAAAGAGAAACATGCCTGCGTGCAACCTCTTAGTGAATGTTGCTATCCTCTATTTGGGTTGCATGGCTACACAGACTGTTAGGATGCTGAAACTGTTGAATCAATGCCAGCACTGTCTTATGGCATCAACACCTGTGCACAATCCCTTTTATCCTCCAGGCTTGGCAGAATGAACAGACAGGGATTATCAGAAAACTATAACATCTGAATCATACTGTTTTGATTCTCCCAGGTCATATTCTCCAGTTTCCTGCCTCCTAGGTCACACCAAAATATGGCACCTACTACTTAATTGAGGACAGAATCTATCAGTTTGACATCTTGTCCAGTTGAGTTAGTTGAGTCAGTGAATAATGTCTTTACAGCAGGAAGCACCTGGTGTGAGGTAGAGGATCTGAAGCGCACCATAGCTGCCACCAGATTTCTGAGGAGGCAGGTGGACAAAAACCCTCAAGTGATTGCAAAAGACCTGCAGTAAGACTTGGTGGCAGCAGGCACTGAGGTTTCAGTTTCTACAGTAAGGTGCATACTAAACACTGAAGGCCTCCACGCCTGAACTCCAAAACGAACACCACTGCTGACCCAAAAGCATGACATGTCAGCTCCAATATGCTCAAAACTATATAAATAAGCCACAGACGTTTTGGATTCTGTTCTGTGGAGCGATTAAACAAAACTGGAACTTTTTGGGTCTATGGATCAGAGGTATATCAGGAGGAGGAAGAAAGAGGCATATGCTGAAAAGAACACCCTGCCTACAGTGAGTCATGGCTGGGGCTCGGTGACACTCTGCTTTGCTTCTTCTGGCACTGGAAACCTGCAGCGTTTGGAGGGGAAGATGGAAATGCGGGAGAAAACATCATGCCCTCTGTGAGGAAGCTGAAGCTTCGACGTCAATGGACCTTCCAACAAGACAAGAAGTCCTGGAAGACACTAGAGTGGCCGTCACAGTCGCCTGACTTCAATCCCATAGAAAATCTCTGGTGGTATTAGAAGAAGGCCATTGCAGCACACAAACCCAAGAATATTAGAGAGCTGGAAGCTGTTGCCCATGAGGAATGGGCTAAGATTCCTCAGGAACGCTGTCAGAACCTGGTGTCTGGCTATGCATCATGTTTGCAGCAGGTCATAACAGCAAAAAGGTGCTCTACTAAGTATTAAAGATGCTTGTCAAGAAGGGGTTGAATAATTTTGAGACTACAGCAGTCATTAAAAGAGGCAGATTGTGTTGAATTTGGAGGAACCACCTGTAATATTAGTTGTGTTGAGCTATTTCAATTGTTCTTGTTTAAGTTGTTCATTGAACACAGCTGAAGGTTTGGACATTTTGCCAATACACCTAATTTGCAGTGGGGGTTGAATAATTTTGAGTGCAACTGTATATCAGTGAAGTTTGGGCTGCTGTGTTAGACCATTAGACCATTAGACTGCATTAGTTTCAGCAGCACTCACCTTTCATATAATATTACCTCCTGTACTTACCAAGAAGGGAGAGCACACAGTGCTTTGGTGCAAAGTATCGGATGAGGGATTGAAATGCCTTCATTTAAAGGTCTGGTGATGTGGGAACAGCTGCTATCAATCAATCAATCGATCATTATTTACTGTATATAGTGCAAATTCACAACAACGTTATCTCAAGATGCTTTCTATAAAGAGCTACATAGATAGATAGATAGATAGATAGATAGATAGATAGATAGATAGATAGATAGATAGATAGATAGATAGATAGATAGATAGATAGATAGATAGATAGATAGATAGCATGTGACCCTGACAGACATGACACATCTCATCTCACCCTTGACGTTCATGTTACAGCACTGTGGAAATGAGCCCCACTTGGAAACAGTTCTGGTGACCTTGCAGTCCTGGAGGCCTGTCAACCTTCCCTGCTTTTCAAATTTGCACTAAAGCTCTTGAAATCTGTCCAAATAAGCCGAACATCTGGACTGAGAAATCTTCCTGTCTGGTGCGCAAGGACGGAATTAACCAGTGTGAGATTATCACACAGTTACTTTTGGTTAAAGAATTAAAATATAGGCAATCGTGTAGTTAAGATAAAAACACATTAAGGTCAATATAAACTGTGCATTTTGTGCGTCACACAGCTTGCCAATGCATACGAACATAATAAGAATACTGTGAGGATCTCAAAAGACATTTATAAATGCCACAAGCACCACAGGCCACTATAATCTCACCATAACCTGAGTAACACGGGCCATTTGAATGTAAATTTACATTTGAGTGCGTTGGATTTGTCGGTTGCAGTTTGTAAACACAACATTAACGGGCGGCTGAGGCTCCGAGGTAGAGTGGGTCGTCCCTCAATCAGAAGGTCGTGGTTCGATCCCTGGCTATGAGTCTGCATGTTGAAGTGTCCTTGGGCAAGACACTGAACCCCGACTTGCTCCTGAAGCAGCTTCAGTGTGTGAATGTGTGTGAAAGAACAGTCTCCTCCAACTTAGATTCCTCCTGAATGAATGATGTGTGAATGAGGATGAAGCTTTGAGTAGTTGAAACGACTAGAAAGGAGCTATACACACACAGACCATTTACCATTTACCAATAAAAACTGGCCTGCCACCAGAAGTGCTCGTCCCCTGACCGCGGTTGCCAGAACCCCTGTGTACCACTTGCAGGATCACATACATACAGTGACTGACCACCTGTCCAAAGGTTGTTGTCCAGAAACACCCTAAGCACAGCCAAATACAAGCAGAGGGCAGGTTCTCTGCAGATACAGACACACTTTTAGTGGGTTATAAGTGATCATCTCTACATTTAGGAAAATCCAACTCACTCTGCCTTTAAGGAAGAAAAAGACAGCAAAATTCACATCAAGATCTTGTCAGCTTTTACAGATGAGCAATAGAAAGCATGTTAACCAGAACAACACAAATTGGCATTGCATAGGTACAGCCCACAAGGACGAGCACTGCTGGATTTCAATATGTGTAGCTCGCCTGGTGTTGATCCTGGGAAGTGTTTCAGTTGCATTCGTGTGTTTTTGATGTGAGATTAACTGTGTTGAGCTACACAATGATGAGGACAACTGTTTGAAGAGTTTTGAAAAAGGGATTCTGTGAGATGCTGTCACGTCATCGCTCATTCAAAAGACAACCTACTAGATCCTACATGCACAGCTGCATGGAAGAAGAGGCCAGACAGACAAGAGGATTGTGCAGGTTTGGTTTACAGTTAAATTCTATTCTGTACTTTAAGTATTTCTGAAAGGCAAGGCAGTGTTCTCTGGCATTTTAAAAGAAACATCAGCATATTTTTGCCACATTGTGGTGCACCATGCAACAAAAACATGGAAAGCTTATGTGGCTCCTGGTTGGGGGTCCACTGAGCCCCTGGGCCCCTTGGCCTGGGCCTGGAGGGCCCTTTTGGTAATCCACTGAGGACTCTGAGGTCATGTCTGCAAAGCTTTTACTGGGAATTTGTGTGTTTTAGCAAACTAGAGGGGAGTTTACATATATTCTATCATTAATATGCACAGAGTGGGTATTTTAATCAATCCATCAATCAATCCATCAATCAATCATCATTATCTATATAGTGCCAATTCATAACAGTGTTCAAGACACTTTCCATAAGGAGCTAGTCTAGACCAAACTCTTTAATCAAGAGAGAGACTCAAGGATTCAGGAATCCCACATGAGCAGCATCAGGTGTGTTTCCACTCTGTCAGACTCAGGATGGAAATCCAATAAACAGAGAAAGAATTCAGTATTTTCTCTAGTAACGTTGAATTCTGGCAGTATGGAGGAGTCAGCATGAAGACTTTCTCCTCGGGAAATAGAATGCACAGGAAGGCTTTTGTTTCTAAAGGCCAGGGCGGAAGTTGAGCTTCCTCCGCTCACCTTAACAGCAGCAGCCTCTGTCCGCTGCTTCCTGCTCACTCTCTCAGCCGTTCGCTCCGGAGCCGGACGGTGTGCGGGGCCGGGAGCAACCAGCCGGCACACACCGACACACGGGGGATGACATCCCGAGGACAAACAGCCCCGACAACAGACTGAGTAAATAAGCTTCATATCGTTCATCAGTGGCCGAGGCCGACAGCGCTCAGCACCGCCACAGGCTCGGACGGGATGCCCGGGAACGCGGTAGAAATTCCCCGGTTATTTCAATCCAGTCACAGGCCAACACCGGTATGCTAATTTGGTAGATTTAGGACACACTGAAGCAGAAGTGGGAGGCAAAATGGGATTCCTGCACCAGCTCCATCTCCTGCTGTGGAAGAACATCTCTCTGAAGAGGAGGGGACCGGTAAGACAATATTACAGAAGGAGTGGGACAGTCGTGTTTGTTCGTTTGTGTCTTTGAAAAGCAGACGGGCGTCGGTTCAGGCTGCTCTGTCCGCTCCACTGAGCCCGAACAGCGGCTGTGGGCGACGGAGCAGCACCTGCCCCTCATCTGCAAAGGCTGTTACCACCAGACGTTAGAATAACACCGCAGTGAGCTGATTAAGGAGCACGGTGGTGGTGATGATGATGGTGATGGTGATGGTGATGATGTTGATGGTGATGGTGATGATGGTGATGATGTTGGTGATGGTGATGATGTTGATGGTGATGATGTTGATGGTGATGATGGTGATGATGTTGATGATGGTGATGATGGTGATGATGGTGATGATGTTGATGTTGATGGTGATGATGGTGATGATGTTGATGATGGTGATGATGGTGATGATGGTGATGATGTTGATGATGGTGATGGTGTTGATTGTGATGGTGATGGTGGTGATGATGGTGATGATGTTGATGTTGATGGTGATGATGGTGATGGTGATGATGGTGATGTTGGTGATGATGATGATGATGATGATGATAGTGATGTTGGTGATGATGATGATGATGATGATAGTGATGTTGGTGATGATGATGATGATGATGATGATGATGATGATAGTGATGATGATGATGGTGGTGATGGTGATAGTGATGTTGGTGATGATGATGTTGATGATGGTGATAGTGATGATGGTGATAATGGTGATGATGGTGATGTTGGTGATGATGATGATGATGATGATGTGCCGGGGAAGCAGAGGTCTGTTCTCTGCATGCATCCATATTGCCAAACAGGTTGTTGTTCGTGGGTAAACAACAGTTGTGTAACCACCGTCTTTGTTTACCTTTACCTTTTGAAAAGGCATATGCAGTGTGCTCAGGGTGTGTTGTCATCATCAGGCAATAACGTTTGTTCTTGATCATATTCACAAACTGCAAAAATAGGACAGGCCTGACTGATGTTGTAAACACGGAGTTACAAGGTAAGATAATCTCTGAAATGATTCATACTAGCCTCAGAACGTACGAGTCTAACAAGGTGTCACTGTCAAACTACACCTTAAGCACCTCCTCTGATGAGAGCACGTGATTATCCTGAGGTATGACTGTCATATTTAGGGGAATGGGAATGTCATACAGGCTTTTTGCTTGGAGTCTTAGCTTATTATCAGACAGGATAACTACATATTGTTTTTAGAATGAGTGATGATGTGACAACATATTACAGATTCACTTTTTCAAAACTCTTCTCACAATCAACATGAAGCTCAACAGTTCATCTCACTCCCAAAATGCACTAATGCAACCTGAACGCTTTTTTGCACATGTCAGATCACCTGAACACTGACAATATTTATTTGTCAGCAGAGACGCACCACCAGCAACAGGTAGCACTGGAATTAGCATCACTGGTGTCTTTGTAAAAATATCTTTAATTTATTTATGCATTTGGGGGTTGAGGAGAGGAGAGGAAGGCCCCTCCCTGCAAACCTCACACACTGGAGTGAAAATACAGAGAGTTTTGGTGGTGGTTGAGTTTGAATGAGGAAACAGTTCATGAAATTTGAAAGATGTGGTCGCTGGATGCATTTTGTGTAGCAAAGAAAAGTGACCCCCAGTTTAGTGCACAGTGATGTCTGCTGCACTGACTGTGTAGAGAGATTTTAAAAAGTTACAATTACAAAAGACTGTAAAATGCTTACGGTAACACTAACTCAGTAGTGCACTTCCATAAAGCCAGGGACTTGTAGGAGGCAGATATTTTTTTTAAATACCAAAGCAGTGGAGGCTGACATATCCTAGCTTTTACTCCCTAATTTTTAGTCAAGTTCCAAAAACACCCATAACTTTTAAACTCCCCACATTCAGTGTGACAAAACATTTTCCCAGTTTCCCTCCAACTGCTTGCACCGCTTCCTCGGTGGCTTCTTTCTGCACAGTTGTCATGGAGCTAGCACAGTTGTGAGAGTACAGTGGTTCAGCGTGGAATCAAAGTTTTCAACACATGACAAGAGGTGGTGATGAGAAGGACTGTAAGATACCGTTGAATACAATACAATGAATGAACCTTCATGCTAAACCGTGCCTCTTGGTTCGGAATGGACACTTTTGGTTTTTGAAAATGTGCTTTCGATACTCCAGACCAACAGAAGACATTATATTGTGTTGATATGATGAGTAGTGCCCCCTGTGATGAGGAAACTGACTTTGACATACCAAATTGGGGGAGTCCCCCCATTTAGTAACTGAGCCACAACTCCCTTTGGACATTTAGTAGTAGACAAGAAGTCAAACCCCTTGTGTTCATGCAAGTAACAACTGTCCTTTGTTGTCTCTCTCTCCCTCTCTCTCTCTCTCTGTCCAACCTCCACCCAACATGAACCCCGACAGAAAGCCGCCCACATTGAGCGTGGGTCTGTTCCAGGTTTCTTCCTGTTAAAGGGGAGTTCTTCCTGCCACTGTCTCCTAATATAACATCTGATGCTGCTCATGTGGGGACTCTTGAATCCTTAATTCTTGAATTCCTGAATCGTTGGGTCTCTCTCTAATTAAAGAGTTTGGTCTAGACCTGCTCTTTATGGAAAGCATCCTGAGATAATGCTGTTATGAATTGGTGCTCTATAAATAAAGATTGATTGATTGATTGATTGATTTAGAGGACGAAACAGAAGCTGTTTCAACAAACCCTGAAATCAGGGTGGATGGTTGGGTACAACTAAAGTTGTTTTGGTTGCCTAAACCAAACTATTAAAGCTACATTCATTAATTATTTGGTCATTTGCTGGCAGCAGAGCAGGCAAACAGTTGTGTATTTACCCATCCAGCAGACACAGAGCAATGTTATTTTTCATTTGGATTTGTGTTTCTCTCCTGATGAATGCAAGTCCAACACTCACTCACTTTTAGCTCTGGTTTGGTCACCAACTCCTGAGGGAAATATCTGCATCTTTGGCTGCTAAATGCTCCACCGTGTTCACCAGCTAGTCTCCAGCTGTGTCTGTCTGCTGATTGCTGAGTACACGCAGTGAACAGTGGGTTGATCAGAGCTTTTTCACTGAAAACATCAATGAGACGGAGGGTTTTGCATGGAGGACTTGTCGGAATGTGTTGTCATCAATGGAAATAAGGACTGTGCCACCAGTGCTTGTGCTGTTTCTGACCTGCTGTGTAAAGATCCGCTCTCACTTGCACAGTGGAGTGTAGACTGGGTGAACAGTCCTGATGTCACCTCCAGACCAGCCTCCGCAACTCAGTACAGCCTTGTCGTTGAGGGATTCTGTCATCCACAATGAATCTGTTTACTGCGCATATTCAAAGATACACGAGTATTTGTTTCAGCACTTGCTATTAGAGCTTTAAGCCTTTGTTAAGTGTAACAAAGTTGAGCGACCGTTCATGTATTGGCATTCAAAAAATAGGAAATAGGAAATGGTCTTCAATGGAAGCAGCTAAAGCATGTGAAGCACTTTGTAGCTTTGTTCTGTGACCCGAAATAAGCTCAACTCACTCACTTGCTTACTAACATATACTGTTTATTGTAGCAGAAGATATGCTTTGTTCAATAGATATGAATTGGGCACATTGAAATTGAAACAGCTGATTCAATTTTGAAGTCACTCCAGATGCTACTCCAGATACTGAAGGCCCTGACTCAAAACTAATTTATTAAAGTGATCATCTTCGGGAGAGAGAGAGACTGGTCAAACTGTGACTGACTGATCTCCCCAGCAACTTAAAATTGGCTTTTTTTTTTACTGTGTTTCATAGTTTATTCAAGTGAAAGATGATGATTGAGATTATATATTTATTCTCATTTAATCTTTCTCTGTAAATGTTTTACTTAGTGCTGCAGCAATCTGACACGCCTGTGTTATAGGTCATACAGAAACGCTGCAAGTCTGACCACTGTTGGCTTCCTGACTTTTATGTAAAAGTGATCTGGGTGCTTATTCTGTCAAGCAACATGTTAAATTGCTTTCAGATTAAAGTAAAGGAGCCTGGAAGGAGATTAAGGGAGAGAGGAGAAAGACACTAAGTAACAGAATTTTGCGCAGTTTGCCTTAGTGTTGGATCACAGATCCACTTGCGCATTCATGAGGTTAGTGTTGCCAACCACTGTTTGCTGCTTTCCTGGAGAATACAGGCCTCCAATTCAGAGGTCTTAGGGTAGGAGTCATGCTAAGGAAGCTCAGTGGGTCATTAAGACACTATTTCAGCCCCGCCCAAAAAATCCTGAAGACAGAAATGGTGAAAAACGGTTTAACTCCTCACCTCAGGTCTTATCACATGTTGTCAGGAAGCATTTTCTGACACGTACAATGTACTGTATCTAGAAACAAATCTCTGAATTTGCTTTATACTGACATTACCCATGTCATGTGATTTGCTGCTTCAGCACATTTTAAGAACAAATATTACAGGGGCCACTGCAGAAAACACCACCATGTTCAGATTTAATGTCATTCAGTCATTCAGAAAAAAGCAGGAGGGCAAATATGCTCAGAGATGTAAAAATCCCATTCTCCAAACATGTGATGTGATCTAACGTGATGACCTCCCCAACCGTGCCATCCAACTATGCATATTGTGAAGCTTTTAATCCTGACAGGGTCTATTATTAGACGTTAGGAATCCTAATGCCTGTCAGCTGGCTTCTTTTAGTGATGTTTGTGCTGTTTTTAAAAGCTGAGGCTGGATCTGTCCTCAGGCAGGTTTTGTATCAGGCCTGATGCCTTTGCTGGTGTCCTGATGGAGTGTGTGTGTGTGTGTGTGTCGGGTTTGTGTTTGTGTATTGAGTAGGGGTGGGGGGGGGGAGCAGCTATTTTTAGCCCATCTACCTTCAGACATTAAACTGGAGGAGACGGGAGAGATGCATTGGGGAGCCTCTGCAATAATAATAGTAACAGCTGAGTCGTTTCTTCTATAGATTTATAATGACGCTGCCCTGGTTTGGCCTCACTAAAGCTGTCCGTGGGATTGATGGTCAGAGCAGAGTGGTCTAGTCAGCACTTAGTTGAGATAGCGTCAGTCCCATATGTTGGCTTCTATTGAGAGAGGCAAGCTCATGTATAAATTGGAGGATCCCCCAGTTGTGTGAAGTATGTATGCATTGTCTCATCATAGAAATAGCGTGCAGGATTTGTCTAAATAAAGGTAAATATGTACTGTACATAAGGCAGTGGCGGACCGTGCATTTCACACCTAGGCCTTCAGTAGTGCTCCGTCTGAATCATTCCACCCCTCAATAATTATTTTATGGTTATGAAAACCATCTTATTATGCAGAAATACAGTATAAAGAGCCGTTGCATCGCAGATAGATAACTCCTGTAGCCACAATAAAAGCCTTCATTGAATAAACAAACCAGGGGTGAACAAGTCTCCTTCTACTGCAGCTACAGCCGCGACACACATAAAAAACATCAATAATAACCTCATAAACATACAATATTATTTAGGAAAATAGCAACATTTTACTCACCAAAAATTCGGATTATTTGTAAACAAAATCCATCCTCCTCTCTTTCCTCAAAAACAGTTCGATTACTCTGTCGTACAGATTATCCGCGTGCTTCAGTTCCATCAAGAAGTCCTTTTCTATCCAATCAACGGGTCTGAATACGGTGACGTTGCCGTACTCCTGCTAGAGGGTCCTGGTGACACCAACTCAAAATCTGATTGGTTGAAGCAACAGTTTCATCGACTTTTATTTTGTGTTAGAGGGCCTGCAGAACGGATTGTGAAGGCCTTCGGGCAGACTTCTTTGACTTTGACCCTGCCTGGCAACAAATGATGGCTGAAATGTGATTGGTTAAATGCTTTAATATGAAAATACATGTCTGGAAGCAGCACAATCATCGGAAAAGCTATGAAAGGAAGCGGACAGACCATTTGGAATTATTTAATAAGTATTCATGGACAAAATGTAATTAACATCAGTTTGTGATTCAGATATTTTTTTTAGGCCAGCAGAGAAGGCCTTGCAGGCCCTGACGGCCCACCACTGACATAAGGACATAAACAAGTTTCCTTCTTAACTATATCTGACAGATATTATGCAGTTACAGAGTAGAGCCGCTGCTCCTTCACATCGAAAAGGAGCCAGTTGAGGTGGTTCGGGCATCTGGTCAGGATGCCTCCTTGGGCGCCTCCCCTTAAAGGCTTTCCAGGCATGTCCCTCCAGGAGGAGACCCTGGGGCAGACCCAGACCCAGAACCCGCTGGAGGGATTACATCTCTCGGCTGGCCTGGGAACGCCTCGGGATCCCCCGGGGGGAGCTGGAAAGCGTTGCTCGGGAGAGGGGCTAATATGGGATTTCATTGCCTTCTCAGTGTGCTGGAGCTCAGGTATGAGATTCCAAGCCTTCACCACATCGCAGGAGCTGTCTGAACGATGGGGCGTGACGTCGTCGCACTCTGTCGCAGGACATTTTGGCCTTCAGCTTTAACACTGTTCTGTACTATAGGTAACATATACTCTGGAGTGTCTGCCACTAAGGCCACCCTGGAGAGCCACATTGATTGACATTGACATCGGCATTGACACTTATGCCTCCCCCTTTTTTGGACTGCATCAACAGTGCTACACCACCTCACCGAGTAGCAACGCCTACCTATAAGCTTAGCAACTTTTATGCCAGGACAAGCAGGAGGTGGCCATCAAAGCGGTGCTCCCTGCAGACCACCCACCCACACCGCCTCCCTCACTGACATGTGTGCTGCAATGAGCACAGGACTACTGCACTTAAGGCTTATAAGACTTAAGGCCGTAAAATCAAAATGATAAGCTAAAAGAGGCTGAGGGTACTTTCACACCTAACCTATTTGGTGTGGTTCATATGAACTTTGGTATGTTTGCCTGGATGGTTCTATTTGCTCAGGCTGTTGTAAAAGCGGTCAGTTCCACTCTTGCAGGGACTGCTTGAAAGGGATGATCTTGATCCGTTTCCAATTGAACTCTGGTGCAGTTTATGACGTAATGCAAAGCAGACGAACAACAGGATATATATTTGTAACATGAATCCAGGAGCTAAATTGATATTAAATGCATACTAAATTGATGATGGTAACTGTAAGGAAGCAACCTACTGAGTGATCTGCAAAAGTGATGGTGATTTCCCCTGATACATCAGAAAGTGAAAAGGATTCAAAACAGAGTTGAGTTGTGAATTGTGCATTTCACTGTACAGTAGCTGTCACTGGTTTAACTGTTGCTACTGTGTTCTGTTGCCATCCGCTCATCTTTGTTCATGCCATACAATCATTTCTTGGTGACTACAGGAACTATGTAAACACAGAATGCTCAGTAAAGTGCAGTCTGACTTGCTGTCAGTGACATAGTGTGATTTTCCCCATGGGTACATGTGGGGCTGATGATGCGGATTGACTGTCGAAACTGTCCAGTGAGGGAGTCACCTGTCACTCCTTATGAATGCGTGTTTACAGCTCTTAGTTGCTTTTGTGCAGACCAGAGCTATGGATCATTTTTTGCCTTGATCCAGACCAAAGTAGCCAAACTACAGGTGTGAAAGTTAATTCAAACACTTTGTAAAGATTATTGAAAACTGCATAGTTAGCAAAAACTCTCTGTAGGTTAATCACTGTGATCCAAATACAGTTTCATGCATGGATATAATAACATGTCTGCTGAGTAGATTCAATATAAGGAAAGTGAATCAGAACTCAAACACACTGCCTTGCTTTACTGAGTAGTTGGTCTCCAGTAGCAGCAGCTAGTAGTGTGTTTGACCTAGATCTAGTCTGTTTTTGAATGATAGTCTTACAGTGGGCTGGGCAAAAACCCACTGGCTGAGTATCTATGGAGACTGCAGAGAGCCAGGGACTCAGAGACAGAGATTTAAAATGAAGAGAGAGGAGAGAAAAAAAAAAAAAGCACAACAGCAAAGCGAGAAACCATTTGCAAAGAAGAGAGAGGAGGGAGAGGGGGTGGAAAGAAAGAAAGAAAAAAAAAAAAGAGAGAGAAAGCTTTTAGAGATGGAGGGGATGAAGGATGAAGCCGCTGACTGATAAGAGAGCTTGCAAATCTGTAGCAGAAGGTTAACTGACAGCTAAATGAATTATAAATGCTATCTGTGAAGTCTAATAGACTAGCAGCTAGTTCACTGAGGCCCGGCACTGGAGATGTTACGTATAAATCCTGTGAGGTAACTGTGCTGCAACTCTTCTTCTAGAGGTCACTGAGATGCAGTTTTCAACCTTTTACCATGGCTCCTAATGGATTCTGTGTGGAATGAGTGAATGTAGAAAGGATGGTTTCCTTTACCGAAACAAACCAAAGACATCTTCCGTTTTAAGCGCTTGTGATTTATGATTTTCAGTTTAGATACAACAGCGTATGCCCCCCTTCAGTCCGTTCTTAGACAAATCCCCAAGGGTCTACAGATTGGTGTATGAATATAAAAGTATGATACGTATCGTACATATGATTCTGTATATTGTAGAGGATATGCGCATCAAAGTATGTAATTGGATATATGCCTAAAAATAAATTGATTATAGCTGAAAATCCAAATAATAAATTAAAATAATTAAAGCAACATGAGTTGATGTTTTGGCCACTTTACCTGCACAATGAGGTGAAAACACAACACTGCCATGTTGTAAGCTCCTTATGAATTTTATTCAACGACCACCACCCGAACTCCTCAAACATCGAGACCGAGCGAGTAGCTCATGTCGCATTTACTCAGAAATTGTATTTTGAAACTAATTGTAATCTTGACTGTGAATCACGCACCTGTTGCTGAGCAAAGCACTAAACCGTGATCACTCTTACATTATGACAAAAGTGTTGGCAAACAGTGGCCTGTTTGCACATTCAAGATACACAAAGCAACATTATCATTCATTTAGAGTTGTGTGTGTAGTGTGTGTGTGTGTGTGTGTGTGTGTGTGTCCAAGTCCAGCATTCACTCTCCCTTTAGCTCTGGTTTAATGTCCACCAGCTCATGAGAATATCTGACTGTGAAGCTGCTAAATGCTCCTAGCTAGTCTCCAACTGTGTCTGTGTGTAGTTTGGTGCTGAGTGGGTCGTGTACAGTGGGTTTATCAATGTGCTGCTGCTGCTGCTGGAAACCAGGTCAGTGGGGGCAGAGTATATTATTATATTTATTATTAAATATTATTATATTTATATAATATTTGGGGTGGATTTTGACAGGTGCTCACTTTGTTGTGCTTCATAGGATAGCATGAGCCTAAAGAAGTAAGCTGTGGTCTTTCTGTAATGCTCCATTAATTGAATAATCCTCACTTTCAGTCATATGCTGTATTTGAAATGCTAAAAGATCCTTTTTGTTTGACGCACTCGTTGGATTTGGTTGCGGTTTCAACGGGCTTGAGTGGAAGACAGACTGGTCTGTCCTTTAGAGGAAAACACCAAGCAGTAATCAAATTTGAGGCTATGGAAATGCTCTGACCTAGATAATGACCACTCCTTTTTAGCACTGTGCTGCCTCATATTCAAATGCAGCTCTCCAATACAAACAGAGAGGTCTACTGTCAGTCACTTAACGACTGTTGGGAGTGAAATACCTTACTGCCTTCTTCTTAGTGTCTTTTTCACTGAATTGGTTGTTGAAGAAACAGAGACCATTCAAGTTGGGGACTAAAATGTTCAGCCTTTGTGGTCACATGCTTTTTTCTGCTAGAAGGAACCAAATACTTTTCTTTTTCTGTATGAGAGAGAGATTTCACTAGACCTCAGTTACAATTTAGCTACATTTTTTTGGCTCCAATTTTATGACACTACTATTTATATGGCACCTACGGTCAAAGCATTCTGTTAAGTGTGGTTCTACCATGACCCTTTATTTATTGTCTCCATAAAGTCACCTTTAGAATTTGTACAATAGTTTGGTCGCAATGGCCAAAACAAAACCATTGACCTTTATATCGGTCTGTTGGCATGCTCAATAGAGCCTCAAAGAAGTGCTCCAATGGCCTTACGTAGTCTTAGTGCTTGTTTCATCCTATGTAACAAGCACATTTTAAACAATGAAAAAATAACTGACCAAAATGAATTGTCAAAATGGTGAAGTCCATTATGAACCTTTTACCACCCAATGTTCGACCTGCTGGAAATTATGAAACGTGCATGAAGTTACATGAAAATTGACAAATATATGAACATGTAATTTATGCAATGGTAAATAAACTATTGTCCTAGACTTTTAGATCATTGTGGCCATTTTCTAAGTCTCTTGTTCAAGCTCAGAGTGGCCATCTGGAAACTGGCCAGCTGGAGAATTCCTAGAGGCCTGGCCCGCTGATTGAAAAGTCAGGCCAGTGTTAAAACAGGAAAATAAATGAATATGATGAATTTACCATCTCCCTGTGTGCTATTTTATTTTTATTTTGCACGAGAGTAGCAAAGTGTGTTGTGTTCTTTGGTGGTCTATGTAGATGAGTTGTTGGATTGCTCATTTTGCTCTAACTGTCAGTTTCATCTTGTGTTCTTGCATATAAACAAAAAAAAGTTGATGGCAAAAAACAAGAAAAGAAGAAAGAAAAGATTTGGAAGAGTAGTAAAAAAGACAGAAACAGAGAAGACATCATAATGCCAGGCACTCTGCTTGACTGGAATTGCGCTAATAAACATCATGCATTCACAGTTGGGATTCTCAGGGGAGTCAAAATTACAAAGAGAAAATTTTTAAAAACACTATGGCAAAACTTTCTGTTTCGCTCTAAAAACAGACAACATATTTTCAGTGTAGCCAAGAATTTAATTGGACTGAAAATAGCTGTTCCAGCTGGATTAGATGTGACTTTGATTTAAAGCAGAGAGCTTTTTATATTATAAAATGTGTCTTGCTCAGATAAATCCTGTTCACAACCACCAAGTAGGCCATCCTCACAGCAGAAAGCACTATTCATCATAGAGCACAACTGCTGGCAGAAAGTCCTTCAGTACCCCTAGCTGCCAGTCTGTGCCAGTAGGCGATAGCTATGGCACACAGGCAGCAGCAGCAGCAGCAGCAGCAGCAGCAGCAGTGTTAGTGCTGGAAAAAGAGGCTCAGACAGCCTATGAATTATTGAGAGCTCTTGCCTCCTTCCTGAGAAATGCACAAGAGACAGCAGAGAGTCTTAGATTAAATTTACAGACGAGATGGAGAGAAAAAGAAACAAGGGATGAGAGGGAAAAGGGGAGAGGGCCTCACTCAGCAACAGCTTGTGCTGGGTTGAAAAATGGCATTGGCTCACCTGCTGAACAGAAGAAAACATAGAGTAGGCTAGAGGAAAATAAAGTAGAAGTAAATACACCTCAAATAGCATGAAGTGCTTAATATGTACTGTACATCTGCATAGCTGTTACTAAGCGATTAGACCAGGGGTGTCCAAACTATGGCCCGTGGGCCAACTGCGGCCCGTGGGCCAATTTTCATTGGTCCGCAGGAAATTCTAAAAATGTATTGTAATACGGCCCACACATGGAACCTGTGCTGGACTGTATTGTACTTCTTAGTCTCACCACTAGGTGGAGTAATGAGGCGGCTTCTCTATAAAATGAGTAATAGAAGAAGAAATGTGCTACAGGTGACCCAAAATGGCAGAATGAAGGAAACGTAGGAGAGCAAGTGAGTGTGGAAAGTTTCAGACGCGGTGTGCGATGAGAGCACAGCTAATAACTAATGACGATCACTTCTGCATTACGGAGGAGCTGCTTGATGTTAGCAGTCTAAAGAGCACCAGGACGGGTGAGGAGTTGGCATGATGGGAGTTAAGTGGGACGAGCTGTGTGGAGGTATGAGGGATGGAGCTCCAGCTGGGACAGGCAAGCAAAGGAATGGCCTCTACGGTGTCCACCGAGGGGCAATAAAGTGGAGGTAAGGCTGTTAATTTTGGGGGGGGGGGGGGTGCGCTGGCTGAGTCGTGGCTCTGTGCTGCAGTGGTTTTATTCCCTGAGATCAGAAATGGACCAGATTTGAAGAGAGAAGGAGCTCTTCATGAGCTCAGTGACCCTCTCTGGTTGGCATTTTTAGTGGATCTCACTGATCACCTGAACAAGAGCCTACAAGGCAAAGAGCAGCTTGTACCACAGCTAATAAATGAAATCCCACTAATGGAAAGGCTGTTTTTTTTTTCTTGAATCATTTTCAGTTATCAGGCAGAATTTACCTACATGTGATTAATTTTGTCAACTTTAATCCACTAGAGGTGAGGCGATATACATCACCTCTAGTGGATTAAAGTTAGCAATATAGCTCACTTCTAGTGAGTGGCCCAGCTCTTTGGATGTTTTTCTGTATGTGGCCCTCAGTGAAAAAAGTTTGGACACCCCTGGATTAGACTATATGAGACATATCAATATCAGCTCACAGCACGGTGTTGTGGTGGTTAGCACTGTTGCCTCACAGCAAGAAGGTTAATTGGTGACTCTAAATTGCCCGTGAGTGTGAGTGTGGATGGTTATCAGCCCTGTGATTGACTGGTGACCAGTCCAGGGTGATCAAGCCAAGCTTGATCCATATCTTCCCCAAAAATGCAGGCCTATATCCAAGCTACCTTTTATTTCTAAGATTTTAGAGAAAGTTGTACCTAAACAGCTCGCTGCCATTTTAACGGTCAACAGCTCTTTTGATACATTTCAATCGGGTTTCCATCAGAAGCATTCCACTGAAAGAGCTCTTTCCAGAGTCTATAATGATATAATGATGCCAGCTGATGTTCTAATGTACTGTAGATCACAGCATCAGCAGTGGGTGGGTGTCTCTGGGAACGCCCTGGACTGGTTCTCCTAGTTTTTCTGTGACACTTGGTCCCTACATGTCTAAATCAGCTGCTCTTTTCTGTGGTGTGCCAGTGGTATAGACAATGGATGGATGGATCAATATCGGCAAATATGTTTAATATTAAGTAACAAAAGAAATGTATTATCATCATACAACAGAGGGTTGCACAAAGAGATTCAGTTAGAGTCCCCAGTTCTGCTACAAGCTAATATTCACATTTAGTGGTGGAGAGCAGAGGATGAATTTCAGTAATATTACTATTATATTAGTCTGGCCATATGTCAACAAATACCTCTTTACCTCTTTTCAGATGACAGCAGGTTGAACAGGCTGTTGCTGGGGGGGATTTTGTCTTTAAGTACCCCTCGGGCTCTACGGAGGTACCTTACCACACCCACATCACTGGTGCTCACTGGATGGTTACCAATGGTGTACAGGGCTGTTTTAATTACCCGCTGCAGAGTCCTCTTGGCCTGTGCCGTGCACATTCCATGCCAATTAGTGATATTTCCAGTAAGGATGCTCTCTAATGCTCCTATGGAAAGAAGCAAAGGAGTTTTGCCCTCTTAATATTCCTTTAGAAATGCTGCAGTTTCTGTGATTCCTATACCAGGGCGGAGATGTTTGATGACCATGAAAGGTTCTCTGTGATGTCGACTCCCAAAAACTGGAAGCTGTTCCACCTTAGCTGCATTGATGTAGACATGGATATGTGTCTTTGTCTCATTTTTCTAAAATCAATTATTTGCTCCTTGGTTTTGCTGATGTTGAGCAGGATGTTGTTCTCAGAGCACCACTCTGCAAGGTTGTGGATTTTCCCCCAGCCGATGACGGTGGTGTTGTCTGCAACCTTCGCAACAGAGTTCTGTCCGTGTTTGGAATTGCAGTCATGGGTGTACAGTGCGAACAGGAAAGGGCTGGAGTAGGGGAGGGGTGGACGCCAATCCAAGCTGTCAGGGGTATGTTTGTGAGAATGCCCAATATCCAGCTGCAGAATGTAGCGCTCATACCCAGAGTGCTTAGTTTGCTCAGTTTCTTGTGGGACATTGTATTGAATGCTGAGCTGAAATCAATAAACAGCATTCTAGTGTAGATAAAGACTGAGTGGAGGGCACTGAAGACGGCATGCTCTGTGGATCTGTTGGCTCTAACTGCAAACTGGTGAGGGTCCAGGCTGGCTGCGATGTTTTTGGTGATGTGCTGGAGAACCAATTTCTCATAACATGGTCGCCATGGTCCCCACAGAAAGCTACCCACGTCTTAGTGGGGTTCTTTTGGGGTTTTGAGTTAAAGAGTATGTCTTGACTTGCTTTATATGAAAAGTGTCTTGAAATAATATTGGTTGTGAATTTTCGCCATATAAATAAAGACTATCCCAACCGCACAAGTCTGCATTTAACCAGGAATGGTCAAATTAGCTACCAACCCTATTAGCCAGACAAAACGAATGATTTGGGATATTTTTATGAAAAGTAACAGTGCTATGGTTGAGGTCAGAGAAAGAACATTGGTATGGCAAATAAGCTGTGGTTAAGGTATTGTTAGCACCAGGATAATGCCAGTCCCAGGTCTGTCATGGGATGTGAGCTCTGGTGTGACACATTAAACAGTGGCATTTGAAGTCAACCAACATAGATGCACTTGCTGAGCTTAATGCCCTGAAGGCTTTTTGCTCCACCCATTTTATTGAGAAAGCTGTCAATATTTTACAGCCTTGCATACAGATAAACACTGCAGCTGCTTAACTCTACTCTGGTTACCACTCCTCTCTATCTTCATTTTCATTTCAAACTGAAATGTTTAAATAATTGAATAGGACATTATCAAACAGTAAGTTATCTCTACACGTTTGTACGGTACTAATGTATGTACAGTTTCACCAATCCTGAGAGTGCCTGTCTAGTTGAAATGTTAAGGTTTTATCATGATCAACATGACTGATCTGTAGTGAAAATGTGGAGTTGTGGCCTGACACTGTGTTAGTGAACAGCCTTCTACCTCACTGTAACAGGAAAATGTGGAATATGTTGTTGAGCTCTTACCATCTGCTAAATATGTGTCCGGATAAATGAATAGATTTCAGAAGTAGTTTTCAGAAGAGGTTTGTATCTCTCTCTGTGAGCTGTTTGCAGATGTAAATGGAACCTTGACAGTGAGGAGCAGGAGGCTGGACTGTGAGAGAAATTTGAACAAATGTTTCTCTTGCATCAGACACCCAGAGGAGATGTTTCTTACTGTAAACAGGTGACAGATGAGCAGCTAACCACCACTGACTAATTTGCATACTAACACACTTGGGCTAAAATCAAAATTTGTCAAATTGATACTCCAAGCTGATTTTCAGGTTGGTCATGATTAAATTTTAGCCTCTGCATTGTAGGGTGAGGCATGCGCCCTAAGAACTTAATATGATAGTGGTCATGTCTGTCTGGGTCAAATTGAGTAATTATTATAATCAGGTTTCTTTGATAATGAAAATGAGTTTTATCAACTCAAGGGGGCATTATGTCACTGGGAATTCATCAATCCACTTTATGGGTGTCTGCAGCCACAGGTGCTCTCCACATACATACATTTGTTGTCTGTCTCAGTTGAGAGAATATTATTCTCTTTTTCCAATCATGATTTCAATATGCATGCAGCACCAGCCTGAGGACTTAGACTTTTTCTTTATTGTTCCCCCCTAGGGGGAAATTTGCTAGCAGGAGGCAGATGGGTTACCGCAAGGGAAATTTTCAACTAACTATAAAGGAAAGTGTGGGTGTGTGTTTTCTTCTCGAGAACCACTCATCTGATCAACTTGGCAGGTGTATTGCTGAGGACCCAAGGGAGTGAAGCCAAGTATGAGCACCATGCTGTTGGACAAAGCTGCTAACGCGGGAAAATGCCTGGTAGCCATGTTAAACTCAATGTTAAACATCATTGACTTGTGCTAAAAAGTTAAAAGTTCGCTAGCTGCAACTTTGTGCCATATAAAATCCCAGTTTATTATTAACAGTTAGTGACTTAAAAACTGCCTCTGTAATGGGGTTAAGAAGTACTGCTGCTGCATTGGTGCATTAAACAGACTGTTTTGTCTTTTTTTGAAACACTATTGCACTATTTGTGTAAAACAGCAATAGCTGGCTGAGGTGTAGTTTGTGAATGAATTCCATTGTGAGCACTGATGTTTTCACAGTTTAGAAGAATTAGTGGTTTTTATGTGATTCTTTTGTTTACCTTCTGCTCTTTTCTAATTGTATCTATGGGTAGATTTACATTCTATTATATGTAGACACGATATTTGTGGACAACCGCACACTTTTGTCTCGGCCGGTGAATGCTGCCTTCTTCAAAAATGTCCAAGTGTAAGATTTGGCCAGAAGCCACATGACTCCCTCCCCACTGCCTGTCACAGGAATAGATCATATACTTAGGGTGTAAGGGACATGTCTCCTACTTTTATGATTTTCTGCTCCCGATAAAAGAATCAGGCATTGAAAAGATCAAGGCAGAGGGAATTACAATGTACTCTCTCAGTTTAGTCCTGGAAAGAAGCCCTTGTAGCAGTGAACTCATCCTCCTCCTGCGCTCGGCTCAGTCTTACTCAATTCAAGGAGCTCCATAGAGCCCACTATAGTAAGGCTAAGCTTTCTAAAATAGATAATAAATGTAACAGATGCTCAATTTCCCTGTGCGACTTAATGCATATGTCCTGGTTGTGCCCTCAATCATCAGGGTTTCGGACATACGTTTTGGATGTGGCCTCTGAAGTACTGCAATGTAGGATCTCGCCATCTCCCCATGTGACTATCTTTGATAGATCTATAGAGAGTAATATTAGGACAGATACTCGAAGAAACAGGATTTTCACCTCTCTGCTTGTCTGTTGGAGAATTCTTCTATTATGGAAGCCCCAACTACCTCCCTCATTCAAATCCTGGTCGTCATCTCGTCTTTCTTGAAATTGGAAAAAAAAGTTTCTTGGACAAATTGTACTCCAACTGACAACCGCTAATTAGTTACTTTGATAGGTTACCCGCAGCTGACATGGTGCCATACTTCAGATTCAGATTCAGAATACTTTATTTGTCCCCGAGGGGCAATTTAAATGCTGAGTGCTATAAGTTAAGCTTGCAGTGAACCTACAGCTGCACCTACAGTGAAGACTGTCTGCTGCCAGCCCTCTATCTGACCCCTGGTAGGGCCGAGATCATAAAAGTGCTACATAAAACACCAATAGGCAAATCAACATGCCTAGCTGCCTAGTATGCTCAGTGTACCAACTCTTGATGACGGGGCTATTATCTGCTTGAGGCAACGTAATGTACAATACATAGAGAACGATTCTTTTTTACTTATTCATTTTATTTACTTTTCCATTATTAATATTTGTTTTCTTACTTCATATGTGTATGTAGATACGCAGATACACACACACATATGTGTATATGTATATATATATGTGTGTGTGTGTATATGTATATGTGTGTATGTGTATATATATATGTGTGTGTGTGTATATATATATATATATATATATACACACACACACACACATATATATATATATATACATACACATATACATACAGTATATGGTTCCATCCTTATAGAGTTCTAAGGAGCATTGTAGTGAGTCGATATTTGAATATTTGATGTTTTATATTAACATGTTGACCCCCCTTTTTTGTTCAAATACTCAGCAATACCCTACCTGGTGCAATACACCTGGAACGTGTATCGCTGAGGACTCAAGGAAGAACAGTGTGGAGTATGAAGTCGATCAGATGAACGGTTCTCTTGGTAACGTGCTCCGAACAGACACAGCCCCCAACAACGTGGCAAGCAGTAACACCAAATGGCCTGGGTAGAGACCGTCCTTCTCAGGTCTGGTAGTTTAGTCCACAGAGATCCACTGACTGCTTTCACAGCAGCCCAAACGTACCAGGCCACATGAGCAAACACACAGCTCTTAAAACGAGTGGAACGACAGAGTCAGGGTCTCACACTAACATTTCAACATTACAACTTCTATACGTTCCATCGTCATCAGGAGGTGTCGCCCAGATGCGTACAGCATTCATCCTTTACTAGGAACTAGACCCGGGCGGTCAGAAAATCCAGTGAGAAATCAAAACATTCAAGGAACAACAACTGGCGATGACATCATTTATAGTGAGTTTGTGTAGTGTGTATGTCATATCATCTGAGAAAGTGAGGATAAAGGATGTGCTCAGCCTGTGTGTACACTTTGAGCACTTTTCATTATGCTAACTAATGCTTCCTCGCGTCCTCTCTCCTCCCATGAGCCTAAAGACTGTTCCCTCTTTGCCCGCATAGGGGATCTTCTAATCCCTTAAATGCACCTGGAGAAGACGAGGAGATGAGGAGAGAGGAGCTTAGAGCGAGGAAACACAGGTGTATCCCTCGGCTCCTCCGTCCACACATCTCTCTCTCTCTCACATCCTTCCTGGGGAGGAGCCATGACGTGAGGAAGAGAGCGAGGGCAGCAAAGAGACACGTTAGCATAATGAAAATGTGTTGTGTACTGAGAGGACAGACAGCCAAATGTGTTCCTGTTTTGTAGATCTTTCGTTCGTTTGCAATGACTGAAAAGCCCAGTTTAGCCTGCTAATTGCACAACATAACTTCCTCGCCGCTCTTTGATTTCTGTATACGTAGTTCTATTGGACTTCTTGTTAATCCATCCGGCGAACTGAATGTCCTTCAGCTCCATTACTGGAGGACAGAATCATACTCATCAGCTCGAACTCGTAAGCCAAATGAAATTGTGCAGTGGTGGTTATAATTTGGGGATTCACCATAAATCAGCCCTGTTTTTTTGGGTGAAGTGACAAGTGTGATTAGAGGGAGAGGCTGCAGTGTGTGGCAGCCAGACTGAAGATGACACATCCATTTAGCCCGGGGGAGTGATTCCTCCCACTAAGGGGAGAGGAGGAGAGGAAGAGAAAGCCTTTTAGTCAGGGTTCAGACTTGACTGCAGCATGGATTACATCAGGTTGTATGGATGTTGCAGAACAAAGGTGTGTGATGACTGAACTGATGTTTGAACGGTTGATGACTGTTAGGTAGTGTTTTCAGCTATTGTTAGATTAAGTGACAATACTGAGATCACCAGTTCATTTTAGTCATATTAGTCGTAACCTTATCTTTCTTTATTTTTAGTCTAATTTTAGAGCCTGGACACTTAAGTCATCCAAAGATTAGTTGCCGAAAATGTTAATAACACTTTAATCTAGATTTAGAAAACACCAGGAATGAGCATTTTTTTAATCAAACTTAAGATAATAGCTTTCAAATAAGACTTCAACCAAATGATTTTAGACTTTAAGACCTGGTGCAGAAAATTAGCCACAAAATGACTGGTAGTGTGATTAAGAATGGAACACAGTCTTTTAAATAGATACCCATTCTGTACATTAGAGAACTATTGTAAAGACAAACACTGTATACAACAATTCAATTCAATTCAATTCAATTCAATTCAATTCAATTTATTTTGTATAGCCCAACATCACAACAGAGTTGTGTCACAGTGCTTTACACAGTTCACTGAAATAAACAAGAAGTGTAAGCGAACAAACAATCTAATAAAGAGTCCAGCAGTCGATGAGGCCAATGGATCAGTCCAATGGATCAGTCCGATGGATCAGTCCGAGGCATCACCTGCCCTTTATGACCCTCCTTCTTCGGGAAGGAAAAACTCAAAAAACCCAGTGGGAAAAGAGAAACCTCCGGGAGCACCACAGTGAAGGAGAGATCCAGCTCCCAAGGACGGACAGGCTGTAGCCTTGGACAAACGCACATCCATTGGCTGATGGAGAACCACATCAGCGGGACCAGGACCAGGATCCACAGGAACCCGAGGACCACATCAGCAGAACCAGGACCAGGATCCACAGGAACCAGAGAACCACATCAGCGGGACCGGGACCAGGACCCACAGGAACCAGAGAACCATATCAGCAGGGCCAGGACCAGGATCCACAGGATCCACAGGAACCTGAGAGATGAGAAAACACAGAAAGGCTCCGGGGAAGATAACAAGTTAGAGGCAGACATTTGACTGACAACAACACAATCCTGTCAACTAGTGTTGGACTAGACTGTAAGGATTTCATGACATCATCATTGCTGTTGTGGGACTGACGTATTACATGCCTACACACACGTACAACAGAAATTTTACAGTGCAAGTTTTACCCGGAAAGTTTGGCAGTACACCAGTTGTTGTTTATCAGCTGTTGCATGTTAGTTGGCTTAGCCTGGTTAGTTACTGTATGTTTTGTCATTGTTCAGCATCAAGTCAGATATGTCTCAACATTTTATTCATGTTGGCATCACGTGAATGCGTTTCTTAAGGTGAATGAATTAAAAGACTGGAAGAAGTCTTTCTGGAAGGTGAAGTAGTTGGTGAAGAGTTGTGTAGTTGTGCAAACTGTGTCCAGGTAGCCTTTTCAGCGGCTTCCAAGATGTTCTTGGTGGCTCGTCGTCTCTGCTGCCCACAGATCCCTAAGAGTCCCAGGGCCCTGCGAAGCCCCTGCAGCCTACTTCGACCGGCTCACTGCGGGCCTTCCACCCCTGCCTTCGGCAGTCTGCTACCAGGGATGCGTATTTGGCTCTCTTCCTTTCTTGCACCTCTTCTATTCTGTCTTCCCAGGGGACTGTTAACTCCAGCAGCACCACTTGCTTGGTTGCCTGGGACATCAGGACCATGTCTGGCCTGAGCGTGGTAGATGTAATCATGTCCGGGAACTTCAGCTGCCTTCCTAGGTTGACCAAGAACTGCCAGTCTCCTGCTGTTAGGAGAAGACCTCCCTGGGCCTTCGGTCGGGGTTGAGGCTTCTCTCCGGCACGAACAAAACAGACGGGGCGCTTTGTGGGCTGCTGCAGCTTGCTGGAACTAATGCCGGTACAGATGGTATCTTCTACTGCCTGCAGAGCCTGGTCATGGCGCCACCGGTACTGCCCCTCTCCCAAGGCCTTAGGACAGTAGCTCAGGATGTGCTCCAATGACCCCTGCTTCTGGCAGAGTTGACAGGCAGGTGAGTCCACCAGGGAGAACATCATATACTTACTGGCGCTTTTATAATGAAGCAAATATCATGATGAGGGTTAGATCTACTGTTTTAGTGGATCAGTTGGAACCAGAGAATACGGTGGAGGAAATGGTGCTGAGGTGAGCAGAGCGAGGCAACCAGAACACCTGCCTCTGAAGTTGAAACATATGCCAAATTATGCAACCCACAACTGAATCATTTTGCTGAGACATTTTGGACCCACTGGCAGAGGAGTTGGAGCAACGCTGCAATGCAGTGGATGGGCTGTGAGTAAAAAATGTTTTGGCTGGAATTTTGAAGGTGAGTGTATTGCTCAAGCATTTCAAGCAGCAAAATATTACAAAAAGCTAAAACATGACTTAATGCTTTGGAAAATGACTGGCACCAACAGAAGATCTAAATAGATAGTGGCTATTTGGTTTAAATGTTGCTGCTGTCTTGACTACTACAGCACCAAACGTGGATGAATCCACTGCAGAAAATCCTAAACAAATGCCCCATTTGCTCAGTGTTACCTCTCTTAAGAAATTGAGTTACTAGGCAAGAAACCAGGCAGTTGCAGCTAATGCTGGTCCTCTTCCTCATGTTGACCCTTAACCGTGTTAGAATGCCTTGTTGTATAATAATGAAAAGCCAAGCGTGTGTTAGAAGCCTGTTGAGACCTCCGTCATTCATGTCATATATTCGTGCTTCTTCTTCACAACTCAGACACATTACCACTGCATCCATTAGTGGAGGACAACTTACACCTCAATGAGTATTTAGAGTCTGGCCGTGTTGGTAACCTCACATAACCGCACAAGGTAGTTAGTAAATACAAATGTAAATTGTACTACTTTACCAACAACATGCATACAAATAAAAAAAAAAAAAAAATAAAAAAAAGTCTCCTTCCAAATGTGATAACGTGATGTTTAACTTTTAAGGTTGAAGCTCCCACACTTTGGGATATTTCTGGTCAAATAATGCTTTCCGTTCATGAAATTCTGCTGTGCTGACTCTACAGCACCACTAGCCACAAGCTGTCTGTCCATGACATGCAGCCCACAGCGCAGCTTTGTTTACTTTGTCTCTTGGTCCCTTGCTGAGGCCTCTGTCAAACACTCTCCTCCGGCTGGCTACGATGAAAAGGAGAATTTCTGATATTTCTCAAAGACCCTTTTTTTTTTTCTTTCTTTTAAGTGAATGTAAGCAGTGTGAGAAGGCATTAGGGTTGGGTATTAGGTTACCAGTACCAATAAAAGAGCCCTGAAAACAATACCAATCAAATACAGTACTTCATGTGTTTACTTTTATCAAATGCCACAGGCATGTACATTAGCCATACATTTCAGCATTTTGATGGCATCTTTTCGCGCTGAACTGCCAACTCATAGTTGATTTCACGGCACACCACAGACCGTAGCTGCTGCGGTAATGGGACAAATCACAAGTCGCTTTAAATTAAGGAATGCTTGCAGTGATTGGCTGTGAGCAAAAACATGCAAATAGTCATTTTTTCCATATCTAACTCCAAAAAGAATAAATTCGGGCATCATTTGACTAGGAAAGCTGTAATACTTCTTGGTATTGGGTTGTTTCGGGTGACACTTTAAAGGTGTTTAATACAAGTAACCATCACAGGAGGCACACAACTAAAATCATCACCCGGTACATTAGAAAGTCATGTTGAATAATGACCATGGACATCTATGCCACCACGTTATCACGGAGAGGCGCATGGATTTTGTTCTCTGTTCTCATCACTTAACTGAAAAGTTGACCGATAGAACTATTCATCACAGACTTGCTATGTTTCTTTAACTGGCAGGACAGCTTCGTCTGTGTCCTGCACCAGTAGCGGTAACAAGGACAAGAGGACACCGGCTCCTGTACTGACACAGCCACTCTCCCTGTGGCTTTACCTGTCTGCTGAGTGCTCCCTCTCTGGCACTGTGTGTGCATGTGTGTGTGTGTGTGTGTGTGTGTGTGTGTGTGTGTGTGTGTGTGTGTGTGTGCGCGCTCATGTCACCCTGGGGAAATGACTTTGTCCTCACACAGCGGAAGTTTGACACAGCGTGGTGACACAGCAGGAATGCAGGTCCCAATGTTGAAGTGAGATAACTCCACACACCTTCACATTCATTTCTATGTGCATCACATATTTAAGGACTCAAACTTTTAAACCAGCATTCAGTCACTTCAGCCTTTACAGCCTCAGTGCATGTTACGCATGCGTGCTTGCCTGAATGTCTAGGTGTTTTGGAAGGTGACATTTTTGGTTTGTGTTTTTCCACAACACAGTCACACTCACACTCACACTCTCACACTCACACCCACACTCACACCCACACTCACTCACACATATATATGCAAAAGACATCCATTCTGCACATATTGCAGCAAACTTTAACATGGGTGCTGGAGAGCTTGGTTACTGACTGAATTCCCAGCAGCTCTTTCTAGTCTAACTTAAAATGGACATGTACTTAAGTATAAGTAAAAGTATGCACTTCTGGATTTTAATTTGATGGAATGCTGTGGATTCCCATCTCTAGGATAATTATTCATGTGGAAAGAGAAGCCGGTTTTTATTTAGAACAGACTTATCGTATTATACAATATTGGACCTTATTAGACTGTTGTTTAAATGTAGCATAATGTGCATTTCTGGCTTCATCGATACATACTGTCATACAGTTTCTCTTCCCTAACACAGTTCCTGCCACTTATTTCCAATTTGCTTTTCTTTTTTGTTTTTCACCCAAGCACCAATATGGCAGAATACTCTGATTCATTAAAGATATGGTGTGAAGGATTTAGGAGGATCTATTGGCAAAAATGGAATATATGATTGGCCCTGTGATTGACTAGCGACTAGTCCAGAGTGTATGGACGGATGGATGGAATATATGATTCATAATTATGTTTTCATCCATCTATCCATTATCTATACCACTTATCCGTCAGGGTCGTGGACGGGGGTCGGACCTGGAACCTTCTTGCTGCGAAACAACCTGCAACATGTTTTTGTTTGCTTAAAACGAGTCTGTTATATTTACATAGGAAGATGGTCCTCTTCTTCATAGTCCACCATGTTGCACCGCCACGTTTGTACAGAATGCACCATTTGGATAACAAAAAAGAAGAAAGATGAAAAACACCTTTTCATTCTTGGGGTGTATGAGAACATACGTTTTGACAAAAGGTCCTCGTCAGCCACCGTAGCTTCTCCACATGCTTGGAAAGGAAGATGAGGGGTGTTCAGTTGGTTTAAATATTCAACCTCACCACTAGATGGCACTAAACCCTGCGTACTGCACCTTTAAGCTCTGACGCTAATCAATCTGTTATTTAACCATTTTACTCTGTGCTCTTCTTTTTGTCTGGAAAGGTTCATGGACAAAACATGACAATACTCACCAACACCACTCTGTGGGATTGGTTTCCAGAGTAATAATCAGCTGATTGTCAGTTTTAAATGTCCAATCAATCCATGAAGCTCACACAAAATGTGTCCAAGTGAGCAGGTTACAGCCGTTCTTTCACATTTAATCAAAACTTCTTGTATCCTTTAGCTAGTAATTTGAAAGGTTTTGGGTTTGAAAAAATGCCACAGAACCTCAACCCTGCTTCCATTGCTCACAGGATATTAATCTGACACGACTCAGGGCCGTGTTGAGTTTCCCTCCCTCGACGTTTATTAAACCATGCTCAGATAAACGGACTGCATGGATTAGACCACACCCAGCCACAGCAGCATTAGTGAGGTCCACCACTGATGTTGGGTCAGAAGGTCTCACTCACAGTCACCGTTCCTATTCATCCCAGAGGTGGTGGGTGGGGTTGAGGTTAGAGCTGTGTGCAGGCCGGTCAGCTCTTTCACAACAAACTGGGAAAACATTTCCCAGTCAAGAGATTTCTTCATTTCTAATCTATTAGAAATATTGTAGACAGCGCATATAGGCAAACTCATATAGTCGGTTACAAGTTGCAGGTGTAGTGATCAAAGTAAGTTGTCATTGGTTGGATCTGTATTTTTGTTTGTGTGAGTGTGTGTGTGTGTGTGTCCCTCTGAGAAATAGCCTTCTCAGAAATTACACGTCTACCTTTTCTTTCACGCCTGGATAATTCTAGCTATTTATCCAGCTATTCACAGGCTGATGTTTCCTTTTCCTTTTCAGCACAGTCTAATGGGTCTACGAGCTCATACTGTTCATGTGCGCACAGTACCTGCTGCCACTAATGTCACTTTTTGTATGAAGGATGAAGCATTTAAAGCAGAGCTGAAATGGTTAGTCAATTAATTCATTAACAATGAGTTTATTAAGCAAAAACATTTCGTGGGTCATTCTACAGTATGTAGTCGTATGTACAGTGAACATGAGTAAAAACTATCCTCCAACAGGCTTCACCTACAGATCCTCAGTGTTCTTCCGTAGACACAGCTGCATTCAGATGATTTATTATTTATTAATATGAGGTTAGTTTTGGCACTAGTCTATATTTGTCCCCCTTCAGTAGTCTCTGAACCCCCAGTCTCATTCAGCTCATTGCAGAGTCATGATCAGCCCTCTTAATAATTGAACTGCAAACGAGTGGCGAGCGTCTGCTGAATAATACATCAGCAGCAGCGCTTGAGATCCTTTCATACGGAGGGGGCTGAACGTGTGGGTGAACGGTTCACTACGGAACGCCAGGGTGTGTCCCTGCGGTGTGGATGTGTCCAAGTGTGTGTAGAGAGGTAGAACCGTTTCACGCTCATACACTATGACTTGATAATATGGCCTAACCCGATGCTGGAAAACAAAAACTGAAACTGAAATTAAAAAAAATTAAAATCCCCAGCGGCCACAGCCAGATAATCCGACTGAACTGCCGATTTGTTTCCGCTCCATCAGTTAATCTGGCATCCAATTAATGTTAGTCAGAGGTCGCTATCAGTTGCAAGTGTATATGTGCTGTTAACATCATTTTCTGTTGATATAGAAGAGATGTTATTTCTATATGTCAAATAACATAAGAGCTCGCTTATGTTTGTTGCTATTTTGGTTCGGAGTGGACAGCAGGCTAACAGATGGTCCTTGGGCAAAACACTGAACCCCAACTTGCTCCTGAAGCAAGTGTGTGGTCTTCAGTGTGTGTGAAAGAATAGTCTCCTCTTGAATGACGTGTGAACGGGTGAATGAGGATGTGATGGAAAGGTGCTGTACAAATACAGACCATTTACCCGTTTTCAGGAATATTGCATTAATATTGCGTTTGCCAGCTGTCTTGCAGTTTTTTTCTGTAAGGTACAAAGGAAACTGGGCCATACAATTTATGAGCAGTCATCTCCTCTGTCTCTACAAAGGGAAAAACACTTGTTTGATTTCAGAATTGTAATTTCTTAAAGAAGACACATTGCGCTCATTGTCGGGTTCATACTTGGAAGCGGAGGTCCTACCAGAATATATTTACACGCTGTAATGTTCGAAAAACACATTATCATGCAACATACTGCTCCTTTCACCCTCTTTCTGAACGCTCTGTTTGAGCATCTGTGTCTTTAATGCCCCCCTCCCGAAAAGTCCAGTCTGCTCTGATTGTCCAGTCTGTCTCTGCTTCAAAGGGGAGCCACATTAGCGGAGCAACATGCTAACATGAAGTTGAACAGACTAACCGGCCAAATAAACAGCCTGACAACAGAAAACACAGCAAAATGTGCAGCTTGTCTGTCTGAAGTCGGGTCGCAGACAGCTTGTTAACAATGTTACACAAATGCACACACAACAGATGTGTTTAGCAGTATCTTCATCCAAGATAATGTGCTGAGTCTTCATGTCCTGGGGTGGTGGGAGAATAATAATAATAATAATAATAATAACAACAACAGCATGATTTCAGTGTTTCGCTTACACCTTTGACATCTTATCAGTACAAGGTGGATTCAGGTTTTCAGTGGGCTGAGGGGCTGAAGGAGGTCTGATGTTCGTAGATCCTGCATGTGATGTCACATGCAATAGCCAAAATAGATACTGAAATATGGGGCGGGAGAAACAGAGAGAGAGGATGATATTTTGTATAGTTTGAGGGATTTTAGACACCCTGAGGACCCATATTTACATGCATTTTGCTTTATATGTCTCCAATAATCTGAATTGATTGTGAGCTACATTAATACATCATGTTTCGACTTACCAGTTTTACCAGTTTTTTTCATTTTTAAGATTGTGCATGCTAATGTAGACCGATCTTATATTTCAGCAGCTGCCCCTGGGTCTTATTGCAGGTCACTGTCCCTTTTCAGTGTTTGTTCCAACCCTATTTGCCCTGTTGGCCTCTTGTTTACAATCTACCAGCCCACTTGACTTGTATATAGATATTGTGGTGGTGCGGTGGTTAGCACTGTTGCCTCGCAGCGAGAAGGTTCCAGGTTTGAATCCAGGTTTGATCAACACAGGATCCACATCCTCCCTGTGCTTGCGTGGGTTCTCTCCGGGTACTCCTGCTTCCTCCCACAGTTCAAAGACATGCACGTTGGGTTAATTGGTGACTCTAAATTCTCTGTCAGCTGAGATCAGATCTAGTCTAGAAAGATAAGTGGTGATGGAGGAATGTAACTGAATCTATTTTATTTTATTGGTTACAGAAGTAACTTTAGCTCCAAGCTCTTTAGCGAAGCTTCCCTCCTACTGTTTTTATACACAGTTTAAAGTGGAAGTTAGTGATAACACTGAGCTCCTGTTGCAACGCCAACCAGAGTAGCATCTTCAAATATTCAACCATCTGGTTGCATATAAACTTCTTAATCATAACCGAATATAGTAACTTCCACCACTGCCCTTTTTAGAAAACGTGTTCTTTGTTCAGATTATCAAACCGTGATAGCAAAGTCAGAGTAAAACATCCGGTTTGTGCCAATAAGTAGGCAGGTAGTTTTAGCCACTGATCAAGTAGAAAGAATGCCATCTGCTACCAGCAGGCTGGCTACTGTCCAAAGCAAGAAACAACTGTATGAATCCCAATTTGAACTAGAAACATTGATCTCAAAGCAACAATAAAGGCAGAATAAAAAACAGTAGACAGGTTGTGTGTGTTAGGGATGGAGTAGAAAGTGGTTGGTTGCACAGTGGTTGACGCACTTCCTGTGTACTGTAAATCGTGCCTTCATTTTGAGTGTGCCCAGTGGCAGACAGAATTACACAGTGAAAACCTATAGGGTACCTATATAAACACTAATGGTGGCACTGTTCAATAACTATTAAAGTGTGCAGTCAGCATTTATTACATAATGGTAAGTTTAAAGCGAAAAAGTTTCCTGTTTCCACTTTAATAGAGGCACACTCGTTTGGAACTGCAAAAAAAAAAAGCCTGCGGCAGTGAAGGATCAGAATTAAGACCATGTTAACACCATATAGACATCGATTCTGTTGTGGCTAAAAAGCAACAGTTTGGTACGTGCTCGCTGCAAGCCAAGATCTGGATCTGGATGGACCGTCTTTATAGAAGACCAACACGGTCGTGACTCTTTTCTCATTTACTTCAGAAAAATGTGATAAAATTATACATGAACATCACCAAGATTGTCTTTCACGTCCGTACCTGAAATTATCATGTTGCAGACATTTTAACAATCACTTGTTGTCTGTCTGTCTTGATATGAAGCCATATTTCAGAGCTAGGTTTCCCATCCCTGTTGGTGATCTCAAAATGTCTTGCGATGCTGCTGTGCTGACCTTCGACAAGATGTGTTAAAAAACTTTCGACACTAAAAATATGTGTGCAAAAAAAGAACTACGCGTCCATCCGGTATTGTTGCGTCGTGTGTGTGTGTGTGTTGCCTCACAGTGCTCACTAAATGTCTCCTTTGTTATCTGTTGTGTATTGTTTGTGTTTCCACATCGCGCTGCTATAGTACACCCCATATCGCAATATGACATTTACGTACCCGTTATGTTGCAATCGCAGAGCTCTATGGTGTGCTTAAAAGACCATGGCACCAAATGAAATCCCTCTGATGATGTCCTCTTTGCTGCTGTACCACACTGCTCTGATGACTCATAAAGTGGTGTGTAGGCACTGTGCGAAACATGCATGAGCAAACCTTTGTGGCATGTTCCCTTTTAGAAAACACCACTTTCTGTGCTGTGTGTGTCTGTGTGTGGATGCATTGTTTGTGTGCGTTAGGTGTCTGACCATTCTTATTCTTGTTTAAGGATGAGGTCTTATTTTTTTTTAGTTTTCTTCATTGGTTCTACAATTAGAACAGCATTTTACTCACCAAATTGCTGAGATCTGGTAATGCGGCGATCACTGCAAAATCCGGCAACACAACTCAAACGAGCAGTTTATCTAAACCACTTTATTTGGACATAAAAGACAAAATCCAAAATGTTCCTAATAATCCTCATTCACAGTAAACCTTTGTGCGCAACTCCAGTAAGTGCAGTGAAGTCGGAGTTTAAGTAGGAAGTGGGTCTGTAAACTGTGATGGATGGTTACAACGGACGGGAATTTCACCATTCTCCTCCATTTTCACTTCCTAATAAGTTAGACTATCCTTATCTGGTTTGTTTTCAGCACGTCCGGTCATCTGACTGCTCGCGTCAGAATTCGGAGGCTCCACCTTAAATGCCAAGCACTCATTGCTTCAATGTTAAAGGTGCGCTGAATGAGTTTTGGCCGATTGGGGCAGCAAAACAAGCTGAAATCTGATTCGTTGTCAAAGTGAACACATCAGTATTTACATCAAGCAGTCACAAAGCATTAGTATTCACTTGGAATTGTGTTTGTGTCCGCTTGATGAACATCATTTAGCTCCCGTTTGGTCCCCACATTGAGTGAAATATCTAAATGCTCCAACAAGCCCACCGGTTAGTCTCTAACTGTGTCCGTCGGCTGTTATATAGATATTTTACAGATCCTTTTAAACAAGTAAAAGTAGCAATACCACATTGTCAAAATACTTCACAGCAAGAAAAATAGAATCTGAAAAGTAACGACAGCTGTAGTATTGTTTAAATGTGGTGGCGTCTGAGATGTAGTGAGTAGAATGATAAAGCTGCATGAGATGGAAATAGTCAAGTAAAGTACAGGTGATTTTAATGTGCACTGTACAGAGTTAAGGTACTGTGTTAAAGAAAACCAGAACTCAAGTGTGAGATGAGGTCCTGCTGAGCTGCGGCCTTAATTTGACAGTTTGACCTCTAACTTGTAAATTTGGAAGTGAAGGGAAACTGCAGGATCAGACTCTCTCACAGAGCACTCTGCTGTTTTATTATTCAAATCAGACATTTGCTTTTGTTCTTCCAAGGCATGAAAATCAATACATGAATTTTAACAAGAGACCAACTGTCCTCTTGGAACTCTTTTCTGTTGACTGTGCATTTGTTCAGTCGTCTGAAGCTCACGGTCTAGACTTGCTTGACGACAATAATGTTCAGTCATTTGCTCAAATGTTTCCCACATTTCTGCGTGTCTGTGTTTAGATGTAAGCAACATTTATTCTTTTGCCATCCAGTGTGTGTATGTGTGCGTAGTCATGTGAGAATGGAGGGTTTGTTTTGTGCGTGTGTGGGTATATGGGTGTGTGTGTGTGTGTGTGTCAGTGGTCTCTTGTCTCTGTCTAAAAGGCCTGTTTGTCTGTCGTGATCTTCACAGACAGAAACACACACACACCAGCTGCGTATGTGTGTGTGTGTGTCCAAGACAGACACACAAAGACATCATGGTTCCCATGGCTGGGTTAGGGACAATGTAACGAGATAGCACACGGAAACTTTGCCGTCATGATTCCTGACAGAAGATTCAGTGCCCTCATGCGGCCTCACTGTCACACAACAGTGTTCTTACAAGTCACGGAGGGCGGGGGTGAAAGTCGAGCCCTGGAGCTGGCAGGTTGAACCCAGCTGAGCCTGAGAGAGAGCTGCATTGTTTTGAGTGCTAAAAGAGGAGACTACAGGCAGGAAGTTGACCAAAGAGCCAAAAGGGATATTTGAACTGGCTCCACCACAGTGATACCAACTGTGGCTTCAATATGTACAGAATTACATGATGACCAGAATACAGCATGGGACTGATCTTTTTGCTTCTCTCTGAATGCTGATGGACTGGATGGTGTTTAAGTTATAATTATCAGATTCAATTCAAGAGAACAGAAACAATACTGTAAAAACTGCCTGACTGTCAGGCGCTACAAAATATAGTACACATTGTTCATATTCAACAAAACTAAGGTGATTACAAAAGGACACCAACTTCTCCACCTGGGCCTTGTGCCCCAATAAGACGGCACAACCTCAAACAACTCACATTTTCTTATGGAAAAAAAAATCTATCGTGTGACTAAAAATGTGCAGCGCTTTTTTTTTTTTCTTTTTTTTTTTATCTCTGGTGGTGATTTTAATTGCTCTTGTTATCTTTAAATATGAAAATATTATTTCCTCTCCTCTCCTCTCCTCTCCTCTCTTGCAGCAGCCTAAAAAATAATTAATCGCCAGTTCTGGCAGTATACTGTATGTCCAGTTTAGAATCTGGCTAATTGAATTCTTAGCTACTGACCCTATTTTTCCTGCAACAGGAATCATAAAAGACAGAAAGCATGAAGAGGATTACAGGCTAGGGACAGAGGAGGAACCCGTTCATATGGCTGAACTCCCTTGGTCCTCTGTGGTGTTGATCACAGATCAAATGTTAGCTCATGAGGAGGTGTGTTTGTTAGGACAGAAGGTACTGTAGTCAGTAACAATGCTCACATCAGTGTGAGTTTATGTCAGCGTCCTTATATGGCCACTGTGCAAACTAAGAGATACTGGCTGCTTTTGCAAACTGACACAAAGTGCACTGTTTCAAAGTGTCTGCCACTAGCAGAGGTTTTGGCAGTGGTACATGCAGGATGTTAAGCAGACTTCACACCCTCTCCCTGTTGTAATGGATCGATATGTGACAGTGGGCAAACTCAATCTACGCCACAGCGTGATCCATGAGCAGGGAGATGGGGACTGACAAAGAGAGTTTCATGGGGAAGAACTTTGACTGAGTTTAACCTTGAATCGGATCACGGATATCGGATATCCTTGGATCACTGCATTGAAACTGGAAATGCCTCACAAATTAATTGTCAGTTTCTTTTTCCCTTCCAGTGGGTGCTGGCGTTTGAGATCTTCATCCCACTGGTCCTCTTCTTCATACTCCTTGGTCTGAGGCAGAAGAAGCCAGCGATTCCTGTCAAGGAAGGTAGGTCAACACAGTAGGATATGGATGGACTCAGCAGGAGGAAGGGTCCCTACTCTAACAACAGTTTATTTCAGCCTGGGTCTGATTGTCATAGCTGTGACCTTCATCCCAAACACTCACTAAAGCACCAAATGGGGATTAATCTGCTGCTAAAAATACTCCCCAGCATTATAGTATTTCCTTCTGTTTTAGTGAAGTTTAATAAAAGCTGCAGTAGCCCAGCTGTTTTAGGAAATGACTGAGACTTTTTGAAAAATGAAGCTATATAGTTATGTCCTTTTTCTGGCTGCTCCCTTCCGGGGTCGCCACAGTGGATGATCCGCTTGTAGATTTTGCAGTTAGTTCTTTACACCGGATGCCCTTCCTGACGCAACCCTCGCCCATTTTTGGTAGCCGGGACTGGGAGGGAGTCAAACACGGGTTCCCCACGCCGATGACATGCGTAATTATCCACTGCACTACCGGCCGGATAAGCTATATAGTCATGTGGTGTTTTTAAATATTTACTTCCTCAGTAGTAACCAATGGGCTTAGAGCTGAGAGATGTAGGGCCGTTTTAAGCCAAAGAGACAGACTAGTAGGCCATGATATTCTCTGTTAAGTGAAATAATCTAGTCAATGTCAAACCTGATAACTCATTCCATCCCTTATGCCTTTAACTGGTGTTTTCTCACATAAAGCCTTCCTCCTGTTTAATAAATGCATGCTTGCAGGTCTAAATATGTCTTCTCTTCAATAATATTCCGTGTTCAGTAGCAGAAAATTCAAATAGAAATCCCCCATAGACACAGAAGGGAGGTCAGACAGCATAGAGACACATTCTGTGTTGCCTGACTGTGTTTTGGTTTATACAATAGAGGAGATGTTATTAGAAAATAACACTGATGGAAAATGACCAGAATTAGCCCCTAAAATGACTGAAGGGTTTAATTTAATCACACATTCACTGCATGTGCGTCTCCAAGGCAGCTCATCAGTTATTCTGGTTCATGTATGTGCAGTAAAATGCAAATGGTTGGGTGAAGCTAAATAGCGACCAGAGGGTGTGGTGGTGTATAGATACACCGAAGCATGACGACCATAGCTCAACAAATGGAAAGACTCTCCTCCACAAGATCACAAAGTTGTCTGGAAAGTGCAGAGCGGCATGATGTGAACACACAGAACCACAAATGTGCAGACAGACACAGAAGATGTATTTTGCTCATTAGCACAGTGGTGATAGAAATAAATAGTAACAAAATGTGGGCGAAGCCTTTTAATTTATTAATCTGTTGAATTTTCAAGTCACAGAACAGCAATGAATTACAAAGTTAAAACAAGAACCAGCTTTTGACATATAAAGAAGGTTAATGACGGTAAACAGTGAATGGCTGTGGACAAATCAGAGGCTGCAGATTTGTCAACATATGTGCTCTGCTGCCTTCAGATGGCTGCGGGGATTTAATGAACTGAAGGAGAAGCTGTTTGTATTCAGTCTAAAGCAGCTGTGGACAACAGATGCTGTCAGAATCACCTATTTTAATTTACAGACCAACGCAGACTGATTTACAAATATTCATGGTGTCAAACGCATCAAACACAATTTCATTTTTTAGATTAGGTTAGAGATGAGAAATGTATCTTTGGCACTTCGGCAGAACACGGCAGCACGCAGCCTCTCCATTGTACACACAATACATCCGTATACATACACAATCAGACCATAGTCAGCGCGCAGCATCACTCGTTTCAAGAGTACCACACGACGCATCACGCCAAGATATTGCACATTCCCCCTTGTAAGAGAAGAGCGTTACCTTAGAGAGCCCAACCGTAACCACATGCCAAATGTTTTTCCAGCCTTACGGATCCATTTTTGGAGTTGCGATTTGAATTTAATTGGATACCAAATCATGTTGTGATGCTGTAACAGACACCAGATTCAGTGACTGCCCTGTAAAAGGACAACAGGCTTTTATCCACTCCATGGACCCTGAGCCTTTCCAGAAAATGTAGACGCTGACTGATTCATGAACAAACACACTCCACGTGTTGAGCCCATTGTGACTGAAAATCAAAGTGAATACCAAAGTATATGTATGTTGTTAACTGCTCAGCTCTCTCTCTGTTTATTAGAGCTGAGCGGTGATCACATCACTCCTTGGATCAAAGACCATTTCTTTAGGTTTTTTGATGTTTAAATTCAGACAACCTCTCAGCTGTGTACACAGTAATGTCTGAAGGCTTTTTCTGTAAACCGAGTGTAGCTGCATCAGCGGAAAACTTGATAATGTACTGATTTATAACATCATTTGTATATGTTGCGTAAAGAAGGGGAGAGGAGCAGAGGAGACTTCAGGGGAGGAGCTCCAGTGGTCATTAACTGTCAGAGGGAGTTGACTTGACTTAGTCCAGCATGAGCTGCAGGATTTTCAAAGTCAAATTAAGTTTTTAGAGCATCATCGGTGCCTCTCCCAGCCCTTTAAGCCAACTGATAAGAGCTGTTGTACCTCATTTTATAGGTTCCCTATCGTGATTCATTCAAGTAATTTCATCATTGGCGTTAGTGCTGCTGGTCTGAAATCAGTATTATTCTGTGGGCAAAGTGTTTTTTCCGATATCATAGGAACTGTAGATGTATCAACTGAGAGCTGGAATACAGGGCTCCAGGCTGGGGTCAACTCATCAGCAAATGTTTGCAGGCGTGATCTAGTCCTAATGGTATAGTATACCTAAAGTGCATGTTCTGTAACTTATTTTAGAAACAGTTCATAGCTGTCACAGTGTCATATTTGCTTAAATTCTCATAAGAGAACAACAGCATTAATAATTAAAATGGTTAGAAAAATATCTGCTGTCTACCGATGTCACAGACCTGTAATAAACTCATCCAGTCATTCCAGGCTACCTATCTAATTGCCTACTTGTGTGCAGAAATCTGAGCCACAGTTACCCAGCACGAAGCACACACACAGGGCCACGACTCCCAAATCTGTTTACCACGACAGACTGTCGTTTAGTGAGCTCACCCATGAGAACAAAGCACTGCCTCTGAGCCGAGTGAGCAGCAACTAAGAGTTAAAGGTTATGTTATGTTCGTGACTGCTGTTTTGCTTGTGTTTATATGATTGTGGCATTCAGCAGAGTTGTTTATTTGTTAGACTGAAAAGCTAAGAAAGGCTGTCAGTTAGCAATCAATCTTTATGTAGCGGCAATTCACAACAAGTGTTATCTCAAGACTCTTTCCATAAAGAGCAGGTCTAGACCAAACTCTTTAATTAGAGAGAGACCCAACGATTCAGGAATTCAACACTAAGGATTCAAGAATTCCCACATGAACAGCATCAGATATTAGATTAGGACACAGTGGCAGGAAGAACTCCCCTTTAACAGGAAGAAACCAGGATCCACAGGAACCAGAGAACCACAGCAGGAGAACCAGGACCAGGATCCACAGGAACCTGAGGGATGAGGAGAGCACAGAAAGGCTCCGGGGAAGATACCAAGTTAGTAGCAGACATTAAAGAGACATGAAGCATGAGGATAGAGAGGAAAAGGAGAGAGGCGCCCAGTGCATCATGGGAGTCCCCCGGCAGTCTGAGCCTATAGCAGCACAACTAGGAGCTGGTCCAAGGCCTGAGCCAGCCCTAAACTATAGGCTTTATCACTAAGGAAGGTTTTGCACAATGCTCTTGTGGGGTAGTACGGTACTATGAGCTCTTTAAGATATGATGGAGCCTGAACCTTGTAGGTGAGGAGAAGGGTTTTAAATTCTATTCTGGATTTTACTGGAAGCCAGTGAAGAGAAGCCAGTACGGGAGAAATATGGTCTCTTCTCTTAGTGATGAATCAGAAGGAAACTGAGTTGTTTGCTAAAAAACCATGAAGTGATGCTGTGTATCTCATCGCTGTCCTGTGTGGATGTGAGGATTACGATGTGGAAACATCCGCCAAGTGCTGAACTAAACCAGTACAGTCAGGAGAAGTGCCCATCGCTCCACTTGATCCTATGGATCGTTGGAAAACGAATATCCAAAACTTGCAAAATTAGCAAGCTCATACTTGTACATGACCACAGCGTTTGTGTCAGAATTATTCTGATATTATTCACTTGAAGAGTCAAGATGATGTTGCTTTAAACATACTGAGTTGTTTAACAGGTTGATTCACAATAACCTTTCCTGTGGAAGAGAAATAATCCATATCTATATGTTTTATGGGGAGTTAGTGCAGGGGTTTTCTAGGGTTTTGGGGGTTTTACTCTTGAATTAGATTCTATTGTGGATTGTAGCTCATTCAACATTTAATAACGTGACCTTAAAATAAAAAGACAGTGTTCATGTGTTCATGCTGTGAGGAGGGTTGTGCTATTTGAATCCTGGTCAAATAGCTCCCATTAGTGATCATGAATAGTATCTTCACTGACATGGACTTGTCCTCCAGCATCAGTCAGGCATGACACACTTATTTGTTTTGGGGGATTTGCTTTGGAAGCATACCAGACCCTTCTGGCTGGGGTGGGGGGGGATTATTTTGATGAGGTAATGGCTACTCTTGCTAGTTTCTCCGGTGCTGTAGATCCTGCCTGTAATGGTATGTTTTGGTATCACAGTATCTACACATAAATGACTGTGACCTGTGATCGCCTCAGCTATTCTGTCAATGTTATTGTCTTGTTGGAAAAAAATCCCAATCTGTGACCAGGAAGCAGTCACTTTTATTTTGTAATTTGTCGTAATTTCTGCACTAAGAGTCCATAATAAAAACACAAGTGCTACTTCTCCTCATTTTCCCTGAGTTGTATCTGCTGATGACAGCAGTGGTTTGTTGCAGCCCCAGCAGAGTTGATGTTAAATGCTGCCACTCCTCCCCACTCCTCCCCACTCCTCCCCACTCCTCCCATCACAACAGCTCTTACAGAACGCCAAGCCAAGCAGGCCCGGTTCTGCTACAGTCTAAGGACAGCAGCCATTCCCTGCCATACACCCACAGCACCTGGTTGCTTCCCATAAGGAGCACGGTGGTGGCGTTGTAATGCATGAAAATGCTGGATGTAATTAGCACCAACAGCAGCAGCACTCGTGTTTGTCTTGACTTTGGCACACTTGCGTAACCTGACAAACTTTGACAGATCTGACAGACTTAAACAAACTCTCAACAAACAAACACCCGTCTCTTGTGCCCAGGTCACTGGAAGTGGCACTGTACTGCTGCGATTATTTACATTTTAAGAATGATTCCATTGTCGCTCCACATACGCTGATGGCGTTTAGTTGTTTAGATAAAATGGTCATAAAAGTGGCAGCTCAGCGGTGATGCTCCAAAAACAGAAGTGGTTCTGATACATCTGTGTCTTCAACATTGTGCTGCAGACATTCTCCGCATTCCACATTTTCCATTATCTCCAACACAGATGGGTGCAAGAAAGTTATGAAAAGAGTAAACCCATATTGCTTATGCACAGCTGTTTGGAAGGCGCTGAGGGAGTGAGGTAAGGGCGGAGGACTGCACTGGTACACCGGTGTTAGAATGACGCCTTGTGCCCTTCCTCCACAGTAACTTGCATTATGTGGTTTTAAATATAGAAAGTGAACGCTACTGCTGACTCACGTTTGCTTAGATCTGCCCGCAGTCATAAAGATGTCACGTAGTTCTGTGCGGCATCATCATGCATTTTAAACAGGCAAATGCATATTTTTGCTAATCTGCTGCTGTTATAAATATGTGATTTGCCTTCCACCGTGCGCTGTAGTTTTTGTGTTCTTAGTTCACCTTTAAGTCTTGTGATGTCTTTATTATTTCATGGTTTAATCTGTTCACAGTGCACTGCACTCTACTGTTGCCTTAAGCCTCTGTAGTAGTCGTACCCAGTTTATTTTGATGCTTTTTGTCTTTGTTCTTTTACTTCACCTTTGTCTTGTTTCTGCTATTCTTTCTTTGTGTCTGTCTTTCTGGCTGTGCTTCTTTCTTTCCTGTGCGTGATGCATGTTCTCAACATGTTGGATGGACCAGTGTGTAAGTGTCAACATCCCTTCATTTTATCCTGACACCTGATCCTAGCTAACATGATACATTAATGAAAACGTCTCCTCGTCAACTTGACCAGGATGGGCTAATCCTGTTTTGGGGCGTGTTTCTCTGTCTGTGTGCCTAACCCTGATCCGTACCTAGTATCATGTAAGGCCATCTTCCAGAACCCGCTCATTTCAGCCACTCAGTGTCTCATGATATTTTCTCTGTGGTAGGTTGAAAATACAAAACCCACCGGGTGATAGAAAATCTTCTTAGCAACTCATATCAAGTTCTGAATAAGGTCTCTTCCCTTTAAGTCGTTGATGTATTAAGAGAGGTGGATACCTTGTACAGTAATATAATTTATACTAAAAAGCTGTCCTACAGGCTGAGGAATATAGTCCAAGTTGCTAAGCAGGCTTTATTGTTTTTAACTGCATATATAGAGAAATATGAGTGACAAATCTTATCTAGTTTGCAATGAATGTTGCTTAATCTGTGCATACGCCAAAAAGGGTTCTTTGGCTTCATCCTTGGGTTTCCATATTTATGGGCTCATAGAGTCTGTGTGTTGGACACTTCCTCTGTCTGAGCTGCTGACTTCCTGTAAAGCTTCCCAAACAGATGAAAACATTCACTGATACAACTACAAAAGTTTATTCAACCTAATAAGCTCAAGTTCTTCTCAGACAGAATCATCAGAGAGAGTTGGTGATGCTCATAGAAATCTATTTTCTATCTTTTCAGTTGCTCCTGTAATGATTTGCGTATAAGAAAAGGTGTTTTTGGGCCGCATGATACTGCAATAGGTGCAGCGGCCATTTTGGTTTCACGTATTGACTTAGGGGGAAGAGACATTTCTCTGTCCAAGTAATTCATGTTGTCTTGTATAAAAAAAAAAGTCTGTTTTCATATTTTGAGCCACTGAATGCCTGAATTGTTAGTCTGTGAGTCTGTTCCTCTCAGTCCGTTCACATTGAGTCTTGTTTGCTCTGTGCTGACTGAGCTCCATCATCACCACAGAACGCCATCCTGTGTCACACTGTTAAGGACTGATGCTGAAGAGCTGCTTATTCTGTTAGGATTAACGCTGCCAGTGCTGCCCGACAGAGAGGAACGCACTTGAATATTAATGTGAAAACAAACTGTATGTGGAATAATCTATTCTGTACTTCACACTTTCCACCTTTCTAAATAAATGGGCTGCACAATATATCCAACAAATAATTACAGAATTACGTTGCTGGATGTTGTTGTGCTTTCATTTAACGTTTGACAAAAGCTTCTAACAGGCTCTCACTGTATTCTGGTTTGCTGCAGTGTCTTAATATGTGCTGAATTATACCAGACATGTCAATCCTTCTTGAGACTTTAAATGTGCAGTCCCTACCTGTGTGTGTTGGTGTGTGATTTATGCCTGTTTGGATGATTTGTAGGCACTTAGCCCACTGGACACCTGGTGCATATGACTGAGTCTGTGGAAATAACTGGCTTAATTGAATGAATTGTCGTTCATTCGATGAAATTCTTGTTCCATTCAGCAGGTTGTGTACTTAGGGCTGTCTCTACAATTCATGTTTAACCTACTGATGAATTCTGACCTGTGTTTAACACCTTAACTTGACCTTTCTTCTGAGGCAGCTGGTCAGAGAGGGCAAATGTTAATGAACTGAATGAATGGACCTGCTTTATGTACTGTACATTTTTAGACCTCATAGACCCGCTCTCATTATTCAGACGCACTATGACATTATATACCACTGGATAATGATATCGTTTTTGAAATCATGACTAGAAAGCCTGTACCCAGATTTGCTAAAAGTCAGTGGGGTCTCTAACTTGTATCTCTTCAGTCCTCCTGGGGTTTAACAGCAGGAGTGTAAGTGGTGGCAATTCAGCTTTAGTTTCTGCTGTAGGATGCAATTCATGAGCCATTCTCTGAACTTTTAAGAAAAAAAAGAAGTGATTTACAAAGAATGCAAATAAAGGTCCTAAAATATCTGATGCACATCTTTAAAAAGAAAGTACCAAAGTCCATTACGGCAAAGCTAAAGATATACTGCGTAGAATTATAACTATCCAGATGGGAGAGTTTAATTTCTCCTGAGAACTAATCAAGCTTCTAAAGCTTCACACCGACTCATCTTAAGTGCTCCTGTTCTAAGCACAGTGTTATCTCGGATTTTTGGAAGTTGTTTAAAAACATAGAGATTGAAGGTATTTTTATTGTATTCTTATTGTTGAGTCTTTTAACAACGAGGTTCTCTATTATGCCTTATTAATAAAGGAAAGGGTTGTTGCTTACTGATACAGATGCAGAGAAATAGAAGATCCTGCACCAGACAGGATCTTCTATTTCTCAGAAAGGGATAGAAGTGAGTAACGTGGCTGATATGAGAGAGAGCTGGAGGACAAGAGGAACTGTTTCTGTGGGTGACTGTACGGGATCCACACTCTCACAATCTTCAGCAGCACAGTAACCATGGAAACATTGGGCTGTTAGCTGGAGCTGAAGTTTGTTTTTTTTTTTTTCCTGATTGAAACCTTGTCCAGCCAGCATTGATTAGGAAAAATATCATAGGCCATTTTGTCATTATTGTGCAACAAAAAGATGGCCCGTGTATTCAGCATTGACATGTGGGAACATCTCTGGCCACTAGCTGCTGCGCTGCTTTTCAGGTGGCTCATCTGACACCTTTGTTCCTTTCCAACTCTAACCCAGAATCTGACCGTCTGCTTTTTCATTATTATTGTCCTGTTGGTCCTGTGGTTTTGTTTTCACGACAAACCCCCTACCTGTTGGTCCTTATCCTCCTACTTTTCTACATCCATATCCTCTGAATTCTCTTGTCACCCTCCCACCACATCCTCTTCCTTTGTTCCTTTGGTTTTGTCTTTTCTCTTTTTGTCCGTCCTACCGCCTGTTTTTCCTCCCTCGTGTCCAGCCTTTTACAGCGCAGCCCCACTCACCTCGGCTGGCATCATTCCCATCATGCAGTCGCTGTGCCCAGATGGACAAAGGGATGAATTTGGTTTCCTGCAGTACAAGAACTCAACGTGAGTATATTTTGTCACCGGTTATTTATCAGTCTCATAAGCTGTTTTGTAGCGCTATTGTTTGCTTGAGAGATTAGATCATTGTTTGTTATATTACTCCTGTGAGAGCACTGAGATCAGACAATGGGCCTATTCAGGCCAACTTGGGTCCGTGTGGAACAAAAAACACAAACCCACTCATTCATTTGAACGGTGCCAGTCGGCCTGTGTGACGGCCAATCAAATACATGCAAGTCCACTTTCCTGGTAGATTACTTAGTTAGGTGAGTAAGGTGACTGTATTTCTACTTATTCACCTGGCAATCGGTGGCATGAAAGGTAAAATAGCTGCCATGGTTGGAGAAGAAGAGTGCAGATCCAGATGATGTAATAAAAGAGTGCCAGTCAGACCTCAGCTGGACAAAGATGACGTGTTGCATGTCTTCATTTGAGAAAAGTTACAGTCTCCCGATCACTCCACGCAGATGAGATGTTTTTGTTTGCTGCTAATTTCCAGCTCTTTAGTGCAGCGGAGGCTTCAGGGGATGTTTAAGTCACATACCTTATGTACGTCAAGATTTATTACCACTGCACTTTATCATCATACACCAACTTCAGCCTCAGCCAAGTGCAAAAAACTTTAATAAACAGTAGGTGCAATATACTCCTGGTGCGCAGGGAGAAAGTCCCCAGACCTGAAAATAAATAAATCCTGAAACAAGCAGTGTTATTTGTGCTTGTGCTAGTGAGCCATAACAATTCCATAAGCACCATTTAATTGTAAAAAGTATGCCAACTCAAAATGCAAATCAAATTTGACTCATTTGACTATTTCATCAGCGCTGTCTTGTCGCCATGACTGACTGTAAAAGAAGCATTGATCACGAGGTGCTTTGCATTGACTGTTTATAGTTGAATGTGGGTGTGCAGAGGTCAGAATATGAGGCAGATCCACTTTGATACGTCTCCAGGTGGGCAGTGATTTATGAAGGGAACCGTGCTTGCAGGTGTGTGTATGCACGCTTTAATTAATCTGATTATGTTTTGGCACACACCATTTTCAGCTTTTGTTTGCACATACACTTTTAGTATGGATCTGTTATATAAAAGAGGGCCCTGGAACGCACCTGTACAACACTGCAGCAAGCTGAGAAGTTCAATCCTTGGAAGTCAACTAAAAACAATTTGTATGAGTTTAAGGAGATTTAATGTCCCTTTTCAAACTCATCCAGCTAATGTTATTTTATCAGTTTATTATTATCAACTATTTCCCTGAAAGCCCTCAAATTAATGAGTGTATCCTACCATCAAGTATAGTGTGTGTATCAAAGCGTGGCATATCTTCTTCCTCTGTGCCATGTGGTCCAGAAACTATTAAAAAGAAATCAGTGAGCCGCGCTGTTGTATTTATTCCTGTCAGCTCGACGGTGTACACATAAAACGATGTACCCAAGCATGCCAAGTACTAGCCAAACAAAAAGCAGCCCAAGGAGCAAAATGTTAGTGCAGTGCACCGGCCATGCAGAACATAAGGAAAGTACAAGGGAAGCTCAGCGTGCCATGCTGTGCTACTAATGCAGAGTACGGCTCTTTAGCTACACATCTCAAGCAGCGTGCACAATTATACTCTATAAAAATGATCCATTTTATGTACTGAGAGAAAATAAAACATGTTAGAGCATTTTGAATCAAGTTCAAATACGTGAAGCACCCGCAAAGCTCAGTAACAGAACATCATGTTTATGCAAGAACTACACCTTAAAGATGGAGCCCGCACCACGTTTACGGCAGTATTCCCTCTTCTCATGGGTGCATAATACAACAAGATGGATTATTTCATCATTGAAAATTTCTGCGTAATATACAAAATCTAAAATACCTATCTCAAACCATGCAGCCGTCTCTTTCACTGTACAGTTGGAAGATATTGCTAATTGGCAACTGACTCCTACACACCCAGCAGATCCCAGAACTTCTACTACCATAGAAACCCAGATGAAGACTTTTTATGAGACTAATGATGTTATGGGATGCTCTAACAGCCATCTGGAGAGGTTGCATTACTTTTAGTGAGGCTTTTAGAAATAGTTCTAATAGTTCTAATAGTTCTAGCGAAGGGAAATGTGTGCTGCTTAAATAAGAATATAACAAAATTCTTACCTGTGAGAAAACTAAATCCTTTTGATACAGCGCCAGTCAAAAGTTACTTTTTTCTTTATTTCTACCATTTTCTACTTAATAGATTAATATTGAAGACATTAAAACTATGAAGGAACATATTGGGAATTATGTTGCAAACAAAACGCAGTGTTCAATGAACAAGAATATGTTTTAGATTTTAGATTCTTCTAACCACTTCTAACTCGCCACCTTTTGCTTTGATGACAGCTTTGCACAGTCGAAAGATTACAATTGTAATAACTTCCTCTCCTTCTTTGTGGATGAGATTAGAGATGTCAGGGCTAACATCAACCCCTATTCTACTCCCATATCTCCCCATCCATCTCGGCCTCTTTTGGACAAATTCTCTCCAATTTCTCTGCAAGACCTCAGTGATCTGGTGGGCAGTATGAAAACTTCCTCAAGCCGTGTTGATATTGTACCAACTTCCTTGCTCAAAAGTGCCACTGGGTCCCTTGGTCCATGCCTACTCACTATTTTAAATAACTCTCTGCAATCTGGTTGTGTCCCATCTTATTTTAAAAATGCTGAAAAAAGCCAACCGTGGTCCATATCATCCCCAAAACTACAGGCCTATATCCAAGCTGCTTTTTATTTCAAAGGTTTTAGAGAAAGTTGTTGCTAAACAGCTCGCTGCCATTTTAACAGTCAACAACACTTTTGATGAATTTCAATCTGGTTTCCGTCAGAAGCATTCCACTGACACAGCTCTTCTCAGACTCTGCAATGATATAATAATTTCATCTGATGTGGATGAATGCTCTGTTCTGGTGCTGCTGGACCTCACTGCAGCGTTTGAAACTGTAGATCACAGCATCCTGATTGAAAGGCCCTGATTGAAAGTCCCGGTTGGACTCTTGGAACTCCCTTTTCACCTGCCTCAGCAAGTCGTCTCTGGACTGCCTACAATCCTCAACACTGCTGCAAGGCTGCTAACCAGGGCCAGCAGATCAACTCATATCACACCCATCCTATTCTCTCTACACTGGCTTCAGGGTTCATTAAAGGGTTGTTGTTTTACATATAGAGCCCTGCATGGTCAGGCACGTGTGTGTGTGTTGTGTGTGTGTGTGTACATCACCAGTAGGTCCCAGAGGTCCTCTGACCAGGGATTACTGTCAGTCCCTCGCACTCACCTAAAAACGAAAGGTGATCCAACCCTCTGCGCACAACTGATGGTCTCAAGCACAATAAGAAGGCAAGAAATTTCACAAATTAAGTCTTGTCAAGGCACATGTGTTAACTGAAAACCATTCCATGCGATGACCTCACGAAGCTGATTGAGGGAACGCCAAGAGTGTGCAAAGCTGTCATCAAAACAAAAGGTGACTACTTTGAAGAATCTTAAATATAAAATATATTCTGGTTGTTTACAACATAATTCCACATGTGTTCCTTCCTACTTTTAATGTCTTCAATAATAATCTACAATGCACCGTATACTCCTTGTCTGATATTTATCTTTTATGCTGCTTTTCAGGAGGAAAAGGTGGATGTAGGACAGAAGTAGGAAAAAGATCTAAATATTTAGAATGCAGTAACAATTGAATAATCGCTTTATACAAATGAATGAATGCCTTATTAATGCCTGGCACTGTCTAATGCAATTTGAAATAGTACATAGGTTGCACCTCTCCAAAGAAAACAAGTGATGGCAAACTCTTTAATACTAAAGAGACTTTAAACAACTCTGCGTTGGCTCATAGATGACTTACCAACTGTTGCCGTATGTCAGCCAAGAAATGTTTGCAGACGCTGTGAAAAGTTAAATACATTCCTAATGTTAAACTGTGGCTTGATGATCTTATCAATAATCATGAGATGGAGAAGATCAGATATATCAGAAATAAACAGTTTTTGACACCATCATGGCAACCTCAGTATTTGGAGAAGACAGCAGATTTGTATTAGCACCAGAATGCAGATTCCTTTGGGTTTGTTCTGGATAGATTTACACACTACATTTCTTTGTCTGTGCAGTCTAATGTCTAAACCTCCCTCTGTTAGTGTGACACAGCTGCTGGAGCGGATCAGTGAAGTGGTCGAACAGAATCGACTCTTCACGTCTGACCGGCCCGGTTTGGGTCAAGAGCTGGAGACCCTGCAGCAGCACCTGGAGAGTCTCAGCTCCACGCCGTCACCACCGGACTACATCTTCAACAATAGTCAAGGTCGGACATATAGCTCTGCTGTAACTAATGCGCTTGGCGTCGTGACTCTCTCTTCCAGGTGTCTGTCACCTAATGATGAAGTCATGAGCACAAGTGTTCAAGAACATATCTGTGAAATCTTTTTGTCGCCCAGGCAACAAAACCTACAATCTTTGAATTTCCTGTGGTACATAGTCAGACATCACTGGTCCAAACGCAGAGTTTTCAGTCCTGGGTTTGCACTTTTTTTTTTTCTTTTTCTGAATGACATATTTTCTCCTACTGGTGTGCAAAGTTTTGATACAGTCTTTAGTTACAATAATTGACACTGTGGAAATGTGAGTGACACAATGCATAGCACAAATTCACTTACTTTAATCATTTTAAGCCATCTATCATATTCCTATAATATCTATACTGGGACTTATCTGGTTATATTATGACTGATCAGTGCATGGTATGTGGGAGTTGGTAAATGTCTGCAACAGTTTCCCAGGAAATAAAATGTAGAGGCTGAAGAAGTTCATTTCAAGCTGGAATTATTCTTCTATGATGATACATAAACATCTTTGTATACCTGCAGTTTCGGTGAATTAAATAAATTAAGTGTATTAATTTATCATCATAGTGTATATTTTTGTTGTGTGTTTGTTGGGTTGTGTGTGTGTGTGTGTGTGTGTGTGTGTGTGTGTGTGTGTGTGTGTGTGTGTGTGTGTGTGTGTGTGTGTGTGTGTGTGTGTGTGTGTGTGTGTGTGTGCAGGCTTCACGCTGGCCAGTGTGTTGAAGAACCAGTCGGTTTTCCAGCAGTTCCTGTTCAAGAACCTTTCCCTGTCCGACTCCACAATCAGCCTGCTGCTCAACACTCCAGTCAGCCTCAGAGAGGTCATTCACTGTTACTTTACTAACACACACACACACACATATACACACACACAGAAGTCACTTCTTTGTCTGTTCTGCTCACAATAATTGACTTCACTTCAACTCAGGTTATTTCCGACCAATTGGCACCGTTTGCATCATATTTGACGAGATGCATAATTTTGTCTACTTGTTTCGCGTTTGTTACTGTAGGATAATCTGTGCAGCCACAAAATCCTAAAATGATTTTGTGGCTGCACGGATGATGCACTTGCACTTGGTTCTATAACTGTCTACAGTGAGTGGGAGACGGAGAGAGAGACACTATGTATATAATTCATTGATAAATTATCAATATGTTATATGTATAATGTTCATATTACTGTATGCTGTCCAAACTATTGGACAAATTGTATTTTGTTTTTGTTTAGTTTTTTCCATTTTTGTGATGCTTTGGCAACATTGTTCCTAAAACCTTCATCGCAGTGAAGCCACACAGGTGCACCTTTATCTTCTCAACAACTTACAATTGGCTCCTTTACAGTGTTTCATAAATTATTAAGCTGATTTTATGGATCACAGATGCTGTGATATTTGAAGGCAGAGCAAGACGCGCATTTCATTTTAAAATGATATATATTTTTATAGTTTGTATTTTCATTGGCTGAAACCAATAAAGAATTGATGTCCATCTCAGCAGATGCAGCGTTTGAAGGGGCTGCAACCACAGATGTGATAGTTAAAATCATCACTGTTATTTAATTACATGCATCAACACTGACTTCTTCCCTTTTGATGGTAATTGCAGTAGGTTTAGTAGATCAACCCCAACGATCTCCACATCTTTAAAACAATCAGTCCAGCAGTACTAGCAGCCTGGAGTCTTATAAGAATAAGAATAAGACCGACTTTATTTATCCCGGAGGAAATTGTTTTGCCAGAGTGCGATACAGAGGTCATCACAACAATACAAAATATTAAAATACAATAATTACTGCCAGCATCTGCACCAGGAAGAGACAAACATGGAAGCTGGTGACACTCTCTGCACTGCAGTTGAAGGAGAAGCTGTTGATCAGTGGCACACTGGAATCTTGGTGCCAAGAATGGTCGTGCTTGGTTTTTTGATCAGCTCCAGGCGAAAGCACGCACATGAGAACCTCTTCAGATCACACAAAAGCTTTATTCAAGTTTATCCTAGTGTTTCACTTTCAACTCTACATTCTTGAACCAGATAGAAAAACCACAGCTTTACTCTGATGATGCCACTGATGCCTGTGATGAATAGAATGAGTGATTCTTAGCAGTATCTGCCATTCACAGCTAGCCAGCATTCTTGATACATGACATATTCATACCCATATTTTGGTTCTGTGTTCTGTGTGTGTGTGTGTGTGGCCTTTAGGTATACATTCTTATCTTTGGTAAATCTCTCAGAGATGGAGGAGTATCCCAAAGTTGGATTCAGGGGGCAAAAGACACCAGACAAAAACCTGGAAACAAAGTTCTTCATCTGGAGGTAGGTGCATACAGCCAGACTCACACTTATACACACACATGCACAAACTCAGAGTCACCTATCAGAACAACAAGGTCCAGTTCATGGGAGTGGTGGCAGCTATTAGCTGGGCTTCATCAGTCAGGGTGATATCACAAACGATTTGTCAGGGAGTTGTCTGGGTTTAGTTTTATTATTCGAAGTGAAGTGAAATTAGAATGCAAGAGACTGGCAGTTCTTGGTCGACCTAGGAAGGCAGCTGAAGTTCCCAGACAAGATTACATCTACCACGCTCAGGCCAGACATGGTCCTGATGAAGGCAACCAAGCAAGTGGTGCTGCTGGAGTTAACAGTCCCCTGGGAAGACAGAATAGAAGAGGCGCAAGAAAGGAAGAGAGCCAAATACGCATCCCTGGTAGCAGACTGCCGAAGGCAGGGGTGGAAGGCCCGCTGTGAGCCGATCGAAGTAGGCTGCAGGGGCTTCGCAGGGCCCTGGGACTCTTAGGGATCTGTGGGCAGCAGAGACGACGAGCCACCAAGAACATCTTGGAAGCCGCTGAAAAGGCTACCTGGACACAGGTCGGGGCCTGATCACCCCCGGCTGGGTCGCCTGGAAGAGGGTGTCTGATGATAAGACCCGAAACACCCTATGACGCCAGGTCCATCACTGACGAGGTGTCCAGGTTGCATCGTGACATGTATCAGATGATGAAGAATAACTAGTTCACCGTGACAAAGAAAACACTGTTTAAACCTTCTGATTCATGTCAATGCACCCACGAGTAAAATGGTCTGAGCAGCACTCACTGCTGGCTTGGGTGCAGAGTCATTGTGGGAAGCCCAGCTCAGTGCTCATACAGTTGCACTCAAAATTATTCAACCCCCGTAGCAAATTAGGTGTACTGGCAAAATGTACAAACTTTCAGCTGTGATCAATGAACAGCTGTCTGTGAGGAAGCTGAAGCTTGGGCGTCATTGGACCTTCCAACAAGACAGTGATCCCAAGCATACCTCAAAGTCCTCATGGGCCATAGCCTCCAGCTCTCTAATATTCTTGGGTTTGAGTGCTGCAACCGGCTTCTTCAAATCCCTCAAGAGATTTTCTGTAGGATTCAAGTCAAGTGACTGTGACGGCCACTCTAGTGTCTTCCGAGACTTTCAGTCAGTGACGTCCAAGCTTCACCTTCCTCACAGCGCCACAGCATCACCGAGTCACCGCCATGCTTCACTGTAGGCAGGGTGTTCTTTTCAGCGTATGCCTCATTCTTCCTCCTCCTGACATACCTCTGATCCATAGACCCAAAAAGTTCCAGTTTTGTTTCATCGCTCCACAGAACAGAATCCAAAAACTTCTGTGGCTTGTGGTTATGACTGTGGCTATTAAGGAGAATTCAATATCTTGATGTCCAGGCAGTTTGAGCTTTGACTGCAGCAGTAAGGTGTAAAATCGAAGTGACTACATAACACCATCATCACCATCATTGATCCACCCACAGGAAAACAATGGTTCAAATAGGCCTAAAGTGATTTAGTTTTTGCTTTAATGTGTATTTTTGATAATAATACAGAATAGAGTCAACATCCAATTACGAACAGACTTCAAGCTAAAAACCAGATATTTGTTTTGAGGAAATGGTGGAGACTAAACCAGAGCTGAAAGGAGAGTGAATAGCAGTTAATATTTGTCAGGTGGCCTGAAACAGGAATTCAGATAAAGACTGCTCTGTGTGCTCTGTGTGTCTAAGTAGTTTTTTTTATATAGTTTTTTAATGTATATTCTATTGAGTATAGAAACCTAATAAACCATTAACCATTGTCAGTCAATTTGAGTCAGCTTGTTTTGGTAGTTCTATGACCACCACTGGCCACAAATTGTGACATGCGACATGTGTTTAACAGTTGGCACTGCTCAACCTATATTTGTCTTGAATTTTGACATTATAGCCTACATAATTTAAGGAGTTGCAACAGGGTACCTTGTTGATGTATTTTAAAATACACACATATGGTGGATTCAAAAATCAAGGTAAGCCCTTATCCAATATTTGAAAACCCCTCATCTGTTAGCTGGGTTATTGGTTAGAAAGTGGACTACCGTGACGAGCAGATGCCTTATCAAAGTTCTCTGTACAGGTGCAGCCTTAAGTCATGCGATGGAGTATACTTGTCAGTTAGAAATCAGATAATAAAGATTATGATCAGACATTAACAGACTATTATTGGTAATGTGAAGGATGCATTTTATTGCTTTGTTCTTCCTCTATTGATTATTATTACAGCTGTTATAGTTTCTATCCTGCTGTAAATGGTTTAGTGAACAAGTACGTATTTTTACCTTAACAGTGATGTCTTCCCTGCTTCTCCTGACCCCATCCCCACCCTTAGGAAGAGCTGCTGGGAGATGTATACAGTCTGGATGGAGGTCTGATACACAGAGCCTTACGTGACCCAGCAAAGGCAGCCCATAGGCAGGCTCTGCTGAAACTGATGTCCCAGGCTTTAGGACTCAGTGAAGTCACACGAAACCAGAGAAATGACCAGCAGGGCATGAAGGAGGTGGAGGTACCTGCCGATTCAGGCCACTATGAGCCATGGTGCACATTTGCATTCTAATATTCATAGCTTAACCTACAGTATGCAACCTTACAAGCAGCAGAACTAAGAGAGCAAGTGTTTTGACCTTAACAGCCCTGCACACACCCTGCACATTTTTTCAGCTACCACTATAACACTACTCGGCTCCGGGAGTATAACAGGTCACCAAAGTCCGACTCCTAATAGGTGCTAAGAAACTAACAAGAGAGTCTAGAGGCCAGAAGAACACCTGTTTGTGTGTCCCACTGGTGTGCTGCCACTTTCATGCCCCTAGAATATTTCTGTCACTAACTGAAGTGATACTAACTGAGGAATAGTATTAAAAAGGGTGTCTTTTACTCAAGCCTTGATTTTTTTGATAGAATCACAGATTTTTGTAGTTTTAGCAAATTTTCCCCTGATGATATTCATGTTGTTAGTAATTGTCAAGTAAAATATGTACAGTATGTTACAGAAAAATGTGCAACTAGCTAGAATTAGATCTACACGAGAAATGTGTTATAATATACTGTAGAATGTTTTCATTACATCATGAATCAATCAATCTGTATTCATGTAGCACATCAAGTTAACTAGTGTCTTCTGCAGGGAGTCCTTCTGACCGGAGCCATGCTAGAGGTCCTCACCTGTGGGGAGGGTGGGGCCAGTGAACTCAGTAAGATCCTGTTGGTGCCTGAGAGGCAGCAACAGGTGCTGCAGGCCTATCGCAGCGCAGTGTGCAGTGGAGGGGAGGTTCAAAGATCGGAGCGCTTCAGGCAGATGAGCCTCGAGTTGAGAGAGCAGATCAACACACAAAGTGTCACCGAGAAGGTACAGCAGGAACATTTGTATAGATCCACCGCTGTCATCAGCTACAAAGAACAATAATTGTCATTTTGTAAAATAATTACGGTCTTACTGGAGGTTTTTCTCCACACACTAGGTTTTGTTCTTTTACATTAATGTTTGAGCACACTATGTGCACAGTATGTGAGTTAGACACAAAGCTTCATAAATTAGTGGAAGGTAAAAAAAAATGTGCCACAGGGGGTGATGAAGTGAAAAGATCTATAAAGTTCAATTAATAGTGATTTTTAATAGTAATTTAATAGACCAAGGCAAGGGAAAAGAATGAGTGAAATTTGAGAGGGAGAGGGAGAGTGAGGCTTTAGAGGGAGAGAAGGCTGATCTCAAGAAGATCATGTCAGGCTCCAATCCAGCTAATGTAACCAATTGTTTTCACTTTTAAGACTCTTTTCTTGGCATTAAGCCACAAAAACAACCGAAAAAACCAAACCTGAAACTGTTGGTGGATGTGGTCTAAATCTGTGTAGTCCTTTTATCAAGAAAGCCTATTGTCTGTTACGTGATTTCATTTAGTCATCTAACTAACAACAGCAAGTTTGGAGCACATATTTGCTCACTAGCTCTCTCCCTCCATCCCCTTCCACCCTCCTCCCACCAGCTTCACCTGGAGCAGCCCAGCTCTTTGGTTCCTCTGTCTCAGTCCCACCTCAGGGCCTTATTGAAGGACCTGGCTGATGTAGAGAGGCTTCTCAAGGATGTGGACCTGCTCTCCGGCCTGGCCCGCTTGCTGCCCAAAGGAGCCTGTATTGGTCGGACACCAGCCTCCCCCACAAACATGACTTGGCCCCTTAACGCCACTGCCTGGGGCCCCAACACAACCGACATCCCTGTAGAGGAGGGGGAAGAAGGAGCAGGGGGAGGCGGGGGAGTAGGAGGAGGGAAAGGGAAGGAGGAAGCAGAGAACCCTCATTCTCAGTTTTCAGCATTTGTACAACTGTGGGCCGGACTGCAGCCGATTCTGTGTGGGAACAACAGGTGGGTGAGACAAAAGAGGTGATTACATCCAAAAATGAGAAGATGATAGCCATGTCAGTGTGAATCAAATTTCATCAAATCATTTAGCACCTTTCATACAGGTTAGTGCAATTTAAAGTGCTTTACAGATGACTGACAAGCTGATAATAAGACAGTTAAACACTTTGCATTTGTCTATAAATCTATTTCACATTTTTTTTAAATCAAATACCATAGACAAACAACAACCATAGTATAATAACAGCAACTATATTACTGAGTAGGAACATGAGCAATATGGTAACAGTGAATAACATGACAATAGTTAATATATGAATAATAATAATATGACTAAAAAGTGGCAGTGACAGATGATCCACAGCAGTGATTCATGAAGCCAGAGAACCACAGCCAGGAGAACCATGACCAGGATCCACAGGAACCTGAGAGATGAGAAAAGCTGATCTCATCTCCAGTTCTCGTCAGTACACGAGCAGCAGCGTTCTGGACCAGCTGGAGAGTCTTTACAAACTTATTGGGGCAGACTGATAATAAGGAGTTGCAATAGTCCAACCTGGAAGTGAAAATGCATGGTCTAGTTTTTCTGCATCATTCATAGACACGATGGACCTGATTTTAGCAATATTACATAGATGGAAAAAGACAGTTCTGGAAATATGTTTTATGTGGGAGTTAAAGGGCAAATCCTGATCAAAGATAACTCCCAGATTCCTCACAGTGGAGCTGGAGGCCAGAGTAATGCCATCCAGAGTAGCTTTATTGTTAGAAAATGTGTCTCTAAGGTGTTTGGGGCCAAGCGCAATAACTTCAGTTTTGTCTGAGTTTAGCAGCTCATCCAGGACTTTAATGTCCTTGAGGCAAACTTGAAGTTTAGCCAACTGATTGGATTAATCTGGCTTTATTGATAGGTATAACTGGGTATCATCTGCATAACAGTGGAAATTAATGGAGTGTTTCCTGATAATATTACCCAGAGGAAGCATATATAAGGTAAATTATATTGGTCCAAGCACCGCACCTTGTGGACCTCCGTGTCTAACTTTAGTGTGGACGGAGGACTCATTGTTAACATGAACAAATTGAAATCGATCTGAGATATAAGACTTAGACCAGCTTAATTTATGCCAGTGAACTGTTCCAGTCTCTGTAATAGGATGTGATTGTCAATGGTGTCAAAAGCAGCACTCAGATCTAACAAGACCAGTATAGAGAGAAGTCCTCTGTCTGATGCCATAAGGAGGTCGTTTGTAACCTTCACCAGTGCTGTCTCTGTGCTATGGTTCGCTCTAAAACCTGACTGAAAGTCCTCTAATAGACTGTTGGAATTTAGAAAATTACACAGCTGGTTGGCTGCTACTTTCTCCAGGATCTTGGAGAAAAGGGGAAGGTTGGATATCTATAGTTGGCTGATACAACTGAATCAAGAGCAGACTTTTTTTCAGAAGAGGTTTAATAATTACTTTAAAGGACTGTGGTACGTAGCCTGTTAGTAAAGACTGATTGATCATATCCAGTAAGGACGTGTTAATTACGAGTAGGACTTCGGGTCTAGGTGACAAGTTGGCAGGTTGGATGAGGAAATCATTGAAGCCAATTCAGGAAGCTCAATTGGAGAAAAACAGTCCAAATGCACATCAGGCCCAGCAGCTGTTTCCATGATTCCTGAGTTTGAGGTTCAATTAGAGCCTGTTGAGGGCAGGAAGTGATGAATTTTGTCTCTAATAGTTAGAATTTTATCATTATAGAAGTTCATAAAGTCATTACTTCTAAGTAGGGTTAGGAATACAAGGATCAGTGGAGTTCTAGCTCTTTGTCAGCCTGGCTAACGTGTTCAACAAGAATCTAGGGGTCTTTTTATTTTCTTCTATCATTGAGGATATATAGGTTTTCTATGTCTGTCTGTCTTGCCAGATTCTTCTGATTTGGTGGCACGCCATATCCTTTCAAGTTTTGAAAGTTTTTCCTTAAATTTGGCAACAGCACTATCAGAAAGGCATCTAGTGAGGACAATTTTTGTCAAATGGCACATAGTCCAGTAATACGGAATCGAACATTATTAGGTAATGGTCCGATGAAACTGAGTTTTGGAATTTAAGTTTCAATTTAATTGTGATAGAGCTGTCAAAGGTTTTGTTACATCCAGGCACTTTTAGCTTGTTTTGGAGTTCTACCCTGTAGTGACCAAAAAAGATTAATGCAACTTTAAACAAGCCCCCAGGTTATTCAGACGTTTATGAGAGAGACAGCATGTGGAATTTCTCTTTTGTAAATATCCATCACAGTTTACTGACCTTCAACCCTCACCCACTGTACATACTGTAGTTGTGCACACAATTTTCCTATGCAAAGCAAGAGATTTAAGGTGTTTTTGGCTTTATGTTTAACCTGGATAAGCTAATGGCTTATTTGATGAGAAACTCATGAAAATAATTTCTTGTCAGATAATGCAATAATTCTAGCTGTGCTTATGTGTAAAAAGCAATGAAGAGCAATGAGATATGAGCACACTACATAAAGCATACGAACAGCAAATTCCCACGTTTTGTGATTTGGCAGTAAAGTTAATGGCCTTTAACTTGTGGCTCTTGTTGCAGGATCATTGAGCCGGAAGCTTTAAAACAGGGGAATATGAGTTCTCTGGGATTCACAAGCAAAGAACAGAGGAATCTGGGCCTACTTGTTCACTTGATGACTACAAATCCCAAGATCCTCTACTCCCCCATTGGCTCTCAGGTGGATAAAGTGATTCAGAAGGCAAGTTCACTGTGCTCCGTAATGAAGAGTTCCCAAACGATGATTAAAGCAGCAATAGCTTTTCTTTACCCACTTGGTGGCAACATGTCACTCACTGTGGCTCTTGGTGACACCAGGCCATTTGTTTAGCTTTGTTTCAATTTGTTAGAAAATCTAGAATAACACCACCTTTGTCCTTTAATGTTTTCTTAATATTCCATGATATTAATAGTTTACTCCTGATAATGCTTCTTCAGCAGTTTCATTTACACTCACAGATGCTGCATGCATGCAGAACCAGAGACTCTCAGCATGAGTTATGTGGGACTAAGGACCAAACATTATTATTCTACCCACAAGACATTAATTATGTCATTAGACATCAATCACTGTCCAAATTGCTGGGTTGACATGAAGCCACCTGATTAATCTGGCTCTGTAGTATGTGACACAGCTGGCCTCTCTACGCCTCAACATTAGCACAGATGTCCACTGATTAAGTATGGGTTAGCTCAGACTGATGAGCAACTGTGTAGATGTCTTGTCTGAACATATGGGTTGAAGATGGTACAGAAAGCTGTGAATGTGGGAGGGTGAGGGACGGAGGGAGGTGGTGGAGGAAGACATGAATGGAAACCATATGAACAAATGGCTAAATTAATACAAAATGTAAGGAAAAAGTAAAATGTTGTTAACTAATGTTTTGCACTTAGGCAAATGAGACATTTGCATTCATCGGGAACGTGACACACTACACTCGGGTGTGGCTCAACATCTCCGCCCAGCTCAGGAATTTTCTGGAGGAGGGACGGCTACACAACCACCTGGTGTGGTTACAGCAGGTAGACTCGCATACAGTTTGAAAACATTTTTAATCATACGGAACTGTCAGGATCAGAAATCATCTCTGCTTTAATATTTTTCCATTGAGTTAGCCTTTTTGCTTTAGTTGGACTAGACAGTCAGCATGTGATGGTGCACACATTAGACTCCATTCATCCTCTTTTCATCCTCTCCTCTCTTCCCAGCTGTCCTCAGAGCTTCAGCAGCACCCTGAGTTGTTGAATGGCACAGACAGTGACCTGATGCAGGGTCTGATGGAAGGTAACTACAGTCTCCCCAACACCTCCACCCTGCTGGAGCAGCTGGACACCATTGACAACGCTGCCTGCGGATGGACACGCTTCATGTCTAAGGTCAGTGTGTTGTGTAGAACTATAGCTCCCAACAAAAATATGATTACAGATTGGTGTGAGGCCGATCTTTGGCATATTCATCACTTAATCAGCGCAATGACCAATGAACTATCAGTTACGGCAGGCCAGTTGCGAAGCACATGCCTCATGAGCATGAGAGCAAATCATCATGATGTAGTTGTTTCTGATGATGAAAATGATGCATGCAACATACAGTAACTTGTCAAGTTTACGTACAACTACACATCGGCCTTGATATGGCACACTTCATCTGAATGTTGTTCTATGGGAATTTCAAACATAGGTCTCAATTTTTTAAATATAGGTCAGGAAAGGTTCTTCAGTCAGAGACACTTCCAACAAGGAGCTGGCCATTTATAGGAAATGATTATGCAATTAGATTTGGCTGAAAAGGCTCTACTCTTAGAGGGTTGGACTAGGTAGCGCTTGCAAAACTCAATAATATTTAGTAGTCTCAGATAAAAATATGGAAAATATCGATAATACCAAGATATTAATGGTACCTTGATTACCCTTGTATCAAGATATTAATAGAATCTTAATAAAAAGGAAATAATTTAAATCCAAATTCTGAAAAAATCAGTACAACAATATGACAAACAGCAATGCAGCCACATCTAGCTTACTGCTACTGCCAAGCAAACACAAAACCTGCACGGAGCCAAAACAAATGATGCCACGTCCTAAGCCTAGACCAGCTGATAGCAAGCTGAAATCCAGTGAATATTTTCCTGAGTGGTCCAGTTCCTGCAGCAAGACTGAGCTTCTGCTCCGGATTCTGAGTTCTCAGAGAGCCGACGGCAGGCTGCATAATACGCTGTGATTATTTGCTCCTGAATCAAGTCAAGAGTGTGATCATCACCACAGCAATAAGTGGCAGGCTATAATGTCCGTGCTGCACACCTGCATGAATAGGACTGGATTTTTCCAGCCACAGTGCTGTGGGTTAGCCCGCTACTCTCAAGCTTTTTGTAAACAGCCAATATAAGCTTCAGTGCTTTATTCATTTGCTTTCTGAGTGAGATGTTCAGATGGATATCATTCTCATTGCTGCGGGTGAAGTACAGAGCTGGTGTCAGGACATGGATAGTGTAGCTTAGCATAACACCAATAGCTAGCCTGGTTCTGTAAAACATGTATAGAATCACCTTACAACATCTCACCAGTTAACATGTTGTGTCTCATTGGTTTAATCAGTACATAAACATACATGTTGGTGATGAGTTTCTGCTGGACTCAATGAGACAAGACTTTAGGAAGTGGCTGTGCCCAGCACTGTGCCAAAACATTACAAAACACTCCTAAGAAATTGGACAGACATGCACCACAATGAGCACATAACGGAAAGTATAAAATGAACCATGGAAGTGTGAAACACACAACAAAATAATGGCAGACAAATATGAATGAATGTCCATGTTTGTATTCTAATAAAAGTCCCAGAGTTATCAAGAATCAATATTTATATCTGAAGTGACCATAAAATATTTTGCCAAGGTTATTACGTTCCCATTAATATCAGTCGACAGAGGAAAAAGCAAGAAAAGACAAAGAAACACAGTTCTATTGATTCCAGTTCCAACATGCAGACGCTGCAGTAAACCAATACGATGGTTTAATCTTTGTGCTCAGCTCTCGTAGTTTCTTTCTTGGATCCTTTTCTACGGTGACACGTTACTCGTGTCTTTGCATGGTGCTTGCAGGTCAGCGTGGATGTCTTCAAGGGCTTTCCTGACGAGGATAGCATCGTTAACTACACCCTGAACCAGGCCTACCAGGACAACGTGTCTGTGTTTGCCAGTGAGTCATCACTCTGTGTCAGGTTGTTATCATGGTACCAAACACTTGTAGAATGAGCTGGCTCTCCATGCTCTAATGCAAACCATGAGAAGCATAATGCTGAAGCAGGCGTATTTCACACTTTCTTAAATGCTTTTTTTTTTTTTAAATCAAACTTTACCAGTGCACAGACAAATTACCGTATTTACCGGACTATAAGCCGCTACTTTTTTCCCACGCTTTGAACCCTGCGGCTAATCTATAGATTTTTCTTTGTTAACGTTTCAGTGACGGTTTCAGTGCACAGGAGGAGGACGAATAAAAACATTAATGACTTTTCTGTTTTGTTCGATCGGCCGTTTTACTGCCGTGTTACAGGCACCGTTTGGAAACAATTAAGGCATGTAAATAAACATTTACAAAATCTTTCTGTGTAATTATCTCATTTCACAACGTATATATCTGCGGCTTATAGTCTGGTGCGGATAATATATGTAAAAATATTTTTTTCTTTTAAAATTTAGTGGGTGTGGCTTATATTCCAATGCGCTCTATAGTCCGGTAAATATGGTATACACAAACACGTTCATTGAAAGGGAGGAAGTAAAGATGCTGTACTCAATGTAAAACAGATCTAATGCTGGAGTATACTGGTTTTGGGTGTAGTGTGTGTTTCCAAGGTAGAGACAGGCAGAGTGCATGCAGATCGCTTCTGGCACATGTAAATGTGAATCAGTGCTGAAGTTTTTATGTGTGTGTGTGTGTGTGTGTGCTTGTGTGTGAGTATGGTGCGTAGTGGTATCGTGTGGTTGTATATCATGTATGTATAGTGTAGGGGAATGTGTATGGGCCCTCAAACAGTTGACCGTGCACTGAGGAGGATAATGCAAGTGGGTTGTTGTTCGCTTGGAGCAGCTCCCAGATTTTTCCGAGAGAGTGTGCCCTTAGTCAGTGCACCTTCAGGAAATAGATCATGTTTTTTGGGAAGGTGATCCTACAAGAGCAGCTCATGAATGTAAAACTGTCACTTTGAAAGGGGACAGAAGAATATGATGCATTCAATGTAAGTGTAACAAGTAGAGCCAGATTTTGCATTCAGTCTTAACACAACAGTGATTAAGATACAGTTGCACTGAAAATTATTCAACCCCCACTGCAAATTAGGTGTAATGGAAAAAGCTCTACACAACTAATATTACAGGTGGTTTCTCCAAATTCAACACAATATGCCACTTTTGATGAGTACTGTGGTCTCAAAATTATTCAACCAGGTGAATAGAGTGCAAATCAGGTGTTGTCTCAAGCACATCTGATGCAAATAACCTCATTAGTTGCATCAGGTGTGTTTGAGATAGAACACATCAGATACCTGGACTGGCTGTGAGGTTTTGTTCACAGTGATGTTTGGTTACATGTTAGAAATATGGGTAAGTCAAGAGAATTGTCCAAAAAGTTAAGAGAGGAGATCATTGCCCTGTACAAACAAGGAAAGGGATACAAAAAGATAGAAAAGGTACTGAATGTTCCTGGAGATGCTGTTTCATATTAGTTGTGTTGTGCTATTTCAAAGTTTGAACATTTTGTGAATACACCAATGGGGGGGGGGGGGGGGGGGGGTCAAAATTGAAAAAGCAAAAACAAAGCTATAAAATATTGTTCTGTTGAAGAAATGGAAAATTGCTGATAGATGTAGATTAAGCTTGTACATATCAGTAATATCTTGAGGCCTGCGCATCACCTGATCTGAAAGCTGCTACATTTCTTCAGCAGTAGACCAACGTCTCTGTTCATCCACACCTTCTGATTTGGGAATGTTAGAATCTGTTTGAGGGTGGGGACATAGATGAGAGTGGAGTTGACATAGTCCAGGATGGAGGAGACATCAGAGTCGGTGCCCGCATGTGTGTCCACGGTGGCTGTGGTACAATTCACCCCCATTTGATCTCACTTAAGCTCTCTCCACTGAAGGTTTCAGGCGTTTGATAAGTGGTGGCTTTGGGTGCCTTAGCCATGCTGGTTTAACATGGTCCTTGGTCTTGTCCCCTGTGGCGCCAGAGGAGACGTTCATTTGGAATTTGGGAAATGTTACCAGTAATTGGCGTCGGCTGATACTGCCTCCAGCGTTCACTGTTGAGAATCCTTCAGTGTGATGATGGGATGCTGCTTGAGCCACCGGACACTTCTGACCTGATGCTCTTTTTTTTCAGGTGTGATTTTCCAGACTAACAAAGATGGCTCGCTGCCACCCCATGTTCTTTACAAAATTAGACAAAACTCCAGCTTTACAGAGAAGACCAATGAAATCAGACGTGCCTATTGGCGCCCTGGGCCCAACACGGGGGGAAAATTCTACTTTCTCTACGGTTTTGTTTGGATCCAAGGTAAGTGACTGCAATGCAACGCTTCCTAAGTGTTGATTATATTTGGGTTGTTTGCACTCCTACCGTGGTTTGAAACAGATTTTAGGGTGGACTTATTATTTTAGTGCCGTTTGCAGATCCTAAGAGCCTGTGCTCTAAATCAAGACCCAGACAGCGGAGACAGACTGTGGTGTCAAATGCTTTGTTTAGTTTGTTTTCTAAGAAAGGGATTTATTCTGGTGAAGTGCTTACCGCTGTGCATTGTGACATGGGCTCACCTGTGAAGTTGCCAAGGCAAGCTGCAGCAGAAGCACTTTCTCACTGCAGGTCATATTTTATTCAGGAAGCAGGAGCCGGGAAGCTGCTCGCTTGGCACAGTAGGTTGATCCATAATGATGCATCCAAAGTGACAGGACACGGTCTGAGGAGCTGGGCCAGAGACGGCCAAAGAGATCACTCCCATGAGAGAATGAGTGACTTTGAAAGCAGCTGAAATTACAAAAAAACCCCACATTTTCTCACCTACTCCTCGTGGTATTTGTAAATGATTATTTTGATCTCATTGGTTGGTATACTGAGATTTCTGCCTCCCCCCTATACAATGGATGCACATAGAATTTTGCATTAATGTGTTTGCATAACACAGGAATGTGAAAAAAGCTCAGTCAGTTTCTTTTGAGAGGGTAATTCCTATGAATACAGTTGATACTGAGATATCCCTTTAAATGACCTGAGGAATACCTTGTACTATTGTGTAATCTGCTTTTTTATATCGGAAGGGAAATACTTCTAGTACCTCATCATGTGATAACATCCAACCAGGAGGAAGAGTTCCACTCGGCCAATGAAAACAGCCGTACAGTGTCTCCTGTGGGTCTGAAGGCGTATTTCTAAAGTTAGAAAATAACCCTTGCTGTTGTGGTATTTTCATTTTTTTAGTTTTACTTTCAAACTGGAGTTGGGGGATTGAAAGAAGTTCAGCAGTTTTACAAGGGACTGAGGACTAAATGTCAGAATATATCGTCCACAGCGGCATTTATTTATTTATTTTAGTAGTTACAAGTACATGGATACGTACACACGCATACGCACCCATAGATAAACAAAAAAAAAAATCAAGATTCACAGCGGCATTTACTTTGACCAAATGGAAATGCAATCCTAAATAGCTCAAGTACCCTTTGACCTCCGTTTGAAACTATAAACACAACAACTATCATATTATCACATTGTAAATATCAAACATCAATATCAACATTGATTGGCAAACTGAGGAACGTTATCATTCATGGAAGATGTGTCCGTGTCCCCGTGATGAAATATCCAATCCAATATTTACTCTTCCTTAAAGCTCTGGTTTGGTCTCCACCAACTATAGCTGCTAAATGCTCCACTATGTTCACAAACTAGTCGCTAACTTTGAAGAAAAAAAGATCTGTAGAGCTAAGGGAAACACAGCGACAGCTTTTATGTTACGCACAATCACTCGTTCACATCTTCTAACTTTCTCTGAATGTATTTCTCTCTCTCTCTCTCTCTCTCTCCTCTCCTCTAGATATGATAGAGAGAGCCATCATCAACACGTTTGTAGGACATGATGTGGTGGAGCCTGGTAACTACGTTCAGATGTTCCCCTACCCGTGTTACACCAGAGATGAGTAAGAAACGGGCTTTCTCTTGTTCAGTCTCCAGAGGTTCTGTTCAGGTCATAGTGTCGAGCATGGCAGTGAGAAGTAATCAGTAAGCAGATGATATGATGTGCACATGGAAAAGAATGTGTTTGTCCTAAAATATTTCACTTGCCATTAGAAACATTGCATTTCAAAATGTTCACATGAGTCGTGTTCTTCATATTTGATGAATAGATTTTCTAGGTGTTGCACTGCCTTTGAAATGCAGCGCGTCTTACCTGATGCTCTGTGTTGGTTTTTTCAGCTTCCTGTTTGTGATTGAGCACATGATGCCTCTGTGCATGGTCATCTCCTGGGTTTACTCAGTAGCCATGATGATTCAGCACATTGTGGCTGAGAAGGAGCACCGGCTTAAAGAGGTTCCTTCATTACCGTGAACACACACACACACACACACACACACACACACACTGTAGTTTGTTTTGGCTAAATCCCACATACACTGTCCTGCTGCCTGAAATACTTGCATGAACACTAAATGTGGATTAATCTGCAGCTCTAAATAGCCCCCAACATACAAATGCACTATTTCCTCCTGTTTGAGTAACTTTTGATAAAAAATGACAGTGACCAGGTTTTTAAGGAATTTACTGACATTTCCTGAGGAATTTACTTTAAAAATTAAACTTTATTGTTGTGAATCTTCTGTAAGAACCAACTAACAGTCCTGGAACTGAAGAGCCACAGACTGGTTAGCGGGGTCAGAAAATATCTGGAGATGGACTAACACGTTGCTGGTTTTGGTCGTATCAAGTAGTTTGTTTGACAAAAAGACAAATATAGAAAAACACCAACTCTATAGTAGCAGCAGCAGTAATAATAGCGTACAATATGTATGATCTGAATTAAGATTATGATTAGTATTGCTCAGAGATTCAGTATTTCTTCCTACTTGGAATAATATTCCAGTGGTGGCACAGCCCCTGTTAAGAGAGAAAGTCTTGAAAAATCACTGAATTATTTTATTCACTAAAAAGACTGAAAAACAATTGGCATGAAAGTAGTCAGATGTGCAATATCTAATATCACAATACCATATATTATCCATCAAAATGCATCTTTCAAAACCCAGCAACTATTGAACACGACTCTGTTTGTCTCTTTTACCTTTACCTCTTGTCTGCACTCTCTTCTTTTAACATGTCCATGCTCATAGAGAGACAATTTCTGCACCTCCTCTTGTCTTTTAGCTCAAACACCTCAGTCACAGCTAGTGACAGAGCTCTCATGCCACCTGCTGTTAAGGCTGTTAAGTGAATGTCCTTCCTGCTTTGATATTCTAGACTTAAACATGTCTCATCTTAAATCTGTCAGCAGCAACAGCGCTTGTCAGATATTTGAAGTGTAAATTAAAAAAAAAACATATTTTTTCGGTGAATATATCTGTACAGTGTGTCCTTTATGATTTAAAACGCAGAGCTTCTGTTAATGTTTCACAGTATCCACAGAGTTTACTTGAGTGTTTTCATGGGTGGAATGTGATACAGCAAAACCTGACTTAGACAGTGAAATAGACAAGTGGAAAGCAGAAGAGATATCAAGACCTAATAACCTAAGACCACCCCCAGAACCTTCAGGGGAGGGGGAGCCTGTCCTCTGTGGATCAGATAATGAGAGTGACACAGGTATAATAACAATAATGAGAATAATAAGAGTAACTAGGTAAACATATTACACTGGGTTTACTGAATTACATAGCCAACGTTATGTAAGTGCAATACTAAATCTGTGGAGCGCCCCTTTAAGTCACATTATTTTAGTCTTATATAAAATAACACTGAAGAGGAACAAAGTCATTCCCACCACAGAGTGACCAAACGAACCAGCGTACAGTGGAGCACTTTTAAACAGGGTGGAGGACAAAGTACTTACACATTCTGACATGCCGCTATCGGGCTTCTTCCTCAGGTGATGAAGATGATGGGTCTGAACAACGCTGTCCACTGGGTGGCTTGGTTCATCACCGGCTTCGTTCAGCTGTCTATCTCCGTCACAGCTCTGACGGCTATCTTGAAGTATGGCCGGGTGCTGCTCCACAGCGACCCCTTCATCATCTGGCTCTTCCTCACCATCTACGCTGTGGCCACCATCATGTTCTGGTGAGATCTCAAAGTTCCACTACAGTAGCCACGAATCCCTCACTTCTCACAATGTGTCAGCTTCTGCAGCTCAGTATATGTAAAGTCCCTTCACACGTTTGTAGTGGAAGCGTAGTGGCCTTAGGAACAGCATGTTGCTCCACCAGTATCGTTAAGATAAGAGGAAGTGACCTGTTGTATGTACGGACAGACTTGTGCAGTGTCTATACAGCACGTAAGCAGAGCAGCAGCAGTGTCGGTCTGCACAGGATATCTTTAGGCACAATATTCAGTGTAGGTCACCTGCGTTTTGGCAGCACTCAGGGCCCACCACGCTGCTGATGTAGTGAGGGAAATGCACTCACAAGCTTACAAACAAGCTTAAATGCGAGCCATTATGCAGACTATGTGGACAGCTGTGTTGATTAAAGTAGAAGCATATCTGTTCCATCAGACACACGTGGCATGAACGACTTAAAAAAGCGTGGCTGAAATGTCTCTGTGGGGACAACAGCACAGATAGAACCAGGCGTGATCTGACTCCACGTGATCAGGGAGAGAAACCCAGCAGCTTTTTAAATGAGATATTTCAACCAATTTAACCGGTCTAATAGATGTGTTTGGAAAAATATCTGGATAGAAAAGCATTGCTTCAAAATCACCAATTACAAAATGCATGAAACAATGAGAAAAAGTTATTTATTATCATATATTATGACTTTCTAGTGTGATAAAGTAGTAGTGTCTAATTATGACCCCGATGTGGACTTACAGGATGTGACTCTTGTTAAACTAAAAAACAATATTGCTGATGTTTTGGTTTAATAAAAATCTGTGTGCATAAATGTTTTTTTTTTAGAATTGAATGCATTTTCATTTAATGTATACCCACTATGTCTTATTTTGAAAGCAAAACGATCTATATTTATAGATATTGCTCTCTGAATTAGAAAAAAAAGTGATAAGTCAAATATGTCTAGGTTAAAATACAGTTAAAAAAAAAAAAAGAATGACACACACAATTCATTCTGCCTTTGCATTCAGTAATCTTTAATTTTTGTTTTGGTTGTGTATAGGAATCATTAATCTGGTTCCTAGAACATATGTGATTTCATTAAACTACTAAGTAATAAAGAAGCACCTGAAACTTCCTTTGTTTTTTAGTTTTTTGGTGTCGGTAATCTACTCTAAAGCCAAGCTGGCTTCAGCCTGTGGAGGAATCATCTACTTCCTCAGCTACGTGCCCTACATGTATGTGGCCATTAGGGAGGAGGTGGCCCACGATAAGATCACTGCCTTTGAGAAGTGCATCGCTGTAAGGCCCTTTCTCTTCTCTCCCAGCTTTTCATTTGAAACTACACTTGGTGTCTGTAAAATTAGCTTACAGTTGCTGAAATGATCCAGATGGTACTAAGGTGAATAAAGTCTTGCTTCACTGTCTTCTCCAGTCTCTAATGTCCACCACAGCTTTTGGCCTGGGCTCCAAGTATTTCGCATTGTATGAGGTAGCAGGTGTTGGTATCCAGTGGCGGACCATCAGCCAGTCACCAGTAGAAGGTGATGACTTTAACCTGGGTCTGTCCATGATGATGCTTATCATTGATGCCGCTGTGTATGGTGTGCTCACCTGGTACATCGAGGCAGTGCATCCAGGTATGAAATGATTGCATTCTGACTCCCACCACTCAATGTGGTCAAATCTTTTCATATAGATCAGAGCAAATGTGTTTTCCTTCTCTTTTAGGAATGTATGGGCTGCCCCGCCCATGGTACTTCCCCTTGCAGAGGTCCTATTGGTCGGGCAGTGGGCGCATAGAGACCTGGGATTGGCCGTGGTGTGGAGGCGGGACCGCCAGGCTCAGTGTGATGGAGGAGGATCAGGCTTGTGCAATGGACCAGCGGAGATCTGGTATGTATGTTTTGGGATGATGAGGACAACATCCTCATGTTCTAAAGATCCACTTAACTAAGGCAAACAAATGGCTCTCTAAACTAACTTATTAACTAGCACACTTTGTCCGTTATCATTCCTCCTGTACAGTAATGAATTATCTACTTATCTAGTTGCATACAAATGCAAATGAAAAAAAGGCGTGTTGGTCATTAGATAAGGTGTGGGCAGGCACATTGCTAACTTGTGGCAGCAAACAGTGACATTTTTTCTACTTATTTTCCCGCTATTTAAAGCGTGCATCATTCAGATAGTAGGATGGGTTTACATACAGTAGTTGGGTTCACAGTGTCCATACAGTTCGCTTGTTACACACAGAGGGATGCACAAACTCTGTTTGTGTAACAAGGAACTGTTTGTTTGTGAAATCATTTAAATAGCAATGTGCCAGGTCTGCTAGCTGGTTTTCGAAGTGAATGGGAGACTCAAAACACACCTACAGTGTAATCAATCAAGGCCAGCAGCTGGTTGTAGCTTTATATTGGTTGAAATCTGAAAGTCTGAACAAATGAAACCAGAAATATCGCATGGAGAGATGCACTAGAGGTAGAAGAGAAACTATGTTGTTTGTAATTTCAGTGAATCAAAATTTTAATGTGACGATTTCATGTATAAACCTCATCAAAGAACCTCCTCATACTGTAGCCATCATTGTCTCAGGACATATATGAATAAATGGAGTGACTAAGGATCTTAAGGGAATCCTCTGTGTAGTTAAACCTTTTTGACCTTTCTGAATATTTTGAATCAATTATGACTGTGTTAGAAATATGCCAATTACCAACTGTTGACTGCACCAGATTCAAAAGTCACAGTTTTGTCTAAAAAGTAGTAAAGAGCAGAATGTATGTGACCACAAAATCAACAGGGAATAGAGCGTTTCAAGAAAAGCAGTAAAATAAGAGAGGTTGAGCAAAGTGGGCATTTCTTTTTTTATCTTTTGTTCATTTATCTTTTGTATACCTCTTATTCCTTGTTTTTGTACCGTAATGCCAGAGGAGATGCGGGGCATAGAGGAGGAGCCGAGCCACCTGCCTCTGGTGGTGTGTATAGACAAACTGACCAAGGTGTACAAGACCGGCAGCAAACTGGCCCTTAACAAACTGAGCCTCAACCTCCATGAAAACCAGGTGGTCTCCTTCCTGGGACACAACGGTGCTGGCAAGACAACAACCATGTGAGGGGGATTAGTGTGTGTGTGTGTGTGTGTGTGTGTGTGTGTGTGTGTGTGTGTGTGTGTGTGTGTGTGTGTGTGTGTGAAAGAACACTAACACTAGATTAGTCTTCGGCTATATAAAAAGACTGTTAATGTCATCAAATTGCGATATGACCTTGAGTATTTATTATACTATGAGTTATACCGATGAGTATTTATTCCTCAGCTGAATTCTGGCTAGAGGAGATGCCATCCCACACTAATTACACTAGTACACTATTCACTGTTCAGACTTAGCGTCACATTTCGGCTGAACACTGAGCCATGCTTTGCACAGCTACTTAGTCAGAATTATGACATAAAAAAAGCAAATTCTGTTTACAGTGCAGCCAAACAAACTGAGAGGATTCTCCACATGACATTGTTCTAAAAAAGAAGAGGAATTCCTTTTATTTCTTACTGTCACTCTACTACAGCTCAGCAAGGAAATTAGGTCCAGTAAAACACAACAGAGACTTATCTTACAGAGGCCACTGAAGATTTACCAACCAATTGCCCCATCAGGGACAAATAAAGTCATTGATTGATTATATTAGCTTTAGCAGAACATGAGAATGCATTTCGACACAGAGCAAAGACTGCAGATTGTGCCTCCTATCACTTATAGCTGCCAAAATTATTCAAGCCTCATTGTAAATAAAGTGTATTGGAAAAATGCACAAACTGTGTTCAATGACCAACTAAAACAAGAACAATTTAAATAGCTCAACACAACTAATATCACGGGTGGTTTCTCCAAATTCAACACAATATGTCACTTTTAATGACTGCTGCAGTCTCAAAATTATTTAACCCCCTGAATAGAATCCTTCATAAAAGCACTCATTTGCAAATCAGGTGTTGTCTCAAGCACATCTGATGCAACTAATCAAGGGCCTCATTAGTTGCATCAGGTGTGCTTGAGACAGAACACATCAGATACCTGGACTGGCTGGGGGTTTGTTTAGCATAGTTCACAAGTTCAAATCTAAAAGAACACTGGCTGCACTACCTGGAAGTGACAGAAAGAGGAAGCTATCAACAGCTGCCACCAGATTTCTGAGGAGGCAGGAGGCCAAAAACCCTCAAGTGACTGCAAAACACCTGCAGTAAGACTTGGTGGCAGCAGGCACTGAGGTTTCAGTTTCTACAGTAAGGAGCATACTAAACGCTGAAGGCCTCCATGCCTGAACTCCAAGACGAACACCACTACTGACCCAAAAGCAGAAGACAAGTAGATTACAGTGTGTTCTAAACCATGTAAATAAGCCACAAAAGTTTTGGATTCTGTTCTGTGAACCAATGAAACAAAACTGGAACTTTTTGGGTCAATGGATCAGAAGTATGTCAGGAGGAGGAAAAATGAGGCATATGCTGAAAAGAACCCCCTGCCTACAGTGAAGCATGGCGGTGGCTCGGTGATGCTCTGGAGCTGCTTTGCTTCTTCTGGCGCTGAAAACCTGCAGCGTTTGGAGGACAAGATGGATTCAATCAAGTATCAGGAAATCCAGGAGAAAACATCATGACGTCTGTGATGAAGCTGAAGCTTGGGCATCATTGGACCTTCCAACAAGACAAGAAATCCCGGAAGATACTAGAGTGGCCGTCACAGTCTCCTGACTTGAATCAAACCCAAGAATATTAGAGAGCTGGAAGCTGTTGCCCATGAGGAATGGGCTAAGATTCCTCAGGAACGCTGTCAGAACCTGGTGTCTGGCTATGCATCATGTTTGCAGCAGGTCATAACAGCAAAAGGGTGCTCTACTAAGTACTAAAGAAGAAGAGGTTGAATAATTTTGAGACTACAGCAGTCATTAAAAGAGGCATATTGTGTTGAATATGGAGAAACCACCTGTAATATTAGTTGTGTTGAGCTATTTCAATTGTTCTTGTTGCAAGGTAAAAATATTAGAATTGCTTCTTCAGAAACTAAATAATTTAATCCTAGTTTTGATGATGCAGGAATTTATGGGCTGATATACAGTCTCTCAATCCAAGACATTATGCTGCTGTTGAACACCTACAGGGATGGAAAGAGAACTAGAATCTTTTACTCAAGTGTACTGTTACTGTTACTAAATGGCTATAATTTATTTTTTGTAGCAATATATCAAACGACAATGTGAAAACAATGTGACAGTGTCTTTGGTAGTGATGAACCTCCAGAGAATTATCGGCTGATCTTCAGCTTCCTCAGATCTATGGAGTTCTATAGTGAGTTTCAGTTGTTCCACTTTTTTTTCAACTATTATTTTGGTTCACTTCCATGATCCGAACGGCATCATTTCAGCCACAGCAGGCAGCTGTTTTCAGAGACTGAGAAATGTTATATAACACTACTATTAAATCAACGTCATGGTACCATGCTTTTGTCCAAACCAGCAACATTCCTTTTCTACACACAGACTGGCAGTGTGCAGGCTGTTCATACAACTGATCATCAGTTAGAAATATACCTTCCTCAGCGTAGCCTTTCTAGACTTAACCAGAAAAGAGGAGAATCCTCAAACAACTTAAACAACAACAACAAATAAAAAGGGACCTAAATTATAAAGCTACATAAATTAAATAACCTGCCACTTAAATATCACAAAGGCAAACAACACATTGATGTTTAAATAGTGTAAACTTCAGTGTCTGCAGCCATAAACACACATCCAAAGCAAAGCTTGCAGTTTTTGTGCACCACGTAGTGCACAGACAGACGTAGTGCAACGTATCAACGCTTTGTTGCAAAGAAGTAGTTATTTTTAGGGTGACAATTATATTCTAATGAAGCTATCAAATGGGTTAACTAGACCCATTTATACCAAAAACAACAAATAACATGCACAGGATCCAATATATTGAGATGTACAGTATGCAGATCCTGCTTGAATTTCCAGACTGTTTCACCAGTGCTACTTCTACTGACTACTCACACTCAATTGTCTTAGGTCCATCCTGACAGGCTTGTTCCCGCCCACGTCTGGCTCGGCCACCATATATGGTCATGACATCCGCACGGAGATGGAGCGTATTCGTCAGAATCTGGGCATGTGTCCACAGCACAACGTCCTGTTTGATAAGCTGAGTGTTGAGGAGCATCTGTGGTTCTATTCCAGACTCAAAGGCATGGCTGAAGAGGACATACGCAAGGAGATGGACAAGTAAGTGCAACTACTACTGCGTTCAAGGCATGACTTAAGTGATTCCCAAGTGTTGCAGCAGCCCAAGTAATGAAATAAGTACATCTAAATAAAGTAATAGAAGTAAATAATCAAGAGTAGAATTAAAAATAAGAACTATAAATGATGCACACACAGTACCCACGACTAGTTGTTCCAATAGTACAATACAGTATCATCTGAAGCAAAGTGATATAGTGTGATATGTAGCTGCAAAATCAGCAAAGTATGGCACTATCCAGATATTGTGTTCCCAATTAATGCACTCAAAACTGGGTAGTCATTAAACTCAACCCATCCTCCATGTTCACCTGCTTTCTCGATAAATGTAGTGTATTGTACTGTGTAAGTACTACAGAATGATGGCAGCACTCTCACGCTTCTCTTCTCTAACACAAGTGCTGTTGCGTGCTATTAAGGTACTGTGAATGAAGCTCTGCACTTCCTGCACAAATGTTTCCCACCGAAACTCTTCTAGTAGATTAATGGGCATAATCTGTCCCTCTCCGGGCAGGCTGTTACTGTGAAACATTCAAAAGAAATGTTCCGTTTTATTGATGATGACTAAAAAGTGAAAACACAGCAACGTAGATTGCTCATAATTTGGATTAATTAGAGAATATTAACAGCTTTCTGTTAAACAGAAAAAATGAGAGTGGTGAGTATGACACGATGTTGTGGCAACACACTATACTGAATTTATTGTATAAGCTGTTACAGTGTAGATAACCAGTTATACAGTGGTCACTACAGCTACTGTATAACTGTAGTTTGAATCAGCTCTATAGCAAATAACAAATTGCTTTGCTGTTTGTGTGCATCTGTGCCTGTGCCCAGGATGATTGTTGACCTGGAGTTATCCAACAAGCGTCATAGCTTGGTGCAGACTTTGTCTGGGGGGATGAAGAGGAAGCTGTCTGTGGCTATTGCCTTTGTTGGCGGCTCCAGGGCCGTCATCCTGGACGAACCCACAGCAGGTGTGGACCCCTACGCTCGCAGAGCCATCTGGGACCTCATCCTCAAGTACAAACAGGGTGAGTGGAGATCCTTAACATGATCCTCCAGCAAGTGTCCTCAAAAGTCCAGTGAAATTTTGAAGACAAGCTGTGGCCGTCAGACCAGACTTGCACACGCAAAGAAAAACTCACAAACTATGTGCAAGGCTGCAGGAAGGGCCATAGATACTTTGTACAATGGTAATTAGTCCACATTGAGCTGAGTCTTGAGTCTTTGCTTTAGGTACAAAAGTAGTGAAACGTGAGTGAAATGTCAGCTGCTAAATGTGTTTTTAAGAGTGTGTTATACTTCTGCCCCAGGCCGTACAATCCTGCTGTCCACCCACCATATGGACGAAGCAGACCTTCTGGGAGATCGCATCGCCATCATCTCACACGGCAAACTGAAGTGCTGTGGCTCGCCGCTCTTTCTGAAGAGCACCTATGGAGACGGATACAAACTGACACTGGTCAAAAAGCAGAGTGAAGGCAGAGGTGTGTGTGCACACGCACGTTTCTCTGTATGAGTTCTAACTGGCTCTTGTTTTCAGTTGGCCTGACCAGGTTGTAATCATCAACAGATGGACAGTAAAATTGATACTGAAACTGTAATTTGTGTTCAGGTTGTCAGATTGTCTTTGTCTTATAGTCACTTTTGTTTGAGGTTCTGATAGCATTTAGCCAAAGATGCACATATAGCAGTCACCTGGATGATCTTAGTTATAATGAACATGTGTTTTCTTTGATTTCCACGCCTGTAGATGTTTACCCTCACTAGTAATCACCGTTGGTATGTCACACTGATTGGGACGGAGTGTGTATTTCATGTTGACAAAAAATGCCTCTAAAAATGTAGAAATGACCTCGCCTCACCTTAAAAACCTCCCCTCTCCTCCCCTTTTCTCTCAAGCTGACAAATTCATGTCCGCTGTTTCCTTCTGTTGTCCTTTTTGACAGCCCAATGTTTTCTCTGTCTCACTCTTCTCTACTTCCCTTCAACCATCTTGTCCTCCCCCTGCTTCATCCATCCATCACATTGTGTGTTTTTCCTTTTATCCTTCAGGCCAGGGCAGCCAGCTGCAGCCTCCTCTGTCTCTGTCTCCATCCTCCTCTCTGTCGCCTTGCTCAGAGGCTCGCGTCACCCAGTTTATTCGGCAGTTTGTGGCGTCTTGCCTGCTGGTGTCCGACTCCAACACTGAGCTCTCCTACGTCCTGCCGTCCGAGGCAGTCAAGAAGGGCTGCTTCGAGAGGCTGTTCCAGGTACACAGACACGCAACAGCTTCTGATTCATGGTCTTCTGTAACTGGTTGAACAGTGACAAAAGTATAAACCTTCGACCACAGTTATTATAAATGTCATCTTGGGAGTGGCACCTTTTCAGAATCCTATAGAATGTGTTATATTGAAGATTTACCAAAACACGGTTACATTTCTTACAGCCTCATTGATTTATTTTCTCATGTAGCAAATGAGACAACCATTCACGTTCACACTCACACCTACGGGCAATTCAGAGTCACCAATTAACCTGCGTGTCTTTGGACTGCGGGAGGAAACCCATGCAAGGGTGGGGTGAACCTACAAACTCTGCTGAGAAGAGCAGGGAGCTTCTTCTTGTTGTGAGGCAGCACTGCTAACCACTGCACCACCCTGCTGCCCAGAATAAGAAATTGACAAATTCACTGGTACACTAATTTGGCGTCCTCTTCTGTCTGTGTATGGCTCCAGGCTTTAGAGCAGAGCTTGGACAGCTTGGCCTTGACCAGCTTCGGGGTGATGGACACCACCCTGGAGGAGGTCTTCCTCAAAGTGTCTGAGGAGGACCAGTCCCTGGAGAACAGTGACGCTGGTGAGACCATGTCCCTCCCCTGTGTCATCAGATAGCTCAAGACCTCCACAAAGTTTTTAGCTTTTATAGATTAGTCACTATTTTCGTAACAAAAATAGAGTCCTGCAAAATGTGCACTGTCTAAATATAAGTTCTGCCTTAAGACCATTTTTTTATTTATTCTTTGGCTCCAGGCTGAGATGATAATCTTCCCCTTCTCTCTTTGTCCCCGGGCAGATATGAAGGGCTCCCCAGGGGGAAACTCGGTGGGGAAATCCTCAGTGGGTTCAGGAGGCCTGGGGGCGCCACAGAGTGAAACTGGACCTTCAGTGGAAAGTGAGAAGCCAGAGGTGGAGCTGAGTAATCTGGTGACGTGCTCCAGGCTGAGCCAGAGCCAGTCCTCTCTGAAATCCTCCTCATCCATTGGCTCAGTGAGGGGGGATGAAGGGGGGCTCTACACAGACTTCTATGGAGATTACTGCCCACTCTTTGACAATGGCCAAGAGCCTGACTCTGCCAGCCTAAGGGGTGAGACAAGAAAGATGGCAGATGTGCTGTGTTTTTCTAGCATTACACTTGATGTCAACCCATTCCTTCCTTATTCCTGTCACACTCCTGGCTCTGTGATGTCATTGACAGTCATAGTGACATTTTCTAATTTTCAAAGTCCTTTCAAGAGGACCTCCACCAATCCACCACATAAATAGGTTAACAGGTGTTGGGGTACTACTTCAGATGTGGAAAAACATTTTTAGAAGTTTTTTAGAAGCCTTGGTACAGAACATTACACTATCTCCACTATGAGCATATCCTGGATGTTAAACCACTTAAACCTTAAACCACTGAATGTCATTCATCGCAGTACCATTGTGTTATTACTCACAATATGAACATTCTATGAAAAGGTTGGAGTTGATCACTGACATCTAGAGGGCATTAGCACACCTTCATTTGTAAGGCCTTGTTATCCAAATTATTATATATATATAATATATCTATTATATTAGATGTTTAACATGCTTAGTCAAGTTGAAAGTGAAGAACCATGAATAGTTTGACCAAAGTAAAAGCTTTACCTTTTTTGTTTTCTGTGTCTGTGTGATATCTGTTTATCTGGGACTGCTCTTGTCCTATTGCAGTGTTGTACAGTACTGTGTAGTATGAAGAAATGCTGTAAAGTAAGAATGCTGTCATAAATATAATATTTAATTCTTTATTTTTATTGATTGACAAAATTGAAAGTGAGCGAACAGAAGAAAAATCTAAATCAAATCAATATTTGGTGTGACCTCCCTTTGCCTTCAAAACAGCATCAATTCTAGATACACTTGCACAAAGTCGGGGATTTTGTAGGGTCATAGTCTATGATTAACCAGTTATACCAAACAGGTGCGAATGATCATCAGTTTCATGTGTAGGTTGAAACCCAGTCATGAACTGAAACAGAAACAGCTGTAGGAGGATTAAAACATGGTGAGGAACAGCCAAACTCTGCGATCAGGGTGAAGACAGTTTCATGTCACAGGTCATCATGTTCAGACTGAGCACAGCAACAAGACACAAGGTGGTTATCCTTCATCAGCAGGGTCTCCTCCAGGCAAACATTTCAAAGCAAATAGGGGTTTCAAGATGTGCTCAAAGAAACAGCCATAGACACAGTGGTCGGCCAGAGAAACTTAGTGCAGCAGATGACAGACATATTATGCTCAGTGGTCTTCATGGAAGAATTGTGGCCAAAAAGCCAAACCTCCGACGTGGAAACATGGTCAAGCGACTCAACTATGCATGAGAACAACTGGGAACAGTGGTGGTGGAGGTTCTTTACAAGTTTGGGGCTGCATTTCGTCAAATGGAGTTGGGGACTTGGTCAGGATTACTGGTGTCATTACAGGCAGATACTTATCCCCCCCCCCCCACAGAGCCCTGATCTCAATGTCATCGAGTCTGTCTGGGATCACATGAAGCAACAGAAGGATCTGAGGCAGCCGACATCCACAGAAGATCTGTGGTTAGTTCTCCAACATGTTTGGAACAACCTTCCTGCTGAGTTCCTTCATAAACTGTGTAAGTGTACTTAGAAGAATTAATGCTGATTTGAAGGGATGGTCTTCTGTTGACTCACTTTGCGTTTTGTAAATTGATAAAAATAATCCATCAACTTAATCCATCAGCGTTTCTTCTCACCTCCCCAAAACCTTTGCACAGCACTGTATATAATATGCACTACAGAATGTGTATTGTCAAGTCTGCAGAATCATCCAGGCAGACATCCATTGGAACTATAATTCATCTCATCATTAATCCATCTTGTCTTTTTCATCTGATTTCTCCTTCACCTCCAGGGGATGCGGAGACCCCCTTATCCCCAGAGGCAGAGGTCCTGGAGGGGCAGGGCAGCTTCAAGTTGGAGGGTTGGTGGTTAAAACTAAGTCAGTTTCATGGCCTCATAGTCAAGAGGTTCCATTGTGCCAAGAGGAACACAAAGGGCCTCTTCTCTCAGATCCTTCTGCCTGCCTTCTTCGTCTGTGTGGCCATGACTGTGGCTTTATCTGTACCTGAGATTGGTGAGATTTGACCGGCATGGTTTAGAGTGTGTGTGTTCAGTCATAAAGCAGCTGAATGCGCACCGTAGCATTGGTGAGGTGTTTAGTGCTGGTGATTAAGCTCATCAAGACAGATTACAGTTTTCTTGAGTTGGCATTATTCTGCCCTATTTGGGTCAATTGCATTCACTCAGCTGTAAATCAATACCTTTATAGATGGCTGGAATGAAAACAAGCAGGACTCCTGCTCATGAGGTCAAGGATTGAAAATCAGAGATGTAGAGCAACCACTGTATTCTACATAGACCTATTTTAAACTCCTACATTAGCTTACTGAGCTCTGATGGCACTGTGTTGCCAGTGGTGATATCAGAGGTTTTACTGAAGTAAAAGTGGTATACCACATTAGAAACACACGTTAATGCAAGCACAGTAAAATGCATTTAAATAATGTTAAATAATGATAAATGGCAGTCACAGTTAGTGTACACTGGGTTTATCAGAGCTTCAGCACTGGTTGATGAATGTACTGAGACTGCACCCTGCCAGTAAGTCTGAAATCAGCAGTGAGCTTAAAAAGACTCAAAGCTGAGAGGAACTGCAGAGTTGGTGCTCATTATATGTGGATCTGTCACTTTTGTCACCACCTTTCAAATTACAGAAAGGTCATTGTCATTTGATCCAGCGTTGATACAAAATGATTGATTCCTGCAGCATTTCAGTAATAATTGGGAGCAATAAAAAAACAAAAACATAAAGGATGCAATCAAATAGTCAAGCCTTTCCGATGTACATTGCTCTTGCTTAATGTTGAAATAACTTAATTTCTCCTGGTTGGTGCTCTTCGCAAATAAAAACATGCCAAGTGATCTTCATTGTCAATAAATGCTGATGCTTTGCACAGCTGTTAAGATCAATAGAAGATGCCCAAACTGGTGGAAGAACATTCTGTTTGTCTTGTTTTCCAGGAGATTTGCCCCCCCTGATCTTGTCCCCATCTCAGTATCACAATTACACCCAGCCTAGAGGCAACTTCATCCCCTATGCCAATGAAGACAGACCCCAATACAGGTAAGATGACATTTGTTTTACAGTTACATTCCTGTACAGTACAGTGTCTTTAGTCTTTAGTTCTGATGTATTCACAGTGGTTTTGCTCTCCAAACTACGGGGTCTTTGTTCAGCCTACAGATATAGATACATCTAAAAACAAATATGTATAAATATGAAGACTATGTTAACATGATTTTAATTCATGCTGTGGATGATGAAATCTGCCCCAAACTTCCAATATTTAGATGCAAATATTCACTGATACTCATAGCGCCACCTAGTGGCAACAAGAAATGTCACGGATCTTGATCCTTTGCCATGAACAAACAAACTGTTGGAACTCAAGGTCCTATCTTTATCACATGTTTGACAACTCAGGTCTGAAAACATCTACTGGCCATTTCTGAACAGATTTGGTAACAAAAAAAAAAAAAAAACTCAAATCTTTGCTGAACTGACAGCTTGTAGACGAACCAGCTAGACAACAGTCTGCATGGCCGGGGTGGAGATGCTGCCCGGAAGAAGAAACACACCTACTTTTGATATCTGATATCAATGCGTTCTTTGAAATGCACAAACATCGTAATTCCAACCTTTTCAAGAGGGTGGCTGAAGGAATGAAAGAGGGAGGCTTGGTTCTCATGGTTGAACAAAACTTCTATCTCACTTTGACATGAAGAAGCAAAATTGCACAAGTGGCTACAGCCGTTCCACCTCTTTCTCCATAATTTGACGTAATGAACAAGACTTTAATCAGTTTCATCGGCTGCGTGTAAACAGGAATATTAGAGATTATTCATTTTCATTAGTCAAATAATTATCATAGAAGGAATATTGTCTTTTTCGGAATAAGTTAAGTTAATATTTCCTTGCTGAGTGAGGGACAGGAAAAAGAGGGAAATTGGTACCCAAACCACTTGACTGGAATACATTTTGACAGAGATGGAGAACTATGGATTTTGTCCCCTTGCACTTGCACAGTAATCTCTTTCGAGAGGGATCTCTTTGGGGTCAGTACAGACAGGGAGAGGTAAGCAGTTAAGTAAAATCTGATTGTGGCATCTTTGGCTCCCCTCTCAGGAGTAAGCTGTCACCAGACTCCAGTCCCCAGAAGATCATCACCACCCTCCGTCTGCCCTCGGGTGTGGGTGCTACCTGCGTCCTCAAAACCCCCTTTAACAGCACTCTGGACCAGCTGGCCCAGACCCTCAACCCCAGCGCCAACAACTCCAAGACTCTGGCTGCCCGCTACTTTGACTCCATGTGTCTGGACTCCTTCACCCAGGGGGTCCCCCTCTCCAACTTCGTACCCCCACCTCCCTCACCGGCACCTTCAGACGACCCAGACCCTCGCTTCGAGGATGGACTCTGGAACTTCACGGTCGCTCCTCCAACAACAGTCCATGGTGAGTCCATATACATCAGTAAATGCTGAGGGTGCTGCTATTTGAAAATGAAAGTCATATGAGCTTGTATTGATCTGACATAGCAGGAAGGGCACAGGTGTGTTTGATAACATTAATAGTGGCTGCATCCCACTTAGAGAATGTCCTGCTATTTGTGAGTGCTAGCCCTCTGGAATAGCACTCTGAAACACTTAATGGAGCTGAGCCATTGTTAATGTTATTAATTCCACATGTCTGCTGCCAAAATATCTGCTGTAAAATAAGTCTGTTGCATTAAAAACACCTCTTCATGTTGCTCAGAGCCTGTGACGTCTCCTCCCACCCTCCCCCTGTCCATCCACGAGCCGGTGCGTTGTACCTGCTCCATGCAGGGTACAGGCTTCTCTTGTCCCAGTGGGGTGGGAGGGCGCCCCCCCCTCATGAAGGTGGTAACAGGTGACATCCTGGTGGACATCACGGGCCGGAACGTCTCTGAGTATCTGCTCTTCACCTCGGACAGGCTGCGCTTGCACAGGTAGGACTGTGTTAGCTTCAGATACACTGAGAACTACTTGAAAGAGAAACAATGACTTACAATAGATACTAGTTTGATAACGGTCTCAATATGACAGCTGAGGCTTGACAGCTAATCATTTCTCTTTGGGAGGATTGTTGTATTTTAGAATTCAAATGTGATTATCAAATAATGCTGTCGAACAATAATGAACTCTCCTCAAAGAGTCTCCAGTGATCATTTTCCAAAAAGCGATGAGTCTGATTTTCCACTACAGAACATACTACATACACACACACACACACTAAATGGCATCTCATTTTTTTTTCACTGCATCAATTTATATTTTCCTTCTCTTATCAACCACAACGTTTTTTTTTTGTTTGTTTTTTTTTATTCACCCTGCAAGTGTAGTAATCTAAAACAGTGGTTGTCAGTCACACCCAGCACCAGTCTGCACAATGTTGGCTACCGGGCCACAAAGATGTTATCTGACAAGAACCAATCTTCCATCCACGCCCCTAACCCCCTGCCACCTCCTTCCTGCCAGCAAAAACAAGCAAGGTGCTGGTGTCCCCTCGTATTCATTTTTTAAGCATTTATTGGCAGTGAAACCCTCACTGCCCCTCCCAACCATATGCTATCCCCAAGCATTTCCCTACTGTCAGCCTCGAAAAAATTAGACTGAATGAAAAGGAAAAAATCCTCCTATCCCCATCCTCTCGCTGATATTGATCATTGATTCTATTGTCAACATGTGCACATTTCTCATCAGCATGTTTGCAGTTTACATAGGATTTAGTACATTTCACTCCTCTTCTGTCCGTACATGTGTGCTACGTTTCACTCGCCCACACAAGGACACAGGACACGTTCTCCTTCTCTTTTTCTTCTTTCTATCAGCCACAAAAATGAAAGACTGATTTTTTTTTTTTTAACACAATTACAAATTAGTTGAACTCACACTGTTAAGTTCAATTGTTTTATTGCGCTTTGTAATATTCACACTATCAGAAAACATGTTGCTCACCATGCAGTCCTAGTGGCAGGTGCAGAGGATCAAAATCTCTTGCCCATGAAGTTATAAATAATCCTAAGATCATGTGGCATTGTGGGTAATGTAGGATCCAACATGTTGATATCTTGGACTAGTCATGACATCTTCCATTTTGTCACTTGCAAACCCACTTTACTGAGTAACCAATAAGAAATAACAATTCCATCCTGACTGCAACAAAAATGGACTATGAAGATATAGTATATTTATCTTTAATTGAATTTCAGTGCCCTGCACTCTAACTACATCATGTCTTGATTACATAGTGATACAGTAGACATGCAAAACTAAAACACTCAAGCAAAACATTGAAATGATTGAATTAACTTTTCCTTTTCGTGATACATTTTGTTCACTCACTCTGTTCCCGTTAGATATGGTGGTTTAACTGTGGGGAACATCCAGAAATCCATCCCAGCTTCCTTTGGGAGAAATATACCTCCAATGGTTCGCAAGATAGCAGTTCGCAGATCAGCGCAGGTAAGACTGCCACTCCTAACCGGACAAGAAGATCACAAATACTAGATAAACAACCGCTGATAACGCGGACGCTTGTGTCCAGGTTCTGTACAACAACAAAGGTTACCACAGCATGCCAACGTATCTGAACGTCCTCAACAACGCCATCCTGCGTGCCAACCTGCCATCATCCAAGGGAAACCCTGCTGCCTATGGTAATTACAGAAGATGAAGTTGGGCAGAGATTCTTTGAATTTGAATACGATGATGTGTCTTCCTTGTGGAATTCCAAATCCTTCACCGTTGCTGTGTGTGTGTGTGTGTGTGTGTGTGTGTGTGTGTTTTGCAGGTATCACACTCACAAACCATCCAATGAATCGAACCAGTGCCAGCCTCTCTTTGGACTACTTGTAAGTTGTTCAGCAGCACTGATATTTAGTGGCTTTAAGGATCGCTTGGAGGACTTCATTACACTGTGGGGATTAGCTTAGCAGTTTTTGGCCATCATTACAATTAGATCAAGTGATGATGTCTGAGATGTGGAAAAAAAGACAAATGTTTCAGGTGTTTAGACAATTTCCAGGTTCCTTAAGCTGTACTTATCCATAATGAGCTCCAGTAGTCGTAGTTTCACAAGGTAACATGAGCAGTTCTGTCTTCATGAATTCAGGATTATAAAGCCAGTTCATGGATGTATTATTTTTGGATGTTTATTAATGGTCAATTTACATCCCTTTACATCTCCTCTCCTCTGCTCTCCTCTCATGCAGGCTTCAGGGGACAGATGTGGTGATTGCCATCTTCATTATTGTAGCCATGTCCTTTGTGCCAGCCAGCTTTGTGGTTTTTCTGGTTGCAGAGAAATCCACTAAGGCCAAACACCTGCAGTTTGTCAGTGGCTGTGACCCTGTCATCTACTGGCTGGCAAACTACATATGGGACATGGTGAGCAGGATGCCATGTGTGTGTGACAGAGGGCTGTGTGTGTGACATGCTCAGTCTTTGTTAGTCGTATTGTAAATACCGCAGCGTTTGTCCAGGTCAGAACATGTTCTCTCCTCTCATCTCTCCTCAGCTGAACTACCTGGTACCTGCCACTTGCTGTGTTATTATTCTGTTTGTGTTCGACTTGCCAGCCTACACGTCCCCAACCAATTTCCCTGCCGTCCTCTCCCTCTTTCTTCTCTACGGGTGAGACGTCTTACCACACACACACACACACACACACACACACACACACACACACACATATACACGTTGCTACGTTTGACTCACCAGACATTATAGTGTGATGCTCTGATGCAGCCTTACTGAATGTACAGAGTAAGGTTAAGGTCTCATTATAGTGGGGTTTAGTGGTTTCGCGGCTTCTTTTGAAGGGTCATTTCAGTAAACTTACAAAAAGAGTAGAATTTAGTTGGTGGTGCTTACAGCAGTAATTCAACAGCAGTTTGTATTTGTGAGGAAACAGTAAGAGTATTCCACAAACGTCACTATGAACAGTGTTCAACTGTATATTTGATTTTGTTAACACTTTATTCTGTTTTCATGGAAAAGAAAACAGAATAGAATGCAACAACAATTATTGAAAGTTGAATTGACCATTTAATAAAAACATTAACTTTTTTAGAGAGAGGTTATATTTTACTTACTTTTAAATACTGAAGTAAAAGATGAAACATCCATGGGTGCAGCGGCTTTGATTCCTACACATTTATTCTGTTCTACATGTTTCTCAAGAAGAAAATAGAAAAAAGAAGCTCAACACTTCCCACTTCTTTGCCCTCATTCTCACGTTTGATGACGTACTGACTTCCTAGATGTGCGACCTAAACAAACAGCAGCAGCACTGGCTGTGGCTTCGAACACAGGGACCTTCACTAGTGTGAAATTCAAATGATTCCTTACATATTGCATCCTCATGTTTTTGGTGTAAACCTAAAAACATTAGTAGCATCCTCAGTGATTTTGCTCAGGATGAGTGCCTTTGCTTCCAGGTGGTCCATCACTCCCATCATGTACCCAGCATCCTTTTGGTTCGAGGTGCCCAGCACAGCCTACGTGTTCCTCATCGTCATCAACCTCTTCATAGGCATCACTGCCACTGTTGCCACCTTCCTCCTCCAGCTCTTTGAACATGACAAGGTCAGTTTGACTTGTTCTTACAACATCAGATAATGTTGCTTGCTTGTTATTTTCAACATTTAACCCCTGGTGTCAGATGTCAAAAATCCGTTCACGCCTACATGTTTAAGAGATAATTATTTGAGGTAGGAAAAAATAAATTCTAGTCATAGATATAGAGTGTTGTGCAATAAACCTGTTCTGTTCTGTCAGTACAGAAGCCGCATCAGATGTGGCTTTTGGATTTTTCTGTATTTATGCCTTCACTATTTTCTTCCCATGTAGGATCTAAAAAAAGTCAACAGTTACCTGAAGTCCTGTTTCCTGATCTTCCCCAACTACAATCTGGGCCATGGCCTGATGGAGATGGCATACAACGAGTACATCAATGAATACTACGCTAAAATAGGTACACTGTCTCACACAGAATGCGTGAAGATACGGTCCCACATGTTGACAAAGTGAACAGAATCTTCTTTAAATAGAGCAGTTCTTGAACACAGATCGATCCCCACTGTTGTTTTCACAAGAGAAGATGCATGTGTTGCACACAAGCACGCAATGAGTTGAATAGTTGTGTGAATTTTATCTTTGTTATCCTAATATTAATGTCATTACCGTCCTAAAATTTGAATTAGAGACACAGTATCACCTGTACTATTTTATTAGTAGGGTGTTCTTCTACCCAGTATTTTTCTCTCAGCACTTCCCTGAAGGTGTAAAACTAAAAAAAAAATGGCACACCAGAAGATATGAGTTGTTGTGAATGTGTGTTTTCAGGCCAGTTTGATAAGATGAAGTCACCGTTTGAGTGGGACATTGTGACTCGAGGACTCGTCGCCATGACAATTGAAGGCTTTGTTGGCTTTCTCATCACCATCCTCTGCCAGTACAACTTCCTCAGGAAACCACCGTGAGTGATGTGTTTTCTGTCTGTTTGCGAGGTGGCAGGCATTACCGTCACCCCTGAGATCATCAACAGTTATGTATAATAGAGAAAGCTATAGATACAGATACCAGCTGGTCCTCCCGCAGCAGCAACAGAACAGAAAATTGACCATGATATTATGCAGCCATAGACTCGGAGTAATAACATGGATACGATACAGCCTCTAGTAAGCTTTATTTTCATCTTTTCATCACCTTCTCCCTTTGCAATACACTCCAATGCCATTCTGACTGGTTGCACAACTTTTAATCAGACTCATTTTAGACTCTTTTCTTTTTTGAAATGTAGTTTATGCTTTTTTTAAATAATTCAGTTCCAGCTTATTTTGTATATTTTGTGAGCACCCAAACGTATTAAATATGAGTATAAATGCCAGTGGGAAACAATTAAGCACAGAAGATGAGGCAGTCTTGATGACATTTTAGGAAATGTAGGATATCACTATCTGAGGTAGAGGTACAGTGGATGTGCTGAGGGTAAAAAGGAACGGCGAAACCATGAGTAAGATACATGTTTATGTGTGTGTGTGTGTGTGTGTGTGTGTCCAGGAGGGTGCCAGTCAGCTGCCAGCCTATAGACGATGATGATGTGGATGTGGCCTGTGAGAGACAAAGAGCGCTGCGAGGAGACGCCGACAACGACATGCTGAAAATCGAGAACCTGACAAAGGTTTTAACTGTCATCTCATCAGCATTTGGACGTTTTGATTTGTAGTTAAAGGTTCTCTGTGTGAGATTTTCAGAACAGATTCTCAGAACATTCATATAGCAGCAAACAACTATTTGAAATGCGAAGATACAACCTGAACAGAGAATGAAGTCACACTCACTGTGTGTTCTGTAATCAGAGCTTTTCTGTCCTTTGTCCTGGTTGTTGAGACCTCCATGCATGCATGTTAGCGCATGTGACTGAGCCGGTGAGCGAACTTGGCTCAGTGAAACCAAGTAGAAAAAACAGCCAGCATCGCTGCCCAGTGACAGATTCAGCAGAGCTACTGAGCGAACACAGCAGCGCAAAAGCTACGAGAGTTTGTCAGTCAGCTGTTGTGTACAAAATGTATGACAGAACCGGCTGAAGAGCTGGAGCAGGTGGGTGAGAGAGGGACCTTCTCAGGAGCTGACACTGCACTGGTATAGTCCCTTAATGTAGGTGTGCATGTGTACTTCACGTCTTCCTCAGGTGTATAAATCCAGGAAGATGGGTCGTATCCTGGCAGTGGACCGGCTGTGTCTGGGTGTCAGGCCTGGTGAGTGTTTTGGACTGCTGGGCGTGAACGGAGCCGGGAAGACCACCACCTTCAAGATGCTGACGGGTGACGAGTGCACCACCGGAGGAGAGGCCTTCATTAATGGAAACAGGTCAGTGGCAGAAAAACATGTTAATGTGCATGGGTGTGGGCAGAAAAACAAAAACAGACACATCAAGGCTGAGTCATCAACCAGGGAACAGTCAGGAAAAGCATATGGTCAAATATACACTACTCACAAAAAGTTAGGGATATTCGACTTTCAGGTGACATTTATGGAAAATAGTGGAGTAGAGTAATAATGGAAAAAGTTAATGCTACAGTGATATTATATCATGAAAGTAGGGCATTTAAGTAGAAGCATGCAATGGTAATTTTATTCATCTTAAACAATTTATTGAAAGAAAATCTAACAACAGTGGTAGGTATACCACAACAAAACATTTTCAGTGTCTCAATAAATTGGGATGTGGCCAAAGGACGTCCACTCCTCTCCTTTCTGGGACTCTTCCAGTCTCTGTATCACTGTTACAACCTCCTGATGACACTCTGTGACCCTCTAAGCTCAGTGAACACCTCCGTCTGAGGACTTCCTGTTTGAAGCCTCGCAATGCCGAGGTGCTGCTGATCAGTTGTTAGGTGTCGTCTTGGTCTCATGATGTCAGAATGTGAACAGCACGATGAGGAGGACTGTTTAAATACCAATTCTAACTGAAGCAGGAAATGTTTTGGTGGATTCATGGATCAAACCTGTTGTGAATGTTGCTGTTAAGCTTCTTGTTAGAGAACAGCAACTTGTGCAAAAAGTACTGAAACACTGAACAGTTGGACAGGTCACATTAAGTTCACCTGGAAAGGTTAGAATGCATTTTAGGTTCATCCTGAAATTTCACCTGAAAGCCGAATATCCCTAACTTTTTGTGAGTAGTGTATGTGGACTCCCCTCTGTTTAGGGGTTTTAAGCTCACTCGTATATAATCCAGCATACAGTCATGACTTGTCCACTGATGAAGAATAGAATGGTTAGTACTAAGGAGCTCAGTGGCTCTTAGCGTGTCATCGTCTCAGCTGGATTCACAGTCACCTGTAAGTGCTGTTACAGCTGACAGGGTTCAGAAAGTCTACAACTCACGTTCCTCAGACTGAGAGACGGACAGCAGAGTCCTGACGTGCTGAAGTGACTTCAGCCTCCGTTCAGGCTCCACCTCAGTTCAGTTTGTTTTATGTCTCTGTGTCTCTCTGGATCAGTGCATCTCCATGGATTACCGACGTGCAACAGTGGGTTATTACACGCAATTACAATTCCATTTGATTTGAAATTGTACACAGATAGTTATATAGCATTCACCATACACTGTGTATATTTTTGGGATTGTGTAGTTCCTGCTTTGTAATACAACTGCTGTACAATTTTTCCTTGAGATAAATACATAATATCAAGGAAGCAAACATACTCCTTTGCATGTTAATGTGTATGTGTGTCTGTGTGCAGTATCCTGAAGGACCTGTTACGTGTGCAGCAGAGTATCGGCTACTGTCCACAGTTTGACGCTCTGTTTGACGACCTGACAGCCAGGGAACATTTGGAGCTTTATACTCGCCTCCGTGGCATTCCATGGAAGGACCAGGAGAGGGTTGGTTCCTCTCACACACTCAAAATTTGTCTTTCCATACTTGTGAGGATCCCAGTTGGCTTATCGCATCCCATAGGCCGTAATTCTAAGGAGGACTGAGCTAAAAGTCCTTAGTATGTAGAAATGTCCTCATTGCAGTGGTTTAAAGTTATTAATGGTCCCCTCAAAGATAGCAATAAAAGGCTGAACACACACACAGTCAGTCCAGCCCCACTAGCTGAATCGCTGTAATTCAAATCTCAAATCTGGTGCCAGTTTGTCCGGTGGTGGGAAATCTTAACACAACTTGTTCACCCCCCGTGCCCTCATCTCCATCACAGACTGACATGACCTTTCTCTCCCCTGTAGGTGGTGCAGTGGGCATTAGAAAAGCTGGAGTTGTCTAAGTATGCTGATAAACCTGCCGGCACTTACAGTGGAGGAAACAAACGGAAGCTTTCCACTGCCATCGCTCTGATCGGATACCCCTCACTTATCTTCCTGGTAAGAAGTTTGAATGGATGTCTCACATGCTGCACAAGCACACTCTGAGTTGGCATTAGTAGAAAACACTCAATTCAAAGTCAAAAAAAGTAGAATTTTCAAAATTGTTCCCATCAGAGGATGAACACAAGAAGACTGGAATGACTCTGGTCTACAGTATCTCCCCAGCTGCACTGCGTAGTGTAGTTACACATGTCAGTACTCCATCCACAACTAAACTATTAGCATATGGATCACTGGGGCTACTGTGAATCACTGAAGAATCAGACTGGTTTATTACAACCTGGGTCTTTGACATTTAACCAAAAGCACAAAAATCAATGAAAGGCCCAGCTGTATAGAAGTCCACATGGCTGATTGAGCGGAAGTCCAGAAGGAGGTTGTTCCAGAGCGCAGGAGCCACATCAGCAAACAGTTCATTGTTTTGATTGATGCAAGCTGTGCTCAGAAGACCACAGAGACATGGCTGACGAGTACGGGGTGAACAACCTCTCTGGATGTGTGGAGGAGCCGCTCTGCAGCACTGTGGACCTGCGTCAGTTTGTAAACTGATGATTTACTTTAGCCTGTAAACAGTGAGTCGCATTCATCCAGTCAGTATTTTGGGATCATTCATAATATCATAGAAATGACTTGTAATGTTTTGTTATTTTAAACCTACTTACTTACTCACTATTTAACTTTACTCAGCATCTGGTCTGAGTCTTGTCATCAACATCATTTGTCAATTTGTCCATATGCATGGATACTACTCACTGTTATGGGCTTGTCCTGGTTTTAATCACGTGTGGCATTTGTTAATATTCCTGTACAATTTGCACATTATGCATGTTTCTGTGCAGGAGTGTCTTCTATCCCTCTACATCCCAGTCAGTCCGTCTTTTCTGTACTGAGCTGCAGGTATTCTCACTATGAGGCTTTCACTTCGACTGTCCTGACCTCTTTTTCATATCCAGTATTTCTTTTTCTTCAAATTTTGACCATTTATTTCTACATCACAGTGCACACTTTAGGCCTGCGTTAAGATTAGTGAAACTATGTTTTACAGCTGAATAGCTATGCATTAAAAGATAGAACATGCTTTCTTGCTTGTTTTTGTATAGTGTATACTCTGCTTGCAACGCTCACTGTCATATAATTACGTACCTTTTATTTTTATGTTACATTTGGCAGACACTATTGTCCAAAGTGATTAACAAAAGTGCCTTTGAACCATGGCGGAGCAAGAGCTAGATATTATCTAAAACTGGGAGTGTGTCCTGTTAAACAAAGAACTAAAAGCCCGCTCAGTGCTACAGCACAGAGGTATATTAAGATGTAACAAGATGTAACACTTCCAAGTTATCGGTATCACGTTGCACTAAAGTTTTGCTTTGGGTCTGTTTGAAATTGTACTAATGGCACGATTCCCAACTGTGCTATATCTCAAACCAAGTACAGACATCGGTTTCAAGTGGGTGGCAAGACAACAGTATTAAGCCTCAGCCCGGCACAACCGACTAACGGCACACAAGTAGTTACTGCCATGCCAAAGAAATAGACTAATAATAGTCAAGCTTCAGGTCAACTAAGAATGGAATTCAGACTTCATCTTGCAATTCACACACCCCCCTCTCTGCTTATTGAGCAATTGATCAGGCAATTCACAAAATACCACTGATTAAAGCACACGGGGAGTCACAACACAGCCAGTAGAAACCTGCTCCAAAAGAAGTGGTTGAGATAAAGGTGCAGTCGTAAGATTCTGAACTTCCAGAACTTCATCTAATATTAACTGAAACGCAGCTGTTTTTAGATTTTGTCTGGTTCTGCAGATCACATGATTTTTACAGCTGTCATTCCAGGAACAAACACCTGTCAGTCAAACTAACCCTGTACTGGTTCTGATCTCAAACTTAGAACATACTTAAGTTCATTTTAGGTTCAGGGTGTATTCACTTACTGACTGCTACATGACTGAATGGAGCTGATGACACACATGGACACAGTGGACTAGTCTGATCATATTATAATGTTAGTATTATATACATTATGATAATATTACATTATAATATTATTAGAATGTATGCTTAGAATATAAGTTACCTTATTAGACAGCAGTGCGAGCACATGAAGTAGAGAGGGTCTGAAATGAATTAGGCCTACAAAAAAATCTTCCTGGTAGTCTGATGTGTTAAGGAACATGATGAACAATTAGATTAATTACATTCATTTTAGGTTTTGTAGCTGTGGACGTGGGATGTGTAGCTACATGGTGAAACAGCAACAAGGGCTACGATCAGAGTAAACTGTAAATTTCTAGCAACCGATAACCTTCTGAACTGTAGTTTGTGGGGTTTTCCAGGATGAGCCCACCACTGGGATGGACCCAAAGGCCAGAAGATTCCTGTGGAATTTAATCCTTGACATAATCAAGACTGGACGCTCTGTAGTGCTGACATCCCACAGGTGAGACACCCCCATCCTCACATACAGTGGTATTCTGCTGGAATACTTTACACTGGCTTGCTTTGTACTCTTTTTCACCAGTATATGGTTTCATTGTCCTCTGCAGCATGGAGGAGTGTGAGGCGTTGTGCACCAGACTGGGAATTATGGTGAACGGCCGGTTTAAATGCCTAGGCAGCATCCAGCACCTCAAGAACAGGTCAGGAAGATAAACACCCACCTTATAGATGTGATCTCATTTGTATTGATTGAAACTCTGAAATTTTGGTGTTAACAGCTTACACAGCACTTTATTTTTTTTTTTAATGTTCTTTTTTTTTTTTCATTTTTGTCATCTTAAAAAAAACATTAATGCCCCTAAAATTGTTCACCATTCTTCAAACTGTACATCATTCATGATTAAGTTTTACCGGTTCTTAGTAAAGTAGTACATTGAAGTGAATGACAATGAATAACCTGATTGTAAGTCAGTGTTTAGTAATCATTGGATTTTAAATTCAGCCCATTCAAGCTCGGGAGGCCTTGGCGTCCTGTCTGTGCACTCTGTTCACACCGTTGTGCTTTGAAAGTTATTTAACGCATATATGTCAAACAGTTTGAACATGACATAACTGGAAATGAGAATGGATATACCATATATACCTAAGTATCCCGTGACAACTATTTGTTCTGTAATGTCAGTGCTTCTATGCTCATGTCCCAGGTTTGGGGATGGCTACATGATCACAGTGAGGACCAAGAGCAGCTCCAATGTGAAGGAGGTGGTTCGATTCTTCAACCGGAACTTCCCTGAGGCTGTGCCGAAGGTAGACTTCCAATCCTCAAAGTATTTAAATACCGCCCCAAGCGTATAAACAACCCCCAATATTTAAATTCTGCTGGTGGGAATTATTTAAATCCAGCTTCCTAATGCAGTCAGCCACATGTGTTAAAGTCCTCCCCCAGGCGTTTAAATACAGCCAATCAAATATGTTGAAATCCCTCCACCTCTTTTTGAGTTGTTTCAGACGTTAAGCTGTCTGTTGTCATACTTGCAGGAGCGTCACCACACCAAAGTCCAGTACCAGCTGAAGTCTGAGCGGATCTCACTGGCTCAGGTCTTCAGTAAGATGGAGCAGGTGGTGGAGGTGCTGGGCATCGAGGACTACTCCGTCAGTCAGACCACTCTGGACAACGTGAGTCAGCATGTGACACTAGGTCTCAGCTACGAGCAGGATCGTGCATCAACAGAGAAAACAGGAATAAATGCATCATGTGTGTCTTTTCTCTGCCCAGGTGTTTGTCAACTTTGCTAAGAAGCAGAGTGACAACCTGGAGCAGCAGGAGGTGGCCCCCCCGGGTGGTGGACAGTCCCCCCTGCAGCGCATTCTAAACCTGCTGAAGTCTCGGCCGGCCAACACGGAGCTCAGCGCTCTGATCAGCGAGGCGCCGGAGGAGCTGGAGAGTGACGATGATGAAGGACTCATCAGCTTTGAAGAGGAAAGGGTGAGTGGATCACACCTGGTTTCACATGAGCTACAGAAGAAGTACACAGATACAGCTGCACTGTGATGGTGCAGTATCCCTTTGATATATAAACCAAAATGGAAAAACAGCAAAAAATAAAAAATAGTATTGGAAAGGATTGTTTGAGAGCAACAGACACTTCATCCAGGACTTATCGAACTGTTGGTTGCCATCATGTGCGCTTGATTCTTGATTTATAACTGTTTGCTGCTGCAGTGTCACTGTTTATCCCAGAAGATGCATCTTATCACAACATAACAACGTGTGTGTGTCTGTGTGTCTGTGTGTCTGTGTGTCTGTGTGTCTGTGTGTGTCTGTGTGTCTGTGTGTGTCTGTGTGTGTGTGTCTGTGTCTGTGTCTGTGTCTGTGTCTGTGTCTGTGTGTCTGTGTCTGTGTCTGTGTCTGTGTCTGTGTCTGTGTCTGTGTCTGTGTGTCTGTGTGTCTGTGTGTCTGTGTGTCTGTGTGTCTGTGTGTCTGTGTCTGTGTGTCTGTGTCTGTGTGTGTGTGTGTGTTCGGCAGGTGCAGCTCTCCTTCAACACAGACACTCTCTGTTGAAATGAGCCAGGGCGGGGGAGAGGAGAGTGACAGGGGGGAGAAACCCCAAACCCGTCTGTTTGAGCTCTGAGGCCTGAAGGGCGAACGGAGCTGCTGATTTAATCCTGAAGAGGACCAAAACTCTCTGCACCATGGAACATAGGACCAGTAGTTCAGTATTTAAGCCTCAAATTCTTCATCCCAGAAGGGACTGAGGCGGTTTAGGTCAGATCACACAGACAGAGTTGAAGACGTGCAGAGCCCAGCCTGCAGGTGGACACACAGCAGCAGCAGCAGGAGTGCTTGCATTTGGATTGAAAACTTTGTCCTGGAATGTTTCCATATTTATTTTTTTTTTGAGAATGTGTCTGACTAGACGGCTGATGGATACTGTAGGTTAGCTGCCTTTGTTAGTGAATGAACATATCGCTGATATGTTAAAAACCAAGTGTTTGACTTTGATTCGGTTGTACGCGCTCCCTGCCAAAGGGCCTGATGTACCCAGAGTGGGCCTTTGTTACTGTACCAAACTAGACCTGCCTTGAGAGCATGCTGTCATGAAGTTGATTCCTAGTGGTAATGTAATACAGTCTATTTTTCTGTGGCAAGAAGAATGATTTATTTTGGATATTGAAGCAGCTATGGACTGACAAGTGTGATTTATTTTGCAATAACAGAGGATTTAGTGAAATGCACCTTAGGAAGTGCCCGATATAGAAATGTGTGTGAGCTGTTGGCCTTTTCTTTGAACTTGATGTCAGAGACACAGAGAAAATGTACATCCATGGCATGGTTATTGTCCTGATGGTGCCTCCCTTCAATCAACTTGTTTTGACACTGTACATTTGGTCTCTTTCTACTGAATGCTCTCTTTTGTGCTTTTAACATATCATTATGTTGTGGACTCTGCCAAGAAGATCCTCTATAAACCGGACACAGTGTATAATAATAATAATAATAATAATAACGATGATTATATATATATTTATATATATATATATTCAGCGAAGGTAATTTAGCATTCGACAGTCTGAAACTGAAGTGAACTCTGCTCATATTCCCTGACAATAACTGCACTACCATCACTGTGATACTAAAGGGAACTCTCAGATCAGAATAATCTATTGTTTAACCTGGGTATAGTACATGTTTTATGATTTGCAGATGATCTTGTAATTTTTAATGGAGTTTAAAGAACTCAAATGTGCAAAATATCCACATTTACAAAAACATGGATGTTTCTCTGTACGTTGGCATGTGGTTTGAACTGGTCTATCTCATGAGTTTTGTGATAATTGAGTTGTAAGCTGTCCTGTCAGAATACTTACTGTTTCACTACTTCTTTCACAGCTAATTGCAGTCATACTTTTGGTGATTATTATGGCTCTGGTGGGCTGTTTTCCTACTTGAAGGGGTTATCATTAAACAAGAAAAACTGACTGTTGTCATTTCTTCTTCTCTGAGAATGTAAAGATGGAGGAACGTTGGTTGAAATATTTGAATTAACTAATCATAAAAATACTGCAGAAACATAATACAACCTAATATACAAACATATTTAGGACCATTAATGCTCATCGTTGTGAAGTGAAATGAGTTCTCTGAGTTTAATTTGGATCTTTCTGTGATTATAACAAAAGCAAAGCTTGCAACATCTTGTTAAAACAACAGAAAGAAGAACCAGGGATCAGTCTAATAACAGAAACAAATATATACTGTAATATGGAGTCAAACAATGAAGTAAGAGGTACTTGTGTCATCTGCAACCACTGGAGTTAGATGCAAACAATATTATTTAGCTTTGCTCTATATTTAATATGGATCTGGATGGCCTTTTGGGAATGTAAAGTAATATCAGATTCTCATTTGACACTAGCATCGAAGTGTGATTGAACATTTGTCTCTGGATTCGATGTCGTGCTGGATGGTCGTGCCTTTATTTTGCTGTTCCACTCACAAATGTGTGCTTATTGATACTTCACTTGGATGTTTGTCTCAATTTAAATGGCAGATTCGATTTTTTCCAAGGCTGTCTGAAAACAATACGTCCGACTGTTTGCTCTAATTCCCTCTCTTCTTAAAGGGACAGTACAACCCATAGCCAAAACTACACATTTTCCTCAGTTATCCAAGATAATCCACAGACCTAGTGAGCAGTTCCATGTACGAATTCTTTTTTTACCAAATTACATTCACCAACCATCTCAGCAGTATTCATGAGCTGGATACCAGACGGCCGCCCAGACTTTCTTCCAATTTCTCCCAGCGGTCAGTCATGGTATTGCAATCAAAAGCATTTTTCTGTGGATCACCACTGTAAAAGAGAAGTTTGTAAAACTGTTGACAGGACATTTGTATTTGTATTGGTATTGTATATCCTTTAAGCTGTGGGGGTTTCATCTTTGTAAAACTTTTTCAAAGCCCAGAAAAGTCATTTCCTCTCTGAATGATGTCACCACTGCGGTACGAGCCATTCAGTGCGACCAGGCCTGAGCATGATGGGATGAACACCACTGCCCATATTCAGTGGGCCGCATTCTCCACTGGGAACATAACCTGGAAGCCAGAGCATTTTTTGGTGTAAAACAGGGATTTTACTGAACAGAACATCAGTGCTTCTCTTCTACAGCTGACTCAATCAGTGAGTTTGTTTATGTCATTGTGTTACTTCGATGCTTTTAATGGTTAGTTTGGATCCAAAGAAATATTTATATAGCACACAACAACACAAACATACTAACCGAATGAGGCAGCAGCAGAGCAGCAGCTTCCTGTGTTCTGTGTGGTAAAATCCCTGTTTTAGTGAATGTAGTCTGGTGTGTGTGCAGAGAGCGATATAATGGCTGTTTGTGGAGTAATGACAAATAACCATTTTGGTTGATTGTTAAGGGTCTGTTGTGAACTCAACAATTAATTCATGCTCTTCACACGCCAAAATGATGAAGTCTGCTGTCTCCAGCACTGTGGTCATTGAACTGTGGCTTTAAAAAGTCAATAATGAATAGACTCAACAGTCAATCCTGAGTTCCTGTTGATTTATGAGTTGAAATCAAACACGGGCTCCTGTGGAACGATAGCTCTTTGTTGAGTCTGATAAAGAAGAAGCTGTTTACACTTTGGGAACAACTGAGAACAGTGGGAAAAACTGAGGACTCTTACTATTTGCTAAATCTGCCAGATTAATGGCGGCGCTGCATTTTAAAGAAGATGAATTTGCCGAACTATTTCAGGTGTTTCATCATCTCCATTTCAGTGTCCTGGTATTTCTTATGAAGCTGAGACATGAGCTCTAGATCACGGTGAGGTGCCGTGTGATGAGACTACAAAAATCAGCATGCACAGGCTGATTTATAGATTTAAGCTCCTGTTTTTTTCTCATGGGATGTGTCTTACCATATGTAATATGAGGCAGTTAAACAATGTCCTTTAGTCACCAACAAACCTATAGTTGCACATTAGTTTTAAGGAAGGCATTTGAGTGGTTTGAGGTCCTGTGAATGGATTTGCTTGCACGCTGTTTGAGTGACTGCTTATCACACCTGCGGTCCTGCTCTACAGCTTGTCGTGGGACTGCGTGTAATAGAAATTGAGTCATTGTGCAGTTTCTCCTTTGAGTACATCAAAGTATTGTTTTTTCCTTTCAGCCGGCAAGGATCAAACAGAGTGACTCATAAGCCCTGTGTTTGTTCGGGGTTTTCCCTCCTCCGTCGTCTGTTTAGGTTCGCCCGTGACAAATTGTGGAATTAACAGAAAAAACAATGACCATTGGAATTTGAACAAAGCACAGTGTAAGGCAGCAGCATGGCAAAAAGGGGAGAAAATAGCTCTAACTGCTGGATGCAAAAACAGGAGGTACCATTCTTTCTTTGCATGCAGCTCCTTTGTTTAATATTTCACTCAGAGAGCAATCCATGCCAACATGCTCTTGTTTTGTGGGTAAATTTATATTCATTATTGCTACGGGACAAGAGAGGTATGTCTCTTTAGTCGATATATAATGTAAATGTAATTCCAGTATGTGCTTTGGATGGATTACCCGTGCAGTAAGTTGAAGAATACATTTTGACCACTAGATGGGGTAATGATCCAAAGAAACACGTGAGTTTGATGACCATGTACTGTACATTGTATCTCCATTGATAACATGAGCCAACTTTGCAGCAGTGATTCGTGCAGTTCGCAGTTAAAAGCTGTTAATATCGGCTGCTGTGTGTGCGTCCATGTGGGCTACATACTGTATGTGTGTGTGACCAAGCAATGCTAACATACACAAACTGGTGACGGAGACTGCTCCATCAAAAGTCAAGATTTACAATGCAGCATGGGGCTGTGCCTTCAGGGATTTGTCGGTCAATCAATCAATCAATCTTGATTTATATAGCGCCAATTCATAACTGCTTTATCTCAAGACACCATATAGAGCAGGTCTAGACCAAGGCTCAGCTGGGGGACTCCCATGATACACTGGGCTCCTCTCTCCTCCTCTTCCTCTCCATCCTGATGCTTCATGTCTCTTTAATGTCTTTTACAAAACTTGGTATCTTCCCCGGAGCCTTTCTGTGCTTTTCTCATCTCTCTGGTTCCTGTGGATCCTGGTCCTGGTTCTCCTTCTGTGGTTCTCTGGTTCCTGTGGATCCTGGTCCTGGTTCTCCTTCTGTGGTTCTCAGGTTCCTGTGGATCCTGTGGGTCCTGGTTCTCCTGCTGTGGTTCTCTGGATTCATGAATCACTGCTGCAGATTGTCAGCCGCTGACATTTTTTACTTATATTAGTCGTGCTATAATTTATTCATATATTAACTATTGTCATGTTGTTCAGTGTTTCCATATTGCTAACTATTAGTCACATTCCTATCCTCAGTAATATAGTTGCTGTTAGTATTTTAGTTGCTGTTTGTTTTCTCTCTCTCTCTCTCTCTCTTTGCCTGCAGAGCCCAGTTGGACTCCGCTTGGGTTCAACAGGTAAAGATATGGAGCCAGGTACATATACTTAATCTAATTTCAATCTTGATATCTACAGTTGAAAAGGAGCAAATTATTTTTAGACTGTGGAGCTATGATAGTGTTTTAACACCAGATGGCAATCTCCACTTTAGATCCCCACACTGGAGCTGCTCTAGACTTTTCCCTGACCCTGAATCCAAAATTCAATCACTGTCAGCAGGTAAAATCTCCCTCCAACCACTTACCAGACGTCATTTGCTCTGTCATTGTGATATACAGCAAGTAATAGTGGGGGAAAAGTTAGAACTGTCGCGTTCTTCTATTGCTTTTACAGTGTTTCAGTGTGCATAAACTACATTATAACCGTATGACATTTGAAGGAAATTGAAATCTACAACAAAGTGGGTCTGAGGTGATATCTAAAACAGTTCTGACTGACACAACCAACAAGGTAATGCAAGTGGCAAAACCAAGAAATCTGGTTGGAACCAGTTTTCATGGCTCCACGTGGATGCCAACAGTAATCTCATCTCATCTCAGTGTTCACTGCAGGTAGTAGACAAGCCCCGGTGAGTCAACAGCGACACAAGCGCTGTTTCTCCCTGGTCTCTTTCCTTTCTCTCTTATCTTGTATATAGTTTCAGGTCATTACTATAGCAGCTAAATACTCAATCAATGACTTTGATCAGAGGGCAGAAAGGTTCATGGCAAAGAATTCTGCTTCAAAAAAGTGCCAGAAACTATGATTTTGTGTTTGGAGGAAGTCGTTTTTAACCTCTAAAGACCTGGCGTACACATGCGTGGACATCACATCTTGGGTTATATTACCATAGTAGTTAATTCTGCTTAGCTGGGGCCGTATGGACATGTATGTGGGCAAAATTGTTGATATTTCATATTGTTTTTTGCACCGTGATTTTCAAAACATGTTCAAAATATGTTTTGTATGTGTTATAAATACATGCAAAAGCAGTCAGGAAAAAAAACTGCTATGTTCAGGGTGGAAATAAAGAGTTTTGCACAAAGGTGACATTATTGTGTTTTCTGGAAATTAAGACTGATTGTCCACATATGTGGACATAATTTTTCTCTAAAACTACACCATGTAAAAAGATGATGCTTAGGTTTTATACTTATCAGGGTCCAATATGCCCAAATAGCAAGGAGAAATAAAAAATGCATATCAAACAAGACATAATTTGGCTAAAATAAAGTCAAAATGAACTTAATGGTATTGTAGGCTTAGAAGCTGCACAGGAGCTTTGAGCTGCCTCCTGAAGAAGCTGAGCTCCAATGCTGTGACATAACTCCAGCCAGGGTACAGCAACGACTGGTGTCCAATATCAGTCTATCTGTCTATCTGTCTGTCTGTCTGTCTGTCTGTAAATCTACAGCTCTAACCGTGCCTGACAGCACAAGAGACGTTCTTCATCATCATCATCATTTCTGGCGGTCCCTCACAAGTGTTGTGAGTACTCCGTCACACACCTAGCTCTTCTGGCTGGGTCTGAGTAAAGGAACAATACTGTAAACATGTGGTTTCCACAGAGAGAACCACAGAATTGTGTCAGCCTGCTCAGTGAAGGTTACTGTTTTGTGCGCGGTGTGGTGTGGTAGTACGTCTGTTCTGGCCGGCTGACAGCTGATCTGCTTATAGGCTTTACTGTAGGTGCCAGGCTGCCTGGATAAAGCAGTGCTGTGGTGGCTCCAGCACCCTCTGACTTGACCTGCAGGGTTAATCTGAGCAGGTTAAGAACTGATTCTGGGGCCAAGCACATGCAGGTAGATACTCTGCAGGTTTTACTCACTGTTGTTGTTGCGTATGCTGATCCAGCATTAAAGCTCTCTGTGTGCAGCCAAAAGGCCACCTGTGTCCTCAGCTCTTTTAACAGGCAGCATTTCACCAGAGAGGCTTTATTTTGTTATGTTAGGATGAAAGTCAGCTGGTGTATGTTCAACATTTTTCAAATGCAGATGCTTTTGTCCTATTAAATACTGTTACTGTGTTACTCTCCAGCAAAGTACAATGATAATGATTACGCAGGTATAATGTGGACCATATCTTTTGATGTGTTAGCGTGATAATGTTTGCTAATTAGCATTACAAATTTGAGGCTACACACCGTTGCAGAGCAAGCCCTCGATTGCCACTCTGTCTGACAATTCGCGAGCATGTCCTCGGATGGGAATTCTCATAACGCAACCCTTAGCGTTTTGGTTTTTGTGTCTTGAGCTCATGTTCGCCAAATCTGCTGTGTTTATCCAACATGCCAACATTATGGATGGACTTCAATCAATCAACCAATCTTTATTCATATAGTGCCAATCCATAACAGCATTATCTCAAATGATCAAATCCCCGCTTAGTTCTCTTTAGGTAATGAGTCAAACGTTAAGAGAAGAGGGAGATGCTTATATCCAGGTATGTCTTCTGAATAAAGCATTGACAGTTCTAAACAGCACAACATCTAGACAAAAGCCATTGTTTAAATCAGCAGGTCCAAGGTCCAGCCTCTGAGAGAGCCTCTGTGTCTGGATCAGTGAAATGTGTGTTATTGAGTGTTAGATTGCAGAGCAGATATGGCCTGATTTTATTACAAGATAACTGGAGGAAGGAAACGATGCAGTGAACAAAGTGCATTGTCCCTTTGAAAATCAGTGGCATGTCTGTTATGATGCACATGTTAATGAACTGACCCCAGCAGCTGTTATAGTAATGTAGAGCCCAGACCAAAGCGCGACTGTAGCCCACTGACGACATATCCGCTCTCTTAGTGGCGTAACACCTGACGTTTGCCCACTCAGATATGGATCAGCTACAGTGCAATTGAGCCTTATCGGTTTCCTTTTGCGTTATCAAGTTCCTGTCTCAGCTGATGGATGTTGGGCAGATCTAAGTGTTTGGAAGCGTCTGTTGTTATGCACATTTCGCTCTGGATCTGTGAAAACGAACATTTGTCTGAGAACAATATCCGGAGAAACACATTGTCGCTGATGTCGGTCACTCTGTATTGTACTGTTCATATGATCCCCACGACAATTAAGGTATTCATTTATGTCGTTTCCAATATTGCCAATCTGAGAATAGTGCAACTGGGTGCAGAAGGCACACAGAATTTTTTGGCTGAGTGCAAACAAAGTCAGCAAAGGGTCCTGGCCATGTTAGACTGGATGAGAGTTGGCTGGCTGCAGTGTGTACTGCTGTTGCTTGAGGTGTGCATGAACATCAACAAACTCACTGTCTCCTATCAGTGATGTACAGCCTGGAGTCCATTCAGTCTGAAATCCAGGACATGTACTCAGTGCCCTGTTACATATCATCTGTCCGCCACATTTCACCAGCTGAGCACTTTGACCTGCATAATGCATAACGCTGGTGCTCACCTGCAGTATCTCATGAGTGCTTTCGGAACACTCATAAAGATGTTATCATTGGCAGATTGCATAAGAGAGAGGTGTTTCCCTGCCTTTCATTCAATATGTGCTAGGCCAGGCTGTAGCTATGACAAGATGAAGGTACTGAAATGTAAAATATTCTCTGTTTTCTGTCTACCCAGGTGAAAAGGTGAATACAGTAACCTAGTTCACCATCACCATGCTGAACATGCTTGCATGCTGATTTAGGGTTTTCCAATCAGTGTGCTTACAAAACGGCCCAAACTGATGTCAAAGCTCAAAATAAGCTGTTAAACGCATAGATAAAACAATGAATTGATATATAAATAGGAGCTGAGGTCCACTATTGTTTCTTGGCCGACACTTCCTCCTTCTCTGGGCCATGGATCAGCTGCACCTGCAGGGCAAGAGACAAGAGGAGAGGGTGGAGGTGTGGGAGGCTGGCGGGTTGGCAGACTGAACAGGATAAAGGGAGTGAGAGGCAGAACAATGGTAAGGCCTTGTGGTGGAACTGGAGCGAGACAGCATGTCTGCAGGGCCATCAGCCAACCCCCCCACCCACCCTAGAAGGAACCTCCAGCGCCACACAGGAAAAGGTTTTCTTCAGAGCTGCCTAAAACACACACAACACACTGTTGCAGACAAATGCGAACAATAGAGGCCCCCATCCTGACCAAACCCTGGACATGACCGTGCTGTAACTCCAGGGACTCATCTCACACAAACTCAAAGAACAGACCGTTCTGTTGGAGACACAGCTACAAAGGCAGAGGTTACTAAAGGCCAGAGAAGTGCGCTGAAGATTCAGCCCTCATATCTGCTGCTTGTCTGCCCCCACAGCGCTCTCCATGGCAAGTGAATACTGGATAAAACTGATCTCAAGTTCAAATAATTGAAATCTGAAGCTGGACAGCCAGTGTGACGTTGAGCTGATGTTGTATCACCTTGTTGTTTTCTAATAGATCATGTTTCTCTTGATGCTTATCAAATAAATGACAGAAAAACAAGATTTAAAATCTCTTACTTGCATGCTCGGTGTTCAAGGCCATTTATGGTTTTCACCGGGAACAGGTTGCATTGACACACTTTGCAGGTTCTTGCTTGCAAACAGAGAGGTTTGTGAGCAATCTGGCATTGTCAGCAATGTCAGCTTGTTGGTTTGGGACTTTCAGCCAAATTACACAACTTCCCCAGAGGATGAAATCTAATGAGGATGATGATAATGAGTATGAGTTTTCCAATAGCACCATCTGCAGGTTTCTATTTGTGGTGAAATGTGAGTGAAATAAGATGTAGCTCGAAGCACCGCCGTGTCCAAGTAACACCCTGATAGAACTGCGAGCATGTTGACACTAAAGTCTTGTTTTATTTCAGATACTTTGAACTTCACATTTTTGGTTTACATCTAACCTGTTAAACTACATTTAGCATGAACTCCTCTTGTTTTGCCCCCAGCATCAACATTTTGAAGAATGTAATGTGTTTTTCTAGGTCTGTAGTCACTAAAAGCTAACAAGATGGGTCTGTCAACGTAGATTGCTCATCAAATGCAGCTTTAAACTTCAACTCAACTTCAAGTATAGTCACAGAATGGGAGAACATAACCAGTTTACAGTGGAAAAAAAAGTAATCTTACAAACACACCACATGGAAACTCTTCCGTTTCCTTTTAACAGAGCCACTCCAACCATTTATGGTCATATTATCAATCCAATACTCTGTAGTCACCATTGGCACCCATCCCTTGTTTGTCAAATCAATGAGCAGCTGCAATTGCAAGAAGGATCACGAACCCGAATGTGAGTTGAGTTTACCATGATGTTTCATGTTTTGCTTGAGGTCATCAGGGTGTCTTGCGTGGTCCCACTGTGTTTGCTGTCTACGTAGCAAGGGGTCACCTCCGACGCAAACTACTTACGCAGCATCTGCAGCAGTGTTAATACCAGGATGGAGCAATCTGCGTACGAGAGTGAGCACAATGCCCTGACTCATCCAAAAACAACACAGACTGACTGTCCAGCTTTGCTCACGAGGGAATGCCATCTGCACAAAGACAATCAGAGGCTGCAAATGTGCCAAATTCCAGGAATCTTTCTTTGACACAAAGGAATGTGTTTCATTTTCAGTCTGTGTGGTTTTTTTGTATTCCCCTCATGAGCTAATCAGGCTGATACCACTGTACACATGGGGCCCCTGTGGGAAACACTGTGAGTAAGACAGGCTGGCATTTCAAGGAAAACTCTCTCATACTTTTGTGCCCATTCTTTTCCTGCATTTTTCCTCTCCTCCCCTTGGCCCTCATCTTGCATATGGATTGCACATCGTCGTAACCGCTTGACCTTTGCCCTGTCCTGGCTGGGCGCTCAACCAGCTGCTTTTGACGTGTGATAGAGAAAGCAGGGCAGTGAACCATCAAACGCACTCCGCACTAGAGGAGGCAACTTAGTCAATCAGAGATTAAGAGAAGGGTGCTTGAGGATTGTAAAGGATCTGAACGTGACACTCTTTCATGGCAGGTTCTGTTTTCAGTTTACACTTCACTTTAATGACTGGATCAAGAAGTAGGAGCCTGTTAGTGATGATTTAGCAGAATGAAGTAAGAGTTTCTCAGCAAGTTTGCTGGGTTCTAACCAAAAAGAATGGCTCCTATTTCATGTTGATTATTATCAGAGGGAGGGTTAACAGGCCCCAGTGTAGCTATATACTCAGAAAATCCACCTGATATCTTCACACAATATCCACTTAATGACCTGACATGAAATTTGGAACAGAAATGTAACCCTACAGGATGAACTATAAGACACTGGTGATTCCTCAAAGCAGTGGGTGGGAACTTTGAGAAGTCAGTGAACTTCAGCTTCCCTCGCCCTCCCCCTCCCCCTCTGTAACACTGCAGATAACAACCTAGTAGAGGGGCTGCAGCACTGCTGGCTGAGCCTCAGCTGGTGATCCCCCCCCCCCCCCCCACACACACACACACACACACACACACACACACACACAGCCTTGAGTGAACAGTTTCAGCAAATATGACAAAAAGATTCTTTTTCCTAAGTTACACAATGCTACTGTAACCTTTCCTTTAGCATCCGTCAAATTCATGTGAAGCTGTCCAATACTTTATTGCTTGATTCATGACCAAATAGCTGTGAAACTGATGACATTCCCATTAGCCTCAGCTGTACTTTTTTTTAAAGTCATAATTAGCATTGCAACAAAGGACTGTGATCCTTTTTGTCACTATTTTGAGAATCACCTTGAACCCATCAAAAATTGTATTATTAAGTCATAGTTCTTCAGTATCAATCAATCAATCAATCAATCAGTCAATCTTTATTTCTATAGCGCCAATTCATAACAGCGTTATCTCAAGACACTTTCCATAAAGAGCAGCTCTAGACCAAACTCTTTAATTAAGAGAGAGCCCGTGGCAGGAAGGACTCCCCTTTAACGGGAAGAACCAGGATCCACAGGAACCAGAGAACCACAGCAGGAGAACCAGGACCAGGATCCACAGGAACCTGAGAGATGAGAAAAGCACAGAAAGACTCCAGGGAAGATACCAAGTTAGTAACAGACATTAAAGAGACATGAAGCATCAGGATGGAATAGCAGTATAATCATTCAACAAGAGGGAGTCCATTTGTAAAGACACTTGAGCAGCTGGTGGTGGGTGGCTGCAGGTAACCTCCCCCACTTCTTAAAATAAGCAGTGTGTGAACAAAAGCCTTTTTCTGATAAAGGGAAATATAATCATTTCTTTCGCTGGCTCTCCAGCTTTGTATCGCTCTGTGATGCCTTTTTCGGGAAGGATTCATCAGCTTGCCATTAATTACGATAAAACAAGTCAAAAATAGAATTAAGAGGAGCCTTTTGTTAACATTAGACTGGCCAAGAGTCGCAGCCCGCTCCACTTTATCAAACCAGACGCTGATGTTGAGAGCTGTTGATTTTATGGCAAGACCTTCCTGCTGAACGCTGACTAATCCTAAGCCTGTGTACAGCTCATGCTTAGTTCCTCATCACAGACCTTGGTTTGAACCGGTCTGCGCTGGAACCGAGTAGACTGCCACTCCCTGCGCCGTGATCACTAATCTAGCACTTCTCCACTTCGCCTCTTTCTTCTCTCTCTTTATCTAAATCCCACTGGCTACATTTATCAAAAGAGACTAATATTTAACCTTACAAGGACCAGGCCAGATTTTGATTTGGTTACACAAAGAAATGGTGCTATAACCTTTCTCTTTGTTCAGGCAGAAGGATGACATGGATCCCTTTACAGCCAGGTGCTTCTATATTCTGTTATTAATGGATGTTTCTCAGAAGACAGAGAACACATGGATTCAGAAAGAGCGTTGTTATTCTCGTCTTAAGCACATTTCATTATAGCTCCTCTGACCTTTTCTAGATATTGATGTATCTAAATAAAGGGATAAAAATATCAATATGCATTTCATTTTAATGCATTATTTACGCCGGTCTAAATTAGCTGACTGCCTGAGTGCGACACTATCATTTCGTCGGTCAAGTTGTTATGTTCTACACAGCACTTCTTATATTCTCATGTATGTCGGTTGATTGTGGCCCTGCCCCCGCCCCACGTGCACGCATCTCCACCCTGTGTCTTCCTCTCTGCGGTTACTGTCCTCCAGGCTCGAAGGCTGTCTGCCACACTGTCTGTGGACATCAAAGCATTCACCGTTTCTATGGCTGATGAAAGGCAGGAAGAGGGAGGGAGAGGACAGGCTCGGGTCCAATACAGCACACAGCTGCCAACACAGCAAAGACAGCCAAGACAATTGCCTTGAATATTTAGATTTTATTCAGCTGCTGGACGGCGCTGAAAGGGTAAAGGGGGTTCATAAAAAAAAAAAAAAAAACTGCCTTGTGTGAGATATGCGAGCAAAAATAGACAGCATGATTAACAAACTGTGATGAAGTGGTAAATTAAAAGGTGGCTGCACTGTGACCTCTGTAACTTTGGCTCAACATTATTATTTGAATAGAAAATAAAAATAATTTAGCCTAAATCAAATACAAAAAGGGTCAGGGTTAGATAGTGCTATTATATACTTGTTTTCTGTTGGATTTAGGAGGATCTATTCACAGAAATGGAATAGAATATTTTGAATTTTAATTTCAGTGGTGTACAATAACCTGAAACTCAGAGGTGGTTCTTTAATTAGCTTACTAGCATGAGTCTTTATATCCACGCAGGGAGCAGGTCTGCTGTGTTGCAGTGCCATGTTCTGCAGTAGCTCAGCATGGACAAGCATGTTTTTACGTTGAAGTGGCACCTTGAATTTGGTGATGCAAATGTGCTGCTGAGAAGATGTAGAAGAAAAGAAAGAAAAAAAAAGAAAGAACGACCATATTAAGATGATTTTACCTATTTTGCACAAGAAAAAGAATGTTGTCGTTAAGCCATGAAATTCACGGCTGTTTACCGTGCACATACAGAAATACACACACCTTGCTTTGCTTTGATCTCCATCTTATCTAATCTTATTGTATTGTAAATTTGATCATTCTACACCTTTTCCTTTTTTCTTTTGTGCTATTTATCCTGTACAGAAAATCCCTGTCCAGCTCATCCTTAAAGATTGTCTAGAGAAGCAGTTTACAAGTTAGATTAATCAATCTTTAGATTAGAGTGTGAACATCTGGCTGTCTGGGTTTGTTTCCTGCGTCAGCACACAAACACTACTTTTACCGGTGACGGGTGATTATACACCTGAGTTATAAAGCTTAGGGTGAATGCTACTCAAGTTTCCCATCTCTCTCTCTCTCTCAGCTCTAGCAAGGAGTGCCTGCAGGCAGATGCCTCCATACATAACAACCCAGGGAACTGGTTTGAGCCGGTAGAGGGACGATCACAGCAAGCAGATTAGCAGGCACCCAGTCAAGTGATCTCTGTGTGTGTGTGTGTGTGTGTGTGTGCAACTAAGCCTACATACACACCCAGCCGCTGATGAAACACTGTGGGAGACGACTTGAAATGTTACAGATGTGGTTGCAGTGATGGAGGAGCTGTTTATGTCAAATGTAAAAAATGAGAGGGTGGGGAAGCGACGCCTCCACCTGTCTACTACTACTACTTAGACAGGCTCTTATCTGGAGAGCACGGATGATTCATAGACTCCGGCACAAACACAGAAAGCTATCCAACCCCCACCCTCCCCTCCCAAACTGAACCAAACTGGTTCACGCTGGTCTGGTGAGGCATGCGACTCTGTGAGGGGAAACCCGATGGAGGTGAACCACATCCTCTCACGAGTAACTCTATTCCCTTCAAATGACCTCCACTGCGTCAGAGCAAGGAACAATACAGGCAGATGTGTGCTCGCCGTGTTGCTGTTTTTTGAACAAACTCCACGCTAGATGACATGACTCAACACTCTGCACACGAGCTGTGGCCCTTCTGTCGTGTATCCTAATGCACCTTTATGTCACAGGCGTGAGGTCATGACTGAAACATCCCTTTCCTGTTTCTATGGTGACTTGGATTGTTTTTAACCGGAGGGTTTCCCTCTTTATGACCAACACAGGGGACACAGCTGGTGGACAGCAGATGGCCTGGTGTTTTGTCAAAATGCCAAAAAAAAAAAAGTAAATTGGATCAAAACTTATTATTTTTTTATTAAAAACAAGTCCTATGCTATTCTAGAGGAAGATTATTTCAGTTTTAAATGCTAACACTGTTGTTTTTGTTCCCAATATGCCCAAAGATGGGCCTCGTTTTTTTTTTTGTTTTTTTTTACATCATTCATTTTGCAGTCTATCTTCATGGTTTGACTCCTCACTAATCTCTGAGTGATAAAGGTCAACACCACTGTACGCCGCTCAGTTAATATTGCATGTAGCAACATAACAGGAGAAACACAAATAGAGGATGGAGTAACCTCACCTGACCTGATGTCATGACCAGTGATGTCTGCAATAAGGACAAGCTCTAGTTCAGCTCATGTATACAATGAAATCATTTATTAAAAATGACAAACCAACACATCAGAAATGCAAATCATTGTGCAAAAACATTCTGAGACAATAGCACATTAGTGGCCAGTAAGTGTTCATCTGAAGAGACAAGGCATGTGTTCAGGACAGGCATTCGTTAGGCAGCTTCTTCGGCACCACAAAGTCTGATACTGCAGCTGTGCACGGTGATGTGCACCTGCGCAGGGCGCTGCTTCACAGTCAGGCATCCACAGAACCGCGTCCGTGCATTCAAGTCTCAGGGAAGGCCTTTCATATTCCCTATCACCCAGCCACGTGTTGCTCCATCCGCTCCGGACAGGACTCCTCGCTGTCCGCGCTGCCCTCCAGGGCGGCCGGCTGCACATCCTCCTCCGCATCTGACGCTTCTTTTCCAGGCGCCCGCGGCGGCAACCCACTTCCACAGTGGGAGGTTTTTCCACACTCTGCTCACAACATGAGCCAACAGACTCGGACAAAAGACCCCGCAAAACACAGTCAACGCATTTTGAGAAACTGGCGGACCATGCCGGCGATCCGGAGGAACTTGTCCTTCTTTCTCTGCTTCAAAGCCATCAGGGCCCGGGCCGTCTCCTCCGGGTCCTGGGTGTAGGAGAAGATGCTCCTCACCCTCTCCTCCGCCTTCATGTCGCCGGTTTTCTGGAAGAGTTTCATCAGCGCGTCCTGGTTGACGTTCTCGAAGATGTTGCCCACAGCCTTCTTGCGGTGCGCGGTGTCGAACTTGTTCCCGTGGACAGTGGGGCTGACGCGACGGCACTCAGAGGACGCGTACGTGGACATCTTGTCTCTTTGTTTCTCCGCTGGGTTTCTCTCGTGTTTGTCTGCTCCGAGCGTGCACCCCCTCGACTCGCGGCGGATAAGTCGTTCGGTGCGCACCGTGTCACCGGAGCGGCTCTGGCGTTCAGCGTCTCACCCAGAGAGTGCCCGGGCGCAGAGGCTGTGAGGATTTATAGGGCTGCGGTGGGACGTGGACGCGCTTCCAGGGGTGACATCAGCAGTCGTGAAGCGCACGGAGGAGGCGCCGCCTCTCAGGGCGCGCAGCAGTCTGGAGAGTCGGTCTGTGGCGCACAGCGGTGTAAGAGATGAGGAATCATCTCCACAAACAGCCCACTAATAATTAGAGAGTGCTGTCACATAGGTGCAATTCCAATTATTCTACTATTCCAATTAATAATTAGGAATAGTCTAATTTCATTCAAGAAAATGCATTGTCTTTTGTTTTCTGTTTTTTTTCCCCTTCTTAATTTTTTAATGTCCACTTTCACTCTATGGTACAAACACTACATAACTTAACATTACTTAACCCATGAAGGTGTCCACATACACCGTCTTCCTTCTGTTCTATGATGTGATGCGTTCAAAGACCTATACGCTGTGGAGAAAAAAAAGTACTCAGATCCTCTTGTGAAGTAAAAGCAGAATTATCACAGTGTAAAAATACTTCCTTCCAAGTCAAAGTTGTGCAATAAATATGTGCTTACATTTGTAAAGGAAAGCACAAACGTACTTAAATCAAAAGAATGGCTCCTCTTTTCGTCTACTAAATGAATGACACTGGATTTTAATATTGGCTTATTATTACTGATGCATTCATCTGTCGTCTGCAAAGTCACTTGTGTTTAGAACTGAATAAGTCAACAGAGTAAACGGAAGAGTAACATATTTGCATTTGAACTGTGGAGTGAAAGTATAAAGTAGCACCAAATGGAAACATCTGTAAGTACTCCATCACAGTACACATGTCAGTGTACTTAGTTACACTGTACCTCTGGTCTAGCTGTCAACAGACAGAGACATGCAGCATTGATAGACAAAGAGCGACGATGAGTAGTTTATATGTATGATATGCTGTTATTGGCAGGGACAGGACGTGTAGGACGCAGACGTGATGTCTCGGCTCATTTGTCATTTGTGCCATTTGATTTGTTATTTTAGTTGATTGAGCTACTTTATAAGCCAGGAATGAGCTGGATAAAAAGTGACTCTCTTTCTTCCTGGTGGGACACACCTACAGGACCTGCCTATACAGTACTGTGTTAAGACTACGCTCTTTCTTTCGGAGGACTTATTTACGGAAGTGACATTTACACAGTAATTATCTTGTGTTTGTAACATTAATGGGTCATGCAGGTTACTAAAAGTGTGTTATCTATGTTCCCAAAATGGCTCCTGAAGATCATAAGTGCCTTTTCCAGTTATCGGCGCTAAAAACATGCTGCCGCTTCGATGGAGGGGTTGGTGCGTTGTGTTTACAGCCACAGTTGCCCTGTGGCCCACCAGCCTGGCTGATCTGCTTTGATAAGGCTGCAGGGCGTTCACCCTCGAGACGTAACTCTCCTCATAAACAACTGCAAGTGTCAATCTCATGCTGGTGGAACTCTCACGCTTTCCTAAAAAACTGTTTCCGCTACAAGACCACAGGAGTGTCCCTTATATGGACAAAGACAGTCAGGAGCAATGGCCATAAGTGGCTCAGGAAGAGTGTTTTTTTTTTCCTCCAGAGGTCTACAGAATGAAGTTCACGTATGGTATGCCAGGCATGTGGCATTGAGTCTGTGTGCTGAGTCCAACAATAAAGCATAGATCCTTGCTGAGGCTGCAGCGAAACAATTCCCGCTGACATATTTGTTTTCAGGTCTGTCTGAACAATGTGTCGCCACAGGATACCTGTCTGTCTTTAGCCGGCACGGCAGTTACGACTGGAAACAGAGAATGTCACTGCTCTTCCAACAAAAAAAAATTGTCCGCTGGTGGAAACAGCATATTTATGGCCCCAAGGTGTCCCTGAGGCACGAGAGACTAGCAATGCACAATGAGACTTCAGCGGGTCGACGGAAACTGGATCCTTGAGCTGCTGACCTTATACTGCTGTCCACACCAAACATTCACGCTTTATCATAACAAAGGAGACACTAAATTTAACCAGGGGTCAAACGTATGTCATCTTCTTCCCCGTAGGGTGGAATTCTCAGGAGACAGGGGCTTCCCTCCCTCATGTGGAAAGATAAGATTCTGTCCACAGACGTTAAACAATTTAGCTCAAATGATATATTATAACAATCCCAAAAGTTCCAAAATAGTGTCCAGGTCACAGATAAGAGTGCTTATGGAAGTAGAGACAGCATGCTGAGACAGGTTTGAGGAGCTGAGTCCTCTTGATTAAGTAACCAGGTCAATGTTCAGTGTTATCTATCTGGAACAATTTAGCTGTGCTTCCCTCCTCGTCCTCTTTGTTTATGGCTGTACTGTATTTCAGGTAATAAAACGTGGTAGCACATAGATAGATAGATAGATAGTATATAGTAATATACACTGTAAACAGGAGCAGATGCAACAAGTTAAATAAATAAACCCCTAAAGCACCTCCAAAATGATTTGCCAGTCTACGCCTGGCATGGGATGGTCTCAGTTGCAAGGTTTTAGTCACCCACAGGCAAAAATTCTGAATGGATTTTGAAATGTTCCATGATTTTGTTACATAAGACACCAGGTCACTAGACACTGTGCTGTTTGATATGGGTTCATGGATTACTGAGCCAATATTCTCTCTATCTAAATTGCACATCCTTGCACGATAAAAGAACAACCAAAACAACAACAGCAACTATAATACTGACAATAGGAATGCGACTAATAATGTGCAATATGGTAATAGTAATAAAAAAAAAAACATGTCCACATTAGACCCTCAGTTATAGCAAGAAACTGAGACAGATCTCAGGTTGGAGGCTGTTTGCTGTTCTCTAAAGTGGACACGCTGTGTTTTGGAAATGCCTCAATTGCTGTTTGCTGTTCTTCTTGTGTAATCTGCACATGTCCCAGATGTCCCAGACATATTTGGTTCAACACATGAGACGGTTTTATCAGAAGACGGTTCACAGTTCTGGTGAGACTTTGACCTTTGAGTTCACAGTCATATGATTCTGTGTTGATGTCCCACCGGAAACAAAGGTGGTTTGTCCTGATCAAGAATATGAGCAATATTTACTGAATCGATTCATGAGGTAGAAACATCCAAGAGATATACATTTAAAAAACAAAAACTCTGCAGGGGAGATACACCACGGAAACAAACTAGGTGCTACAGTATTAAATGGTGTAAACTGAATTAACCACTCATGGCATCTTAGTGGATGCAACACGATATCATGCACTTATAATAATGAATAATCAATCCCAGCAGGCTTTGTGGTTCCAGTAAAACAATACATGACTTCATTCGGGCCTGTGTTTATATCTGACTGCAGGACTTTACTGGAATCTGCCACAGGCAGCAAACACCCAGCATGGCTGTTATCAAGTGGCCTCTTATGTAACATTAGCACAGGAAGGGACTAGTGTCTTTGTGTGGGAATACAGAAACAGCAGGTTCTGAAAGATGTCACACCGGTGGCAAGGCTGGGTGAAGCACATTAACATCACCCATATTTAACTGCCACTGTGGGCATAATGTCTGATTGGCTGATAGTAACACAACAAGCTGTCAAACCTGCGCCAAAGCTTCAGAGGAATCACCAGATTTTCTTGTAATGAGGCGGGTGGAGTGGTAAGTTTCATAACCTGCTGGTGTGGGCAGCATCAGAGCCACAATAGACCAGGTGCTCACATTTGCAATGCAGAGCTCATGTTTCCTCTTTCCTCTGCTCCTCCCTCTCTCACTTGGTCTACCCCCCTCCCCCCGGGGACTAGCCTGAGCATGTAGATTAAGTGACTGAGCACTGAGCCCACCAAGGCAAGGCACCATTACACTAAACCGGCTCAATCCGGCTACGGCCGCTTGGTGCACGGCTGGCTGCACTGCAGGTGCCCAAGGCCAAATCTACTGTACATCTGTCCACACGATGCTCACCAGCTCCTGAACTGTGCCTGCATACCCAGGACCCACTGGATCATATTAGGGTCACTTAGGGTAAGGGTGTCCATTTGCTCTATACCATGTCTCTACATCTACCTGCATCATTAATGTAGTGATATAGATGTGCACAAAACACATAACAATCTTGGTTATGGACGTTTGCTGGTTGAGAATTAAGTACCATCTACACAACAGGAATCCCCTCATCTCAACACAGTTCAAAGCTCAGATCGGCATGGAGGCCACACATGCCTGCAGACAGTGTTTCAGTTTCTGTTTATCAGTAGCTGAGCCTCACAGACCAGGGTAGCGCAGCAAAAAGCTCTTCCCCCTTGGTCGAGGTAACCTTGGATGCAATGCTGCTGACAGCATAACAGGAGCTCAAATAACTCACTGTCTCCTTGGCAACACAATGGAGGGCAACAAGAGAGTCAGTGGGTGGAGTGGAGAGACAGGGAGGATACTTCTAGGGTATGACTGGGTCACCATAACACAGCAAACAAGCAGTGACTCAGTGTAACGTCCTGTTATACTGGAGGCAGAAGCAATCAATGAGCCAGTGTTCACTGAGCCAACTGGAAGCGACAGTAAAATGATTTTGCATTTGATATTCCTGAATTAGGTGCGTGGGTGCTCATTTGTTTACTGTCACTTGACTTTTTTCACACACCGGCTGGTTTGTAAAATACATCAGTTATCGGCCTTATAATAACATTTCAGCCTTTATCTTTATGCTCCATTTCTTCAGCCAGCCTGTGTTTCAGTCTGATGAGTCACACATACACTAGGTGCTGTCCAGTGCAACTACGGTCTCGTACTAATCTACTGCTGCGTAAATGGACAGATGTGGTCAAATGTGCTGACCCCACATTAAGTTGACAGTACAACAGGAAGGCACATGAATAGATGGAGTTTGGTCCGGTGCCAGGTAGAGGAAAGTGCTGGAGCCAGTCGGCAGAAGGCCCATTGTTCATCATGGTGGGAGGGCAAGGTCGTATTGGAGAGACTGGAGGAAGTGACACGCAAGTATGAATTTATGGAAGGGAACTGTCACACAATGTGACGCTATTAAAGGCTTAATGAAGATGATGCTAAGAGAAAATCAGGGGTTCAAAGTGCACAAAATATCCAGCTCAAGCAGAGGTAGTCTTGTGCTACATTTTACACACAGTGTGGCTACAATATATTCAAAAGAACAGTTTGACATTTCAGAAAATATTCACTTGAGTGACACCGCTCTCTGAGGTATAGTGGGTCATCCATCAATTGGAAGATCGGCGGTTTGATCCACGACCCAAGTGTCCTTGGGCAAGACACTGAACCCAAACTTGCTCCTGAAGCAGCTATAGTGTGTGAATGTCTGTCCTCCAACTTAGATTACGCCTGTGTGAAACATGTGTGAATGGGTGAATGAGGATGTGATGTAAAAGCACTTTGCGTGGTCGAAATGACGAGAAAGGTGCTGTACAAATACAGAGCATTTACCATTTTACCATTTACTCTCTTTTCTTATCAGTCTTCTGTCTAATTCTATGCCTATTTCCCAAAATGCCTACTATTTCTGGTACTGCTGAAGTAAAGTGTTTCAAAGCTAATTGAAATGTAACCAAACCATATTTTTTTTATAGGTAGAAAACTGCCCTTTTGATCCTTTGGGCTCCCTGCTATCAAGTGTGTTATTTTGAAAAGTAGTAGAGATGTTTGGCTTCGAGGAAGTCCAAATTACATACTTCTTTGCACTAGCTACCAAAATTTCTCCACCCAAACCAGACATGTGGGAACCATGAAAATGACTCCTGTGTCGGTATTATTGTTGAGAAATACTCATGAAACTGGACAGATTAAGAGGAAGTCCATCAGCTGGTCCTTTGGGAAATTCATGAGCTCCGGGAGGCTTAATAGTGCTTACTGCGGTAGCTGAGATGTGGAACTGAGAACTCGTTTCAGCTAGTTTCAGCTTTAGGCTGGTTCAAACCGGTCTGTCAGTAAGAGAAATCAGCCTTGTGGATTAGTGAACTCACCACTAGGGTGTTCATATCCAGGCCTGATGGTAGAGAAAGCTGGCCAGAGAGCAAATACCAATGAGGGAAAGTAAATTTCTTATCTGAGCTTGGGCCTCATGACCTCACGTGAAATGCACCATCAATTATGTGACAACAACAACAAAGAGGAGAAAGCCACGGGGAGCTGGAGTGGGGGGTGAGAGATAAAGAGGGAGACGCAGAAACTGGGTCAACAGTCACTCTGTTTCTACAGCATTACTGAACCACACAGCATGTGCGATGCAATACTAATGCAGTCATAAGGCTCAGAATTTCGTGTGAAACTAAAGGATTGCTGATTGTAAGTCTATGTTTGGCAGCAGAAAGGACAGCAGGGCAGGAATCATCCCCCCCCCGTGCTTCGGGCGGCAGCACGTGGCATAAATAAATACCAGCCATGAGTGCGAGCTAATGCAGCTTCAGCCTTCATCTTCAAGCTGTCAATAATTTTCCAGCCAACAACCATTAGAACTATGAAGAAAGCATCAGTTTTTCTGACACATGTAATGTGATTTTTACTCAAGAGACAAGGAATGAATGCAAAACAACCCCAGAATGGCTCAAGAACATGTCATTAATATACTGACTGACTTAGCTAATGATATTTGCTGCAGAGATGGAGCAGCTTGTGAACTAAGAAACAAAAAGATGGATCTACCTGTATGAACCACGAGTAGTGTTTCATATTTACAACATGATTACAATATGTATAGGCAATATTCTGTACTTGATCATCAGCAAATTGAATGTTGGATGACGAGCTGTTATTTCACTATCAGCTGTGAGACCAAGCATTTGCTGTTTAACCGTCCGGATCAGTTTTCATCATTGAAGAAATGTCTGCATAATGTTTTTAACATAAACACCCATTTATCAACAGATGGCACAGAGGCGACGTTGATCCTCATTTCTCTTCTGATGTGTTTTTATATTACATATCATCTCACGTGGTGGAAATGCACCATATACTTAATCAAGTAATGTACTTAAGTACACATTTTAGGTGTGTGAACTTAGCTGGGATCCATATATGCGTGGCATCGTCAGACATGTTCACACTGAAAGCTCTGGAACATTTTGCTCTTCTGAAATGGACAGGACATAGTGGAGATTACATCTGGATTCCTGTAGACTAAGATTTATGAAGTTTGTAAATGGATTTGAAGCTGTTCCACGGTAGTGGTGTGATATTGATCTTGGCCTGCGGGGAAAGTAGAAAAATCCAGCTGTCTGGTTCATCTCTGATCATCAAGGTCAGACCGGCACTGTGAAAAAGAGGAACAGCCCGATCCCTGGCATGACTCCATCAGCCTCATAATTTACGGTGTTTCACTTTCTGTGCGGGCAGTCAATGAAGTCACTTTTTGCCACATTGAACCGCCCACTCAGGTCAGCTGTCCTCGCAGGGCCTGGCTGTCCGGCAGCACCATCAGCCCAGAGGTTAGGTGACTGGCAGGATTGAAGGCAGAGTGCACACTGTACACATAATCTTATCTCTGGCAGTAATTCATTCTACTGTTGAGTAGAAAACGTGACCGGTTTGGAGAGCAAATAAACTTGTGAACATAGAAATGGTGATGCTTGTAAGGTGATTTCACTCATTTCAACACTGCTTTGAGAAAAGAATCCGACATTTTAGTATAAGGTATAAAATCATTTTTTTAACACAGCTTTGAGTCTCCCCCTGGGACCAGATGACGAGTTTATGGTGGATTTGATGTTGTGTGAGAGTCCTCTAAAGGCAGCTCGCTTCACTGCAGCTGGGTGGTAATGACAAGACAGCCATCTGGTGGTGATGCTTTACAGTGCAAAGCAATGATCATAAGTAGAGTGAAACGGTGGAGGAACGATGATTCGTCATGTCATCTGGGCACTGACTCTTACTTAGGGACCAGATTATCACTTAATACTTAATATCAGTCTGAATCAAATCACAATCAAACTGTCAGATGAAGAACCTGTGACTGCATGGTTTCTGTTTATCATTATTGTTATCATCCTCGCCCCTTATCTTATATCATCTTCCTCATCTTGGGTAAAAACAAAGAATGAGTGCTCATCTAGTGACGTGAGATATGACAGCGGAACATGAAACAGATAGACCCCAAGAGGATGAATATTGTTGCAGTTCCAGGGGTATCACCAGTCAAAGTCAATGAGGATACCTGATAAGTTGATGCTCTAGTGAGCAGTGGTTTCAGATTAGGGAAGAGAAGTGATAAGGTGAAATAGCTTGGCCTTTATCTAGCGTAGCATAATTAGTAATAACACTGCATCTAGATGATCTATGTTAAGAAAAATGAAATATGTTGGTTTATGTCGGATATTTAATCTAGTATTCTAAAAAATGGTTTTGGATCGACAGTTCTCAAAGTTTACTAAGCAGGGTTGTACAAAGATATGTCTGTCTCCCCTGTAGCCCCCCATGCAGCCTCCAGCATGCAATGACAACATGTTCCTTCAAGAAGATAACATATTGTTGATGCTTTACAGGTGGCAAATATCCTGTGATGCACATTGTACTACTGGTAGGATGACAATTGGAATGGTAGGCAGCATTGTGTGCAGTTTTTGACTGTGTAAGCAATTAACTACATCATAAATGAATTACCTTATGTTATATTCATGTAATTGTGTAAATACTCGGTTATATGTTCCACAAAGTATGATTTTGATTTCATCAGTACACCTGCAGCAGCATTCTGGGGCCAGCTGGAGATTCTTTACAGACAGTTGGGGTACCTGATATTAAGGAATTGCATGAATCCAACCTGGAAGTAAGACATGCATGGACTAGTTTTTTTCCCTCCCCATTCTGAGACAGGATGGGTCTGATTTTTGAAAAGGTTCCTAGTCACTGGGGAAAGCTCCCGTGGTGGAAATGTGGCTCATGATCTCCTTGCCACAGCAACAATGAATAAAAAAAAGAATAGCAAAACTTCTTTTTGTCTTTCTTCTGTTTACTGCCTCACTTAATACTGCAGCCAAAAAACTCATAGGCTCGCAACGTTGTTACATTTAACCCATAATGAATTGTATGGCAGCTGTGGCTCAGAGGTAGAGTGGTTTGTCTATCAATCAGATAAGATAAGATAAGATATTCCTTTATTAGTCTTCAGGCTGAAGTGTCCAAGACACTGTGTATGAAAGAATAGTCTCCTTTAACTTGGATTCCTCCTGTATGTCCTGTGTGAATGGGGATGTAATGTAAAAGCATTTTGAGTGGTCAAAATGACTAGAAAGGCACTTTACAAATATAGACCATTTACCATTTACAACAGGGGTTGTCCAAAAAAATTGGACTGTGTTGTACTTCTTAGTCTCACCGCTAGGTGGAGTAACTGTCCTGAACGAGGCATCTTCTCTATAAAATGAGTAATAGAAGAAGAAATGTGCTACAGGTGACCCAAAATGGCAGAATTAAGGAAACGTAAGAGAGCGAGTGTAGAAAGTTTCAGACGCGGTGTGCGATGAGAGCACAGCTAATAACTAATGACATCACTTTAGCATTACGGAGGAGCTGCTGGATGTTAGCAGGCTAAAGAGCACCACGACGGGTGAGGATGTTTTTGAAGCTGTGCCAGGTGCAGTTGGCATGATGGGACTTAAATGGGACGAGCTGTGTGGAGGTACGACGGATGGAGCTCCAGCTGGGACAGGCGAGCACAAAGGAATCTACGGTGTCCGCCGAGGGGCAAGAAAGTGGAGGTAAGGCTGTTGATTCGAGCACCAGGGCTCTAGCACAGACTATTTCAAGCTTCCCTCTCTGATGCTGATGCTGGTCGGGGGGAGTGGATCTCACTGATCACCTTAACACACTGAACAAGAGCCTACAAGGCAAAGAGCAGCTTGTACCACAGCTAATAAATGAAAGCCCACTAATTGAAAGGCTGTTTTTTCAAGCAGAATTTATTTGATTCATTTGATTGATTTTCCAACTTTAATCCACTAGAGGTGAGGCGATGTACATCACCTCTAGTGGATTAAAGTTAGCAGCATAGCTCACTTCTAGTGAGCGGTCCAGCCCTTTGGATGTTTTTCTGTATGTGGCCCTCAGTGAAAACAGTTTGGACACCCCTGATTTACAAGAACCCATAACCCATAAAGTGAACAAATGGCGACCCCCAAAGGTCAAAATATGTAATAAATGTTGGTGATTTTTAAGGTTTAGAGAGTATTTCATGTCTTTTGAATAATGTATTTCAATGATTAACTGACTACTTCAATGATTTTCGTGTCATGCACACGATGTGCCCAACCCTCGTGGGTTTACAAGACACCATAATTACAGTTGCAGTATTTAAGCAGTGTTCGTAGAAGAGGGCAATTGTGGTATGCTAAGGCCTACAAGTCTTAACCCCTTACTGCCTGACTTTATTTACAATTATATAAAAAAATATACGGAGACGGCATGTCTTTGGACAAGTATGAGGAGAACCCCATGCGGACTCCGCACAGAAAGGCCCCAGGTTCAAACTACAAACCAGCTGGCTGACAGATTCGTACCTGGAACTTTCTTGCTGTGAGGAAACATTGCTAACCACCACACCACCTTACTGGTGGCGCCAAGTCAAATTTGTTCCAATACTTCAGCATACAACTTCCCTTCAGCCTCAGCTGCACTTTGTGCTTAGTGCTGATTTTCAAATTATTAACTCAAACCCTAACACACTAAGCATCAGCATGTTAGCGTCACTATTTTGAGCCAGTTACTTGCATTTAGTCAGTTAGCACTGCTGCACCTACAACCGAATGGAGGCTGTGCTTGCATAGCAACTATTGTTGTTGCCTTATTATTATAAAAATCACTCTGTGTGTTATAATCACACAATGCATGAAAAAACAAAGAGGGGATTTTGAACTGAAATTACTGTCACAGACTTAAGTCGGACCTTAAATTAACTTCACCTGAACTTTGGATCATTGCACAGAGCAAAGGCTGTAGATTTTGTCTGCCATCACTTACACTGGAATTACATTGAAAGGCCGGTATGGGCAGGAGGACTGATTACAATGGCACCTTTAATTTACATCTGTGCATGTCGGTGTTGTTTTGAGATAGATCACCCTTTAACAATCAGTATTGAAGAGTGCAATGTGGTCACCACACTCATAGTTAGGCAATTGTCCAGTTAGGTCATGTTCTCTATTATGAAATGAGTAAGCATACAACTGTATGAAGAAATCCTATTTTTACTCTATAAGTGATGGAATAGATTCTCACCAGTATAAACAGACATTTGGTATTCTAGAGATTGTTCCGTGATGATCTTCTTCGGTTTTCTGGTGAGATATTTTGACCCATCACAATATCAGTCCCATCAAACTGCATTTGTACTTCCTGGGTACCTTTTGACCGCAAAACCGCTGAATGAACTGATTGTAAATTCAATCTCTATTGTGTTACACCAAAGAAATCAAACCTGACACTTTATTTAAATGAAAGTGTCTGACAGTGTCACTTTAACTCCACGATGCTCCACCTCCTGATCCACACACTGATCTGTGTCCTAAATTGTCCCGGTCTGTCACTGAGGGCGCATGCACATTGGCCTTATTGTCTTCTGACGCTTTGTTTCTGCTGTGACTCCAAGCATGTGTTCAGTGGGTGAGGAACAGAGGGGCAAGGGAAGGAGCATCCATACTGCTGCAGATGGAGCTTAGTTTTAAGGTCTGTCTTTGGCAACAGTTGTGAAACTTTCTGATGTGACAAATGATGTCTGTGGAAATTACAATAGGCCTTAAGTGCTTTGAGTTGAGACTGAATCAGCCAGCCAGAACATAAGGATGAGTCAAATTGTTCTTTTATGGTTAGAATGCAAAAAAAGAAGAAGCAGCTAAAATTGCACGTTGCATGTCATGAAACTTAATGTGGGCGACTGCAAGTCAAGCTTTGACCAATGCACTCTCTGCGGTATTCTTCCTGCATTCCCTGAGAGAAGCAGGGGCGTGTTCAGGCTGGTTGTGAACATGTTTTAAGTTTGTTGTCAATAAGGAAGTAGCTGTGACAGGTCCAAGAGCGCCTGCGAAGGTGTGGCCTCTCAAAGATAGCAACACCGCCAGAAGGTAGGCAGTATATAGCCTGATCAGAACACTGATCTGCTTCTGTTACAGTGACTGTCAGCACTTGGACAATGACGAGAACACTCCTACTGTGGGTCCTCATCCTAAATGCCTCACTCAGGCCCTTAGGTAAGTGACAGGATACTGTTACCTCCACTCAGCGAGGTGGCTAATTAATAACTAAAGTCTAGCTTTTTCCTATCCTATTCATTCATTGCACTTTAACTTGTGGGCTTCTGTTCCTGAGCATACAACACCTAAAGCATCTTAAACACCTGAAAAAATAGGATTTGATATATTGTATGTATTAGAAATATTATTAATGTTGTTCTTATCATGGCTGTAACATCGTGTTAAGAATTAACACCCAATTTGCTGTCCTTCCGTTGTAACCATGTGGTCTAATAATGCTTCGTAAGATCAGCAAAATGAGCAGGGATTATTTTAAATGCACCGCTGATGTTGTGACACTTCGTCTGAGCTTGACTGTGGCAGACCAACAAAGTCACCTCCCTCTCAGGTGCTACTGTGACAGGTTACCATCAGGCATCTATGACTCAGAGTGACTTAGTCATTTCCTTTGAAATAGCTTTACGCCGGGTGGAAAATACCGTCCTTGGTTAAAAAGTTTCTTTGAAAGATGTGGTGGGTGATGTCAACATGCAGATGAAGACAGAACATTTCCAAATTTCAAAATCAGGAACTGATCAAATCAACAGAGACACAAAAAGGAGAATTTCTAACATCACTTCAGACATCATACCTTGGACACAACCTCTTACATCACTGCCCCTCTACAGATTATTGCACGCCAAAATGACCAGAGACAAAAACAGCTTCTATCCACAGGCCATCGCACTACTGAACACTTAAATCTACTATACTGAATACACCCATGTCCTACCTACCTCATCTATATAGTGAAACCTGTACATAGTCATTCCGTATTCATTCATGCATCTTTGACATCTAATGAGAGCAAATATTTGAGGGGGAACAGACTTCAACACAAGGCCAGGCCTGAAAGCAAAGGGGCAGTTAAACCCATAGACCCATACAGTGGGGAAAATAAGTATTTGATACACTGCCGATCTTATTTCATGCAATAAAATGCAAATTAATTATTTAAAAATCATACAATGTGTTTTTCTGGATTTTTTTTTTTTAGATTCTGTCTCTCACAGTTGTATCAAATCCTTATTTTGCCCACTGTAGTTGGTGGTGTGTTTTGTAGTACCATTCAGCTTTACATACCTCTCACAGGAGGTCGTACCCACTCAACCCAACTTACATAGAATGCCAGGAGGCATTCATATCTAGTCGCTGTAGGTGTCCTCTGACCTTGACGATCTTTCCTAAACTTTACCATGGCCACAAATGTTGCCTATACTTAACGAAGCACCCCCTTTGACCCAAACTATGTTTGCGAGGCTACGCCAAATGATGTATTTTTTCATTTAGCTTGGAAGACTTAGAAAAGCGTGGGACATGTTTAGCCTAACTTGTCTCTGATTCCTTCTGACACACCACAATAAATCAAACAAGCATATCCCGTCTCATCACAAAGTAACACGATGCATGCTGAATCTCTACAGAGAGCCTTGGCCACGGGTTTGACGAGGTGAAGGCCTATGAGGTGGTGCGACCTGTCAGACTTCACACAGTTAGTAAAAGAGATACAGAGGTACAGTTTTTCTGTGTTTTTTTTTTTTTAATTCTAGTGTGTGTGTCACAGCTGCATCCTGTTGGTAAGAAAGTTTTGTTTCACTTTTTTTTTTTTTTTCCACAGAATTTCAGGCCTGAGTCTGTGAAGTATACTTTGATGGTAGGAGGAAGAGAGATTGAAATGCAGCTAAAAAAGAACAAGTAAGTTTTTACTCTCCAAAAGGCTTGCCTCTGTGAAGTATTAGGCACAGAATATGAATACTTAATGGTTATATAGCCATCGTTAAAGGTAATCCGGTGTTAAAGATTTGTAAACATCAACAGCGGACGTTGTAAATCAGAAATAACTGTGACTGATTGTTATCATAATGCAAATTTTAGTCAATGTTTAAACCAATGTTTTGGTGTCACCTATGTCTATTTCTCTGTCACAATATTTGTGGTTTTGATGGCATTATTCTGTGTCTTTGCCCGTGGACACAGTGAAAGCCATGGTATAAGTTTTGATTTATGCAGACGGCATTCTGCTATTTTCAAAATTCTGTAAATCTTTAGTCAGAACATCTGGTGCATTTACTCAGATCCCAAAATAAGTCAGAGAAACGTATTAGGATACAAACATGACGTGACACAACACGGCATGATGGCCATTCATTTTTGTATCTTTTTATCATCAGCGAATTACTCACCAAAGACTACAGTGAGACATATTACCAACAAGATGGAACTCAAGTCACCATGACTCCAAATGACATCGTAAGTATTTGCGTTTGTAGGCAAGATTCAGTTCCCCAAACATAAAATGTGACTTCCCTCGAATTACACAGGACTGTCTTTAATGTTTCAATGGTTTTAAAGTGTCCCTGAGGCCAGTTCCATTTCATTCTTTGACTGCTCAACAGCTGCATGTGAGAATAAAGGCTAGCTAAACAGACAGATTACCGGGATGATTTGGATTTCTCATTTTGGTAGCCCAGTCATCATCTTTGTGTCTTTATCAGGATCACTGTTACTATCATGGGAGGATTGTGAACGACAACGAATCGTCTGTTAGCATCAGCACTTGTGATGGACTCAGGTGAGCCCTCAGCTAACTGTGTTGAACTATTCCCTCAGACTCCATGAGCTCCCAAATGGAATTTCACATTACAGCCAGAATGAATGGAGATAACCTCATGCTAACCATGGATTGAACCTCAAGTTATGAAGGATGGCAATCTTTTTTTTTTTTTTTTTAATTAAGGATTAAGATAATAGATATTGATATGGACTTCTGAACAAAGCCAGCAGAAACAAGCTTTATAGATAGATATAGATTTATACCATTAGCTAATACAAGGCTACTTTGACTCACACTGCTTTGCACCTGGCAAATGTCATCCAATATTAATGATAAAATTACTAAAAAAATTAAAAAAGCCCAATATTCAGTGTTTTTTAATGGTGTTTAGTCTCCACTACCTCCCAAAAGAAATATGGGACTGTTTAGCTGCTCAAAGGTCTGTAATGTGGTGCTGGGCTTTTTGTTTGTGGGTTGGTCACTACAAGCAACTCCCTCCACTTATAAATAGTCTTGTAATCCATTGTTGATATAAAAGAAAAGAATATAACCACTTTGAATTGCACCAAAATTACATTTACAACGAAGAAACGTTAGTTCAGTGTTAGAGGGTACCATAAACCAGCTATGAGCTAAATGTCTTTCGGCTCTGCCTACTAAGTTATGTCTCAACCAATGGATTTATTTCAGTCATGTCCAAGGAACTGAAAGACTAAATGGCATGATCTTGCTTTAGGGGTTACTTCAGAACGTCTGCTCAGAGGTACCTGATTGAGCCCTTGTCTGATGACGATGAGGGTGATCATGCAGTGATGCTTATTGATGACAAGAACTCCTCCACACCTGCAGTGTGTGGTGTCACCAACACCAGCTGGAGTATGGACTACGAGCCCCCAACTGGACGCAGCCGCTCAAGATCAGCGGTAACATAAGACCCTGCACCGTACAGTTTATCAGCCTGGTTGACTGTGGCATGAAATACAAAAGACAAAAAAAAAAGAAAAATCATTAAAACTAAGAATGACATGGTCTATATGGGAAAATTCAACTATTTTAAAGCTTAACCCTTTCATGCATAGAGTGTTTTCTTGTATATGCATGAGTTTTGATGGCATAGTTGCACATCAGCCACTACAGTGGATGCTACTGCATTATCTCATACACTGCTACCACTGCTAGTGAAACCAAGATGGCCGACAGACAGCCAGAAACACCAAGTTGCTCATTTTTTTCTGTTCAGACCTTCTTTAAAAAGAGACCATCTAAGGAGTCATGCAATTGCTAAATTTTCCAAGTATTACGATTAATCACATGTCCACTGAATTGTACATCATGCATCACTGGCTATATTTCAACTACTGGACATGTAAATACATCTTTATAAAATTTGGATTGAAAAAAAAAAGTTCAAATCTTGTTTTTCATGCCTAAAGATGAATAAAAACACTTAGTAAAGAAAATCCTGACTGAGGTTATTATAATTCATGCATGAAAGGGTTAAAGACAGCTTTGACAAAAAGTGCCTTTAATGATTTTATTCCCTTGTTCTCCAGGGTATATCTATTGTCCAGCAACAGAAATACATTGAGCTCTTCCTTGTTGCTGATAACCGTGTGGTAAGACATACAACATGGAACATTTCTGTGAAAACCAGAAAGTTCAGAGTAAAATAATTTTGTGGTGAATGGCATGGTCAAAGTTATTCCAATGAGTCAACTGATCAGAGACAGAATGTGACCTTGCACTAATATGATGATACGCTGTTTCAGTACATGAAGATGAAGAAAGATCAGACGAAGCTGAGGAAGAAGATATTTGAAATGGTCAACTTTGTCAACCTGGTGAGTCAGCGCTCTTGCTATTTTTGGGGCGAACTACAAGGTACAAATGACACAATGAAGAAAACTGTGAGGTGGATATCAAACAAAGTTTCAGTGACTGGGATGTTGCATTTCACATGGTTTGTTTCTGGTGTCGTTTACAGGCGTACAAGCCCCTGAAGACCTTCATCGCTCTGGTGGGGCTGGAGATTTGGTCCAATGGTGACTTGATTTCTGTGACGCCCCCGGCTGGGGCCAACCTGGATGCTTTCATGAAGTGGAGAAACTCTGAGCTGGTGAAAAGGAAAAAGCACGACAACGCACATCTCATCAGGTCTGAACAATCTCCATGAGTAGAAACAAAAAGTTATGCAGGGGCATTCAAATAACTCACTAAAATGACTCCTAAAATGCTCATAAATGGTAATTGGACTATAATTGTATAGCACCTTTTTTATCTTTTCAACCACTAAAAGCACTGTAACATGATATTAACATTCTTGCATACACTGATGTATTTCTTAGACTTCTCTTCTAACATTGTTATTCAGGATTAATGGCTCACCTGTCAGCAGTGGCAATAAAATCCAGCACTCTACATATCAGCTAATATTTCTTGTTTAAAAGAAGGAGCCCAGTGCATCATGGGAGTCCCCCAGCAGTCTAAGCCTATAGCAGCATAACTCAGAGCTGGTCCAAGGTCTGAACCAGCCCTAAACTATAGGCTTTATCACTAAGGAAGGTTTTTAGTCTACTCTTAAATGTAGAGAGGGTGTCTGCCCCCCGAACCCAAACTGGAAGGAGGTTCCACAGGAGAGGAGCCTGATAGCTGAAAGCTCTGCCTCCTGCACTACTTTAGAGGACTTTAGGAACCACCAGCAGGCCTGCATTCTGGGAGCGAAGTGCTCTAGTGGGGTAGTACGGTACTATGAGCTCTTTAAGATATGATGGAGCCTGAACATTAAGAACCTTGTAGGTGAGAAGAAGGATTTTAAACTCTAACCTCATGAAGTCATGTGTGAAAGTGAGAGAGCAGGAGACAGAGTTGTCGGTTTAGTCACTTTTAGTTGGAGGCATTAAGGCGGCGTATTCCCAGTTGTCATCTGGGCTTTGTTATCAGAAGACTCACAGCAGGGGGGCCTCAGGTTTTGACCCAGTCTGGTCATTGAGTGTCCAAGTTCTGCAAATCCCCTTGCTTATCAGGGCAGTCCATCTCTGTGGTCCGACTCGGAGGGTGATATCTTGGCATGGAACATATCACTCCTGAATGTCTTATGATACCTGTCTTGGGAAGATTTAATTCAGAGTTTAGTTTAAACAGCCAGGTCACTATTAAGACCCAGGCTAATGGACACCCCCCTCCCTCCGGTGGGTCTCACAGATCAGTCCGGAGGTCACAGGAGAGTAAAGGACTCAGCCTCAGAAATTCCACAAAGCTTCGACTCGCTACACATGATAAGCTGAGCAAACATGTTTTTGAAAGTTACCTTGAGTCACGAGAGCTACCAACCTATTTACAGACAAAATACAAATACAGATAAAACTGTTGACCTCACAAAAAAACAGGTAAACAAAACACTTAAGAGAAGCATTAGCATTTGCATGTATGATTATTTTGCCACACTAAACAAATCCTTCAAAACCATTTCACAACCAAATCAAGTTTTTCACTAAGTAAGTTTTTGTTTTTTAATAGGATATCTGTATGCAATGTATAAATAGAGACCTGGAAGTACGGATAAACAGCACACATATGATGTCGCCGCAATTCATGTATTAGTGTTTTCATAAAATGGTTATTATGATTCCCTGTGTTTCAGTGGTATTGACTTTGAGGGACCGACTGTTGGACTGGCTTACATTGGGACTCTTTGCTCGGACCACTCTGTTGGAGTAATACAGGTAAAGTGTTCCTGCGAGACAGGAAGCCTTGTTCCATTTCTCATTTGGACACTATGTCTTGTACACCATAGTCTTTGTGGAGGAAATGTTGGCAACCAAATAATTTACACGCCATCACGTTAATGGCATCATTCAGTCCATCACTTATGTCCAGATGTCTCAAAAACTATTTGATGGTTTTTCCATAAAATTTCCTCAACTCATACTGTATGTTGCAACTTACCACATAGTCCTTTATGAAGGATCTACTCATATTACAAAAAAAATATATACCATGTTCCCATTACCCATACAAGAACAAATACACTACCCAAAAAGAATCAGGGAACCAAACAGGGGCAGAGATATATAGTGACATGCATATATGATGGGAAGAGTGATAAAGATGGCGACACACGGGCAAGTGCCCAAACTACACCACTGAATAGAACATGGCTGCCATGATCATGCTTATTTTGTGTTCTGCTACTCCACCCTTCACTCTAAACACCTTCATCGACTGGTTCGAGTAATGATCCAGTTTGGACAGGAATGTGGACAGACAACAGTGCTGATGCAGGTGAAGAGTGGAACTCTGTGATGAAGAGCATGAATGATTTCCTGTCTCCTCTCGGCAAAAGTTATTATCATTATGTCATTCCAAAATCCTTTACTATTAAGTTAATGTAATTACTATCTCTTATTTTAACTACCAAAGATGAAACAAATTTTTTTTTTTTTTACTAGAAAATAATTATCTAATGCAAACAACATCCATGTTTCATTTCTTAGTGATGGCAGAGGAGGAAACACGAGGTAGCAGGCAAACCTGTGTTGTGCACACTTTCTTAAAATGACTGTAAAATGTTGATAAAAGTGGCTCAAATGAAAGAGTTCCACTTGTATAACTGGCAGTTTATTACTCCTCAGGATCACAGTGACCAGGCCATCGCAGTGGGAGCGACGCTGGCTCATGAGATGGGCCATAACCTAGGCATGGACCATGATGACTCGAGCGCCTGTGTTTGCTCTGCCGATAGCTGCATCATGGCTGCAGCACTAAGGTACTGAAGTTGTTTTTTTTTTTAAAAAGCCTCAGTCAAAAGATGTACCGATAAAAGTAGCTCAGACACTGATTCTGCCAGGAAAGACTAGAATAAGGAGCCACGTACCTACCATTTGTTGAATATGTTTGATGTTGGATTCAGCCTAAAAGAGAAAATCATACCAGTTTTGCCACCCACAGCCACCTATGAGGGCCAGCATGCCAAGCAGGAGGGGGATCAAGGAAGTGACCCTTCATTTTTCTCAAGGGAAAATCCCTTGCTCCTTTGGTTTCACTGGACCAATGTTTGGCATTGACACACCAATAAGTAACAGGTTTTTTTTTTTAAAGGGGAACTCCTATAGTGTCTCCAGAGGGAGCTTCAAGTGCTGTCACTTGAGTCAGCATTGGTCGGGGCAGAAGACCTGACCTCTGTACCTGACTCTGATGCTTCTGTTGCATCAGTTTTTATCCATCATAAGCCCAACAATGTTGTGCAATGCTACACTGGTGGGTAGAAGTAGAAGTAGAAGACATTTTGGCATGTCACACTGCAAAAATGCACTGGTGTAAGTAATGAAATAATGACAACAGTCACAGCTGGTGCAGTTCCTCCTATGATAAATCATGATGTATGCATTAAAAAAGTATCTCTAAAGATTCACTCGAAAATCCTGCAGAAACGAAGTGAAAGCAGTCAAGGCATCATTATATTAAAAGTTTTAAATTATTAAAAAAAAGTCAAGAATGTGACTTTGGACTTAACAAGGTAATTGTGCTTTTTTTTTTTTTCTTCAGCTGGGATACTCCTCGAACTTTCAGCAGCTGCAGCAGCAACAACTACGAGAAATACCTGATAAGCCGCAGCCCCAGCTGTCTGCTGGACAAACCGCACTACAGCAGCGTGGTGTCTCCTGCAATCTGCGGGAACGGTTTCGTGGAGAGTGGAGAGCAGTGCGACTGTGGCAGCGTGGAGGTAAATTAACCTCATCCATTTGAATAATTTAAAATCTATTTATTCTCTAGCTTCACCGTCAATGATGAGATCAGAAGAGTACCTCAAAATCACTTTAGTTGAACGAGAAATTCATTAAAAATAGGGCAGTTATTCTTTTGTCTTCACAAACCTTGGTTGTCCAGTTGCTCACTGTCTAATTGTTGCTGCCATTCAGTGTTATTTCGGTAAAATGGTAAAATACAGAGGCTTATATTACAGCAACATTGTAGGGATGCTTTTCTGTGGTTGGTAGTAATGAAGAGAGGATTCCAAGATTCATTCAAGAAGTTTATGTAGGTTTACGAGCTCGGAGTCTAACATCACAGGCATAGATGAGACTAAAGAATACAGAGCAAAGCTTTCACATATATAGGATTCTACAAGCAATATCTGGTTGCGGGTATGTGAGGGGGTACCCCAAAGATGGACTTGACCTTTACATGTGCTGACCATCGTCCAGACAAAGTGGAGCCAGGAAGATAGAATGCTGACTTGAGGGGAACATGTTATCTAGGACACATGTTCCTGCAGCATGTTACATGAAAAAGACATTCTAACAAACATGAAATGTTCTGAAACCATACGGAGTGAGATGTAGTCCCTGCACTGATTTTAAAACAACAAGCAGCAATTTTCATTTAGAAGTTCAGTCCAATGAGAGTCAGAAAGTCAGTGAATGACGTGGGATGGGAGAGCTTGTTTTCAGGTTGTACGGCGAAAACGAAAAAACAATTCAAAGTCAATCTGAGAATTCAGAAACATTCCCTAAGGAGGCATCATGGAAGGATGCTTAACGCAGCATAAGGACTAACAGCAGCCTAATGAGCCTTCTGTTACAGGAGTGCACCAACCCATGCTGCAATGCCACCACTTGCAATCTGAAGGAGGGTTCGCAGTGTTCTGAGGGCGAGTGCTGTGAAAACTGTAAGGTGCGTAACAGCTCTCTCTGCAAATGTCGACGTCTTTCTGTGATATCTTCCTTTACTTGGTATTGTGAATTGTGATCTGCTTTATCCCTCTAGTGAGCATTTAAGGTAATACATGTTTGCGTTTGTACAGATTTTCCAAATGGAGGTCACCTATTTTTTCAGTACGGGTGAATTTTTGTCAGGACAATTTTGAAATTGATGATAATTTATGTTCACAACTTCTTACACTACCCTCAAGTGGATCAGAAACATCAGCTAGTGCAAGTTTAAGGCAGGTAACATCTGATACAAAACAAAAGCCAAGTGTAATTTCCCATAAGTCATGTCATACTATTTAATATTATACACTACTCACAAAAAGTTAGGGATATTCGACTTTCAGGTGAAATATATGGAAAATGTAAAAAGTGAATGCTACAGTGATATTATATCATGAAAGTAGGGCATTTAAGTAGAAGCATGCAATGGTAATTTTATTCATCTTAAACAATTTATTGAAAGAAAATCTAACAACAGTGGTAGGTATACCACAACAAAACATTTTCAGTGTCTCAATAAATTGGGATGTGGCCAAAGGACGTCCACTCCTCTCCTTTCTGTGACTCTTCCAGTCTCTGTATCACTGTTACAACCTCCTGATGACACTCTGTGACCCTCTAAGCTCAGTGAACACCTCCGTCTGAGGACTTCCTGTTTGAAGCCTCCAGTGTTGAGGTGCTGCTGATCAATTGTTAGGTGTCGTCTTGGTCTCATGATGTCAGAATGTGAACAGCACGATGAGGAGGACTGTTTAAATACCAATTCTAACTGAAGCAGGAAATGTATTGGTGGATTCATGGATCAAACCTGTTGTGAATGTTGCTGTTAAGCTTCTTGTTAGAGAACAGCAACTTGTGAGCCGAATATCCCTAACGTTTTGTGAGGAGTGTATATCACTGACATTTGTGTATATTGGCTTCAAAAGCCTGGTTGACAAACCTTTACTTACACAAAACAAGGCATGGGTATTTATATGGCACAATTCAAACATCGAGGCAGTTTCACAGTCCTCGGCATACCTGAGTACAGTACAGTTATGTAATCTGATCAAGTATGTCCACTCCCACCAACCACCATAGATTCTGCCTCGGTCTAGAGAGTGCCGCAGGAAGCAGGACGCATGCGATCTGGCAGAGTACTGCAATGGGAAGAGTGCCACGTGTCCCGAGGATGTCTTCGCCGTTAATGGCCTCACATGTGATGGCGGTCTGGGATACTGCTACAATGGCCAGTGTCCACAGAGGGCAAACCAGTGCATCAAGATGTATGGATCGAGTGAGTGTCCTCGTATTTGTTCAGTCAGTCATGTGCCGTTCTTTATCACACCGTTTGTTCGGGAAAAGAGATGATATGTAATAAGATAGACATGGGACAGATGAAATTTTCTCACGGGATTCTCTGCTGTCATCAGGTGCTGTAGAGGCCCAGCCATCCTGCTATAATCACAACACCAGAGGAGTATACTATGGCTTCTGCAAACGTCTGGCAGATGACCGGTACATCCCCTGCCAGCGAGAGTGAGTCTCAGCAAAACACACAGTACAGTAATGTAGTAGTATTCCTGGTAGTTTAATATGCAAACAAACCAAAACCATGTGTCTGCGTGAGAATACGTTGGAATATTGGCTCCGAATATTCTGACCCTCTCCTCCTTTGCAGAGATGTGTTTTGTGGGAAACTCTTCTGCCAGAACGGTAACGACAACCCAAACTATGGCCGCATGGTCAGAGTTGGTGGCTGCAAGGCAGCTTTCTTTGGAGACTACACCAAAGACTACGGTCAGGTGGATCCTGGGACTAAATGTGGTGATGGAAAGGTAACACGCTCTGCCTCTGAAAAGCCTTTTTCTTTTTTAAAAACTCATTCTGTAAATGTGTTGACAGCTGCATCACAATCAACTGAGAAGTAACCTCAACATTTACCTGTGTGTGTGTGTGTGTGTGTGTGTCACAGTAAGCCACGTCTTTATCGCTGACTCTCTTTTTTTTTTTTTTTATTTACCATGACTTGTTTTCCAGGTGTGCAGTGAGAATCAGTGTATGGAGCTTCACACAGCTTACAGAAATACAAACTGTTCAGCAAAATGCCCAGGGCACGCCGTAAGTAGATGAAAAAGTGGTCCACAATATACAATATTATATTTGTCGACTTAGTTGAAATGTTCCACAGCTGAGCTCCCCTGTGTGTGACAGAGAACTGACAGAGCAATTATTTATCCTGAGGGAAGGCACAAATGATTTCTATACCTGGTGCTACATGTGTAGATGACTGACTTGGTCGGGAAAAAAAAAAAAAGTGTCAATTCAGGTTAATACATTCGCCTGCAGAAAAAGAAATACATGTTAAACATTGGAAATAGAGCAGGTCAACATCAAACTGTTTAATTCACAGAGACTCAACAATTCAAGAATTGAAAATTAAGAACTTCAATAATTCCCACATGAGCACGCACCAGGCGACAGCATGCTCCACTCTAACGGTTAGAAAGAGATGCGTGTGACTTTTTTACAGGGCCATGTTGGCTGAATGAGAGAGAGGGGGAAGTTAATCAACCATTAGTAATGCGTTAACGGGCTACTGCTGCTACATGGAGCCACTAAACCCATCAAACACAACACCTGAGAACATCTGGTAACTGACGGGTTTCTTGTGTTGTACAGGTGTGCAATCACAGGAGTGAGTGTCAGTGTGAACCTGGATGGTTGCCCCCAGACTGTGACTCAGAGGATGAAGCTTTCAGTGCTCTTTCTACTGGTGACGCCTGCCAACAATTGTTCATTAACACAACACAGGATTAAAATATGTGTACTTTGTGCGCAGCTGATGTTGAATTTAAATCGCAGATGAACAAACTAATGTCTGTTTTTGTTTCTGCAGGGGCGATTGTTGCCGTCACATTGACGGTTATAGTAGTGCTTTTAGGTAGTGCTGGTACGGGATGGTTCATCTGGAAGAAACGACAAAGTCCCCTGCTGCCAGTGTGAGTCATGATCACCCTGTTGCAGGTCTTGGTGTGGCTGTGAATTGAGAGCCAGCAGATTAAATTTCTGTTTTTACAGCAGTTCACACACCCAGAGGAAGCAGCCGGCATTCGGCCGCTCGGCTCACCACCTGAATCAAAGACCAGCTCCTAGTCAACCCAAGCCAGTGCCAAAGGTAATGTGTTGGAATTATACAGTACTATGGAGATCTATTATTTAAAATATTGGCTGGGGCTTTTATTTCCCTCAACTGCAGAGTACCAGTTACTTATTGGGGGCAGGTTTGTATGATAACTGTCACTTTGAGATGTAATATTGAGATGAACAAAACATCTGCTGAGTGTAACATGTAAAGTTTAGTTTCCGGTGGGTCTGATGTGAGCTCGTTAGCTCAGGCTATGCTGAGCTTGGTATCCACGGAAAGAACACCTTCTTTAGTTTCTTCCAACACCCAACATGACGGGATGGAGCCGGCGGATTATGTGTACTGACGCTCATCCTTTTGACTTCCCCTTATGTTTGTAGGGCTTTTATTTTGTAATTGAAATATTCAAACTGTTGCTAAAAAAAGATATTGTTTGTATTTGAAGAAGTAGGTTACGTTGAGATATGTCATACATACAAATGATTTCCCTTCAAAATGTTAGGCTGGAAGGCCAAAGCCCAAAGGAGCTCCACCTCCACCACCTCCAGCAGGGAACATGCCGAAACCCCCGATCCAGAACTACATGGCTGCACGTCAGGTATTCTGATCACTTGTTTACCTGCACTCATTGAAAGCTGTCACCGCATAGGTTAGTAACATTTGCTGAAGACAGAGGAGGAGGTGCAGATCATGAGGCATCGTGACTAGATGGGGAATGACCTGACCTTTCCCCTTCATATGCCTGCCAGCATCTGTGTCCACCTACCTCCAGTCTCTATCCTACCAGCCAACCAGTTGTTGGCTGTAACATTGAGCATACAGACCAAACAGGGGGATGAATACGGTGGCCGGGAGGTGCAAAACAATTTTACAATACGAGAAACACTTTTACAAAGCTGGAGACAAATTTACATTTTAGAAAACATTTTTACAAATCAGAAAACAAAATTACATTGCCACAACACATTTACAAGTCCTGAGACAAATTTACATTTGAGAAAACAAATGCCGAGACAAATTTACAAGTAACTTTTTCAACCGGAAAGGGAATGTACCGCGTTAATCGGCTCATATGTTCGCCACAAAACGGGCAAAAGACCGCTTGACTGCCGTCCATCGTGGGTCGCCATGAACTCCTTATCACTTCCAGTTCTACTCGACAGTTGGTACATTCCCTTTCCGGTTGAAAAAGTTACTTGTAAAAGTGTTTCGTCACTTGTAAATTTGTCTCGGCGTTTGTAAAAGTGTTTCACGTCTTGTAAATTTGTTTTCTCAAATGTAAATTTGTCTCAGGACTTGTAAATGTGTTATGGCAATGTCATTTTGTTTTCTGATTTGTAAAAATGTTTTCTAAAATGTAAATTTGTCTCCAGCTTTGTAAAAGTGTTTCTCTTATTGTAAAATTGTTTTGCACCTCCCGGCCACCGTATATGAACGCTCTCCTGTAGTTCTTGGCCACTTGGTTTATTTCAGAAAATGTGGAGCTATTCTTTCTTCATTTTGTCAATTAATATGTGTTTTCGTTTCTTGTACAGGCTCTGAGGCCAGTTCCACCAAAGGCCTGATGTCTGACGCAGCGCCCCCCCCCATTAGTAAACCTAGAGAAACTCATCTCGTACGTCGTCCCCAAGGAGAGACTGCTGGCAGTTTAGAGGCAGAAATAAGCCTTTATCAAAAGCATCCTGTCACGACTTTCTTTCCTCTGCAGTGGCGTCCTAAGCACGACACAGTGTTTGTTCCAGTGATGTGGGATGGGGACAGACTCACTTGCAGGAGGACTTATTGCTACGGGGATGAACTGTTTTTTTAGGCAGCTTTTTTTTTTTATCCTTTAGGGACACGTGCAACAGTTCTAGTCCCGAGTGTGAGCCATATCATTTTATACATTATCATTTTGTTACGATAGTTGTAGTGAAATGTTACACAAGACTGAATTTGATTGTCAAACTGTATTTACTGGCAATATTTGATGTTGCTTTTCTGTTTTCTGATGTCGTCCCAAGTAAGGTCGCAATGTGAATACGTACATACTATTTAAAACCATCCAGCTGACAGTAAAAAAAAAAAAAACCCTAGGTGGCAGTAACCTAGGTGTAGTAATCTTGATGTTAGAAGGCCTGTGACTAAATGCTAATCTTTGCTTTAAGAGTTTGCTCTTGAGCAAGGCATTAACCCTTTAATAGCCACCATAGAACAAGCCAGAGCACATCTTTACATTTTTACATGCTGTAGTGCCATTTTTTTGGAGCTACACATCAATACAACCTTTATATCCCAAGTTTTAATGATATGTGCAGGTTTATGTCCAGACTAACTAAATAAATTGCTAAAAAAAAAAGTGCAATAAACCAACTGAACTGTTTTTTTTCAATCGTTTTTTTTTTAACACATATTTTTCTAAATAAGAAAACCACGTGATGGTTCATGCTCACAACGTGATGACGTGACGTGACATGACTGTCTGGATTATAACGTTTTTGTTGTGTGCGCTTTGCACTGGATTTCTGGCATTAGTGGAAGGAAACAGATATGAAAGTGTAACTCCTCTGGTTTTATGTGCAAAAAGAATTATTGCTCTTATTTGGTTGCATTGATAAATAGATATGCAATGGGGTTGCAGGCGCTCCCCTCTGCAAAACAGGGTTAACTCCAGATTGTCCAAGTGAGGGGAGCGGGGTAGCTCCATGCAAAAATGTCTATGTTGTATGAATAGTGTGAATTAATAATTGTTAATAAATGTTTATCGCCCAAATGAATCACTTGCAAAATGAATAAAGAAATAAATACATGTTAAAGTTGCACCTAGAAATATTTATATGCACTGCGAACCCAAATGTTCAAAGTAATGAAATAGATTAAGTGGTGCAAACTAATAAAGAGCTCTACTGACTTAAATATTTTGAGTTCCTGGAACATTTCCTTCCTAACGGATGGTGTGTGATGAGGGAGCGGGAAAGGATTTTGCACACATGCCTCCTGCGAATCTGCGCCATTGGTCTCACATAAGTATTTCTTAACATTTCTTTTTTTAAAAGTATTTGTTGATAGATTGATCATTTATTTGTAGTTGATGGAGACCAGGGGGGATTTCAGTTGCGGTTCCCCAATTCGGCCACCAGATGGAGCTGCTCCCCCAGTCTCTCATTTAGAGCTGATGGACAGCAGGTCATCAGTTTGCTTTCTGTCCTCTGTCTTTGTTGTTTTCACCAGTATATGTTTGTTGAGTGTATCATACTGTGATTCTGTGGCATATGTGTTGTTTTAGTCTGGCTATGAGGGTGTTTCGAGTCCCCCCCCCCCCCCCCCACATAGATCTTATGGCACAGTTTGCACCAGATTCCATAGACCACATTTGTCGTGTTCAGGTCTATGTTATGCCATATATGGTTGCTCCTGATCCTGAGAGGTTATTGTGAATAAATTTGAGTTTTAAATGATATTTGTTGAAGTCCTCTCTTCTCTGTGTTAGGCTGGAATGGACCAATATGTCCTTGAGATTTTTATTCCTTCTGTAGGCTGAGATGATTTTGAACTTATCCTATTTGCTCCTTGGGCCTCTTGTTGGAAGTGGGACTTAATCTTTGAGCCGAGTCTCACCAGGTCCTGAGAGCGTGTCGCAACAAAAGGTGCAGTGGTCCGCTTGTCAATTTCCCTACTGTACCCCCCTCCTCTCTGAAATATCTGTTTGACCTCCGACTTAATTTTCCTCAGGAACCGTTTAGAGTAGCCCCGGGGTGTCAGCGCCCTGAAGAGCGTGGTTGTGGCCTCCTCTATGTCCTCTGGGAAGCTACAGATTCTATGGAACCAGATAAGTTGTGACTTGATTAAACCTTTGCATGTATGTTTAGGGTGGAAACTGGATTTGTGTAGGAGTGTCTGTCTGTCTGTCTGTGTCCTTAAAAAAAATACTCTTGTTGCAAGTTTTTTGTTTACTCCATCTATTTTTTCTGTTTGTAGGTTATGTGTGATGGTTATGGATGGGTGTTTAGGACTTCCTGAAATTCTGAAGTGGAATTCCCCCAGATCCCAAAGAAGTCATCAAGATATCTGTTAATGGTAAGTGTTTCATTTTGTGAAGGCTGTATAAAGGCGCAAACTTCTTGCCCATGGCTGTTCCATGGGTCTGGAGGGAATACTTGCCATTGAATTCAAAATCATTCCTGGTGAGACTCAGCTCTGTTATCTCATTTTGGACTTTTGTCTCTAAAATAAGTAGATTTTTGATATTTGGGGTGGAATTTCCCAGCAATATTTATACATAAAAGTTTGTAGCACATGTTCAGTTTGGACGTTTCTCTCTAAAATGAGTTGATTGATAAGCTGACCTGCTAATATTGAAGACGTGCTCACACCGCTCTGCAATGAAGATATGCTTCTGCAATGCATTTTACACAGGATATCTGAATTAGAAAGGTTCCCTCTCCCACTTTAGTGATATGTTAAGTGAGGCATATAAAAAAATTTCCCACAATGATGATAATGATCTAAGGTCGTGCGTGGTCTGGTAGACTCTGTGTTGAAAAGGGGGGAGTTTATGACACCTCCAAAGCTCAGTGGCCGTTTTACATACTCAGTGGGGGTGTCTGGAAGTGCTGTTACTGTTAAAAGAGCATTTCCCTGTTCCAATCATGTGCGCATATGACAGCGGCAGTCATTTTTACCGTCAGCCGGTAAATCTGCTAGGGATAGACTTGATGTGTTACTTAGGGTTGAACTTAATCTCCACACCAGAGGGTGTTCGGGTTCAGACAACAGAATCACAAATGTTTTCCTCATCAGGATATCAGTCACTGTTGTACTCCTATCAATGCCTACTCTCTCTGACCCAGACTCACAGTTCACCCAGTACATCACAGCTATTGGAAATGGCAAAACAAAGAGTGACTCAGACTTCATGCAGCATGAGTCACTAAACCGTACTACACATATTTTTGTGACAGAAAGACACTTGACTGTGGGAGGATGCATGCAAGATGCAAGAGATGCAAGATGTTTATTTGTCATGTGCGCAGTGAAAAACACGGGGGTGACACTGAGCAATGAAGATCTTACTTTGCTCATTTCCCTCCACATAGGCAAAAACAATTATGAATATAAAAAAAAAGGCACTCAGGTACAGAAAAATAATTTAAGAAGAAAAAAAGAAACAAACAAACAGTGTATTAGAGTTTGATTGCAGATCACCAGTGCAATGCAAAGATTATGCAAATATAAGAGAGGAAATTATGCATATAGAGAGGAAATGATTGCAACAAACTTCCTGTTTTGGAGGTCTCACTCCTATGCTTTGTCAATAACTCTGACCTAGGAGCAAATGCAGCTCTTTGATGTTTGTGACTCACACCCACACATATCTCTGTCTAAGCATAGACATTCGTTGTGGCAGAATTTGGGAAACTTGTATTCACTCTCCACAGACTGATTGGCAGCCAGTCTCCGATCCATTGATGCATAACGACAAAAAAGCCATCTCACACTAGGCATGTTGAAATAGTCCTTAACGACTCGCTAACCTTTCTCTCCACTGCTGAAGTGAAAGAACACCCACTACTAAAAACAGTACTATCAACAGTGTGGGCTCAGGGAAAATATGATGCTGAAAAAGACATTTGTTGTGGCAGAATTTGGGTTAAAACTTGTGTTCAATCTCCAGAGACAATTTCAGACCATGTGAAGGCTTTTTCAGTTTTTCAGTCACTTCACCAGTAAGAACTCCCATCTTCCCCGTAAACAAAACTAGAGCTCCAGGTCAGTCAGGAGATATGCGCAAGATCTGTGCAAGGCTGTTAATGCTGCTGTTTCTCCAAGAACACCCACTGTGCCTAACCCATACACCGTTTTACAGAATGTACCTCCCGAGGCTAAATGGCTCTCCGTTGTTGACCTCGCTAATGCATTTTTCAGTTCTTCCACACTCCCAGTTACTGCTTTGCATTCAGTTTTGAACGAATGATGTTCATAAAACCTGAATGATCATAAAACCTCTACAGCCTGCTGGCTCAGATATGACACGACATGCCTGATGTCACGGTGCGAAGGTGCTCCAGACTTAACCCTGCCACTCTGTGGCACGGGGTAAACGCTCGCTCAGCAGGGCAGCGTTGACTCATCTCAGCACTAGAGCGAGGGTCAAGCACCGCTCAGCGATGCACCAGTGAATTACATTACACACCCCAGAGAAAACAGAGACACGAGCAGACTTGATCCGCTCACGTGGGACAACAATGGGACGCCCGGGAAGACAACCCATGGCACTTGTTTAGACATTCAGGTCTTTGTGCTCTGCGAGACACAATCTGTGCTCTTGTCCTGCTTGCTGTTGTTGTTGTTCCCATTCTTTTTTCTGTCAAATCACTGCACACCGTAAATCTTAAGGAGGTGGTACATTTGATGGTCGTGTTCACGGCCTAAGTACTGCGTGATTAATAAAAAAATGAAAAGGGGGGAATTGTAATAGAAAACTGATTGTGTCTGTATCAGCTACGTAACTACAGGTTCCTCCTGTAGTGGGTCAGACTGGTTTCTACCCAAACTGTACTCACAAGATAAGATGTTTTGGTGCACGTCCTGATGATTAACCCCACACACTGTGTTCTATAAATATCCGGTGTGTGAGACTCTCTGGAGCTCACACTTCAGCAGAGACTACTAAAAGACTGTTTGGTGTCTCTCCACTCATTCAGAATCAGTTTTTCCATAACAGGTGGATAGTTGAATAGTTTGCTTGTATATAGCGTATGTGCATTTAGTGCTTCTCTAGCTGAAATAGGTCTGTGGCCTTATTGAGAATGTTGGGAATGTTTGGACCGAGCGACGAATTTTGATCGAAATCGTTCCTTCGCCGTGAGCATTAAAAGTGCAGTAACTCCACTCTACAAGGTCCTATCTTCATCATGTCTATACTGTTTGATGACTGTCTGACCATAGTCACAGCGCCACCTAGTGGCAGGAGGAAGTGCATGTTTTATTCTCAGACGTCTCTCTCTCAGCAGCTTAGCCACAGCCACCTCAAATTTGGTCCAAACATTCCCAAGACGTGGATGATGCTCACTTATGAAGCTCTCGAGGTTTCGTCAAATGCTGTCACCGTGGCGACACTGTGTTCGCCCATGTGTTCCAAACTTGAAGACATCTACGTGACAATTAGCGACCTCAGTCATTGCGCCACCTAGTGACAACAGGAAGTAAGACTTTTGTGCCAATCATCATTTGATTTGCATGAAATGTTCACGGTGTAGTCAACACTTCATATGCTGAAATATAGGATGCGATTAGTGGCTGTTCTCTAGCGCCACATAGGGGACACAGGAAGTGACAGTAACTCCTTGATGCACTGTCCAAAATACATGAAAATTCTGAGCCGCGTGGAAGGGTCGGTGTCCGGCAACAGGACGAAGACGCTGCACAAAGGTGCGAGGGCCCTTCAACGCTGCTTGCAGCTTTAATTATTATCATTATTCCCAATAAATTGCAATTTTAAGGGCCTAAACATACTCTAAAACTGTGTTTTAGAGTATTATCCATATTTCACTCAAAGTGAACATTTCCGATCGGTAGACAAACTATTTGAAGACACTTAATTCAAACCTTCTTATCTACCTTGGCCAGGGAGTGACATCACTGGATGAGTCATGAGAGCGACTCGTTCACAAGAATCAAACCCGCCATTTTTAAAACCCTGGCATATTTTGTTAAATATGTTGGTAGGACGATGGTTAAGTGAAATAAGAAGAAACAACAACCAAGATGAGCCAAATAAAACACTGTATTTGAATTTTATTATTTTCTTTCAAGTGACACATCTACATAAAATATCTCATGGCCTCACATGACAAGAACGTTACAGATTTTTCACTCCTTTTTACAGCTAGAATAAGATTATTAATTAGCAATATTTTTTTTTTACATTCTGTGAGATATGTATAGGACCTAAGAGGAGGTCAGTATGCGGTATGGCTCACCCAATAAAGCGTTACCTTGAAAACAAATTAGAATATCAAATGTAAACCGAAATACTTGATCTTTAAGAAGCTTTCCCACAAGCAAATAATGAATATAGTGAATATAATGGCAAACAACATTATTTTGGAAATTTTAAGAATATTAAGATTTATATTAATGACATCTTTAACCATGTCTGACCAAAAGCCCTGTGTCCTCTGTTCGCCATCCTCACACACATTTGGATTTTGACATGTGTAGCCAAGGTGACATGGCGCATTTGCGCAAACACCCATTGGAAAAAAAAAAAAAAAAAAAAGAAAGCTAATTTCCCCCTTCTTGCTTGAGTGACAAAAAAAACAACAGAATTACAGTCAGTAATTACAACACAGTTACAGTGTGTTGAAGCACCAGTGAGCTGGTTGTATGTCCTGGTAAAAGCATGTCTCAACGGGTTGAGGGTGCCTGTGAAGAGACCAGTGGACGGCTGAATGGCTGAATACTTCAGAATAGAAGAACATATGCACACCAGCAATCGAAGCATGTGTTAATGGTCCCCATCTTGGTGTGACTACGAGTTGTTAAAAATAACATACTGTGTATGTGAGTCAGCTATGGTTGAGATGATTACAGTACTGTTAATAACCTTAATAGACAGCTATTAATGTGGTTGTGGTACCTTTTATAGTGTCATCTCTGGGGAGTGACTCAGTCCATTTTGTCTGAGTACAGCATTGTCAAAGAGCTGTCATTTCACTGAATGTCAAAATGTTTCCCTTATATTTCACACAATTCAAAAAGACGTGCATTCTGTATAATCAACAGTTTATGGAGACACTAATACAGCTTTAGAAACAAAGGAAAGCTCCAAAGGTACACCTTTTTTTTAGTGTTTGACAATAAAACATCAAATCAAACTGCCGTACTTGTGTTAAATACACTGAAATTTCCTAAGCAATAAAGAACATCAAATTGTTCTGAGGACAGTATAGCCAGCAGCTCCTCCACTTTCTGAGTAAATATGTCTTCTTTTGTCCAAAATGACAACTCAAGAGAAAAACGTGGTTTCTCGTGCTGTAATCTTCATGCGCAGTACTCAACCCCAGAGAGGTAGGCTCACCTCCAGTGCTTGAGAAGAAGAAGAAGAAGAAGAAGAAAAAGTTCTTCCAATCGGGATGTGGATGTACTGGCAGGCGCGGTTGTGGTGTTACAATGAGACCTGCTGCGCTGTATATTCCCGTTTGGTTTAGCGGAGCAAGAACATTCTAGTTGCCATCAAGTGAACACAGGTCGTAATCAGCACATCAACAACAGCAACTATCATTGCACATAAAGCATCTTTCACTTGAATCATTTCTTTCACAAGTAATAATAATAATAATAATAATACAGCAAGAAATTGTTATCCAGGAAATGAACAAAATACTGAAGAAAAGTCCATTTTTTACTTTTATGGAAAATTTAAAAATACTAGTATTACTACAAGTCTTCATTTAAGTTCTGCTTTAAGCATAAAATATTAATTTAAAATAATTGTACTGATATAATTGACTTCCCCTTCTTTTGCCACCTCTCAGTACATACATCATTTATCTTTTGACTGACACACATACAGTATAAGCAAACACTACACTGTATGTAGAACCTTAATTGCCTAAAGTATCTTGACAAGAAGCTTGGAAGATCCAAATGAGGCTGTTGAATCTCCGGTGTTTGTACTTCATATTTTCCCTTACCAAACACATGGAGAACAATAATAAAAAAGTGACTAAAACTAGCAAGGGCTTTGTCTATCTGTATCAACTCAAATTTATAAAAGTCTCTTATTTATAACTCTGACATGTATCAATTAGGACTTCGGTGCACGGTATCTGAATAAATGCAAAACGTCTTCATTCGTTCGTCGCTATGACACAATATATCTAATACATTTGATCTTTAACAAATACGTTTAGATTTTAGATAACACATCAAATGTTTGTGTTTTTCCAGCAGCTGGAAGTGTTTACCCAGCACTGCAGGCTTTTGTTTTGATCTACCGATATGTCCGCTTCCTTCCTGACTGTGGGCGAGCAGAAGATGGACAGGCAGTTTCAGTAGGTGAGACAGGACAGAGAGAGGGAGGGAGAGAGAGATATGCAGAGAGAGTCAGAGTGAGAGGCTTGTGGCTATGAGTCAGGGGGTGCGGGTTGTGTGAAGATGGGGGGGAGGAGGGGGGGAGATGTTGCCTATCCATCAGTGCCATTCTTGTTGGGGGTGTTGGTGTTAATGGTGGTGCCGTCTGGCTGCTGGCCGTCTTTGCGTGGTGGCATCCTCTCATTTATCCTGTCCAGGCCACGTGCCTCCTCGAAGTTACGAATCTTCCTCGAAGGAGAGAAGCCTTGAATGGCTGAAGGGCAGAAAGAGAAAATGATCAGACCCTTTAAACCTCTTGATCATTTCTCTACCTTTGAAACTACAAATATTTGCTGTAAACTGTATTCTTTAGCTTTTTATCCATCAAACTGGATTACTTGTGGAATTTCATTTGATGAACACACACCACAGTATCAGTCTCGCACGGCACAGATGAGCAGTGAATACGACACATGCACAGGTGAACACCAATTTCCAGTGGTCAAACTATCAGTGGGATAAACTACAACAATAAACCACCTCACACTTAGTGGACTTACGGTAATGTCCCGAAACAGCCAAGGAAACCAGACAGAAAGCATGGGTGAAACGAAAAGCAAACTTATAAGGCACTGTTCAAACATATTCTTTAGTCATTTATCACGTTTGACAAAGAAGGAACACGGGGGTGAAGGTTTTATAACTGGATGTTTAACAATAAAAACTAAGGCCTTGAAGGGTTACTCTTGCACAACCAGATATCTGTGACAATGAGGCACTTGAGCTCATTTCAAATAACCATAAGGCAGTGATAGTAAATTGACGGTCACAATAAGCTGACCATTCTAGCTACACTAGATAGCAAGCGAACAAAGAAGTCAAAATAGTTAGCTAAAAATGGATGTATGGTTTAAATAGTTAGAGAAACTTATTTTAGTTTATAAGCACTTCAAATAGCAAAGAGTAAATATTTGACATTATTAGTTGAAAGTAATGGATAAACACTTGAAATAATTACCCAAAGTTAACTGCTGAAATTGTTATTCATGGACAAATGGTTCCACTACTTAATGGATGAACAGTTCAAATAATTAAATGTAATGGATAAACTGTTGAAATAAATTGTACCAGCATGAATGGAAAGTTGAGAAAACCAACTTAATTACTGACTAATTGGATTTTAAAAAATCCCACAGTCCAAAGACATGCAGGTTAGGTTCATTGTTGATTCTAAATTGCCTGTTGGTGTGAATGGTTGTCTGTCTCTGTGTGTCAGCCCTGATTGACTGGCAACCAATACAGTGTGTACCCGCCTCTCGCCCAATGGCGGCTGGGGTTGGCTCCAGGCCCCCCGCAACCCTTAAAGAAAAGCGCTATAGACAAAAGATGAATGGATGGAGCATAACTGGGTCTACAAGGGGCCTATGAGGGGCCTACCAGGTTATGGTATAGGTATGGTATAATTCTCATGGCTGACGCCTGTTGAGCTACTAACAACCAGAGAAGGCAGGCATTGGAACAACCAAATGGTGCAACAGGATTAGCTTCTGAAAATATCCCAGGCAGGGATGTCCCTGGTCTTATCTTAACCAGGTCTTAGCAGGCTTTTCTCTGTGCGGGGAGCCACTCGGCAAGAAAAGCCATGTGATAATAGCTGGGAAAGTCTTGTCAACAACGAACAAGCCAGGTCCTAAACCTTGTACACACATCCAGCCCTTTTGTAGCATGAGCTTTAACTTTCTGGTGAACACTGACAACCCCCATTCAACTTGTAATTTGCATTTCAATAGATCGTGTCATTTAATTGTTGCACCTACTGTTGAATTTCATGCCATGTTTATCTTAAGTGCTACATAAACCACTTTCACAATGTTGGAACCAGTATAATTGAGCATACACTGATAATGCAAGAGCAACCAGGACTGAAGTAATATATGATAATACAATACTCTACAATACTAGTTATATAAAGACACTAAAAGGAGAAAACCAAGTAATAAATACATATTATTGTAAGGGTGGGGCTGTGTTTAAAGGATGAACAGCACATACAAAACAAAGACATGAGATTTGAAACACACAGCCATGCCTACCTTTGGCTTTTGCTGCCTCAACCGTAGCTATGTTAAGGAAAGTTGGAGAATTGGGGGAGAGGTGGGAGGGGAGACGACACAGTAACATCAAAGTGTAAGTCCTGGTGTGATAAAACGTTTGAAACAGATGGTACAATATAGACAGACACCCATGGCATAGTCATTATGGATGCAAAAAAAAAAATCACAGCAGCTGTGAAAACTTTATCAAAACACATTAGTTAGTGGGCAAGTAGGTTAGAGAGAAGAAGCTTGATGGAGATTTAAAATGCTGTTGTTGTTAAAGGGTCACGAGGACTTAGGTGTAGAGAGCTGAGGGGGATTTGGCTGAGCACTAAGATTCTAAGACTGGGGTGTGATGCGCAACATGCCCAGGCAGGACAACGCATTTGTACATGTAGGCAAAGCTGCAGTCCACATGCAATCAGATGTTCTGCTGTGAGAAGAATTCAGAAATATTGAACTTTACCTGATTCCGATTTTTTTTTGATAATTGGATGTGCGGGTGTAAAGAATATTTGAATCATCTCAGATAATGTCTAAATGAAGTCAATCATCTGAGTGCATGAATTATAATTTGGTTATGTATTAAAGATAATTGAGAGTTATGTTAGATGGCAGCCAGCAGATACTGTATTGTAGCCCCCCCAACAAAATATGGTCAGCCGTAGTACAGCTGCTTCAAAAACTAGAGGTGGGGCTTGGAAAAACAAACGGTGAACATAAATCCCCCATCACTTTGTTTAAAACATGATCTGAAAGCTGGCTGAGGGAAAATAATAATCTCCAAAAGGTCACAAACGTGGTGTCTCCTTCGATTGCTCTGCAACTTCTGTTAGCCTGCAGTGTGGCAAAGAGGGACTCCCAGCATGTACTCTGGCAGCTGTGGCCAAGCACTGACCTTTAGATCAGAGGGTCAGCAGCCACTTCCAGGTGACAGGTTGACCTCCCCACCAGCCAGCCCCCACAGTTGAGCATGAAAACTTTCTGCTGCCTAGGGGGTGGGGCTTGAGTCAAAGTCTAGCCAGTGGACATGCCACCACTGATCTAGAGTCCTTCAAAGGGACTACCAGAACAGGGGAGCTAGTCTCCCTAAAGTGGATGCGAGGACAGACAGTTTAACCAATTGACGTAATATTCGCTGATAAGTAAAGCAGAGAGGCTTTGTATTTTAATTATTTTGTCATGGTGTAGTGTTAACATTATTCTTATGCTGTACCCGGTCTAATCAAGCCTCATCAACCCCCAAAGCCATCTCCAAAGCCAGCTGTCTGTGCTTTATTTTTGTACAAGCAAAGTACGTTTTTCCAGTCAAGAAAAAGAGACGGGAAAGAAGAACGATAGTATCCTGTACCAAGCTGGTCCAAATCACAGAGTTGTTTAACAGGTAGTTGAACTTTACATGACAGGTCCACACAGGGGCTGTGGCTGTATTGCATCAGGAACTATTAGAATAATGTTGATCTCTCCCTGCTTTGCAAGTAGATCTATCCCTGTATTACTTTTGACACTGAAGGATCATGAGTTACAAATGGAGTCCTTGCTCATTGGTTGACGGACTGTCATTTCATTTTCTGTCATCAGCCTGGACTATAGGTGCACAAATAATAACAATAGCTGATGAAATAACATTTCATCAACTTTGTTTCTTATTCCTTCTTTGCAAGAATAAGAAACAAAGAAAACATAATAGGTGCCATTGTTTATGTTAACATTTTCGGATATCCATTTGCTTAATTACAGAGAATTAGTTGAGAAAATCATGCTAGAGAGGCAGAACTCATGGAACACTACTTCTCGTCATGATGAAATATTAAAAGGTTTGCTCGAAGCAAATACTCAGCATTTGAAAAAATACATGCACGGGTTTAGGAAGTGTCTCTTAGAATGTAGGATGGTGCTAAATGGCTGCTAGCAAGGATGAATCAAATAAGACATTTATTGCTTACCAGTCTGCAAGGTCTGCTTTCCCCCTGACAACACTCCGACAGGAAGAGTTCCAGTTGGTGTCAGGCCTTTGAGTGTTAACACACTCTCACTTTCCTCCCTAGTTCACACACAAAACACAGTGCAAGGTACACACACAGATTACATATCAGCAAGCAATGTGGCAGCACACACACACCTAGTAGTTACGAGGCTGCTCTGTAACCAAAATATGTCATAAGTTCATATTTAACACTCCATGTCTTGACAGAGTGATAGACTGCCAGTTCTAACGCCTCTAGTCAAATGGCTAACATGTGCCCTGATTCTCCAAGAGGGTCAGTGACATCATCGATTTTAGCAGCTGAAGCAATATTTCCATGGATGGAGCACACTTTTGTTAATACATTTGAATGTTATCCATCTTCATCTTGTCTACTGAGAAAGAAACTGCAGTTAACAACTGAAATCAGACTATTTCATAGCTTTTAAAAAGTATTTAAAAATGTACACTTGTTATTATTGTTCAGTATAGTCATAAGACTGGCCGTGTGACATAAAGATTTTCTTGATTTTTTGATTCAACCGTTATATCTTTTAAGCCGTACACATCCTCTGGTCTGAAAGACTGTTCTACATTTTGCCCACGTACAGTAGGTTGACCAGGTAGCAGCGGCAGCATTAATCTGGAATAATGTCTAATGTCATTACACAGCCAAGGTGCATTGTGACTCATCTTGTGCAAGCTCATTAATCCAAGCAGGATAACATTGTGTTTTCAGACACAACATCACTTGTGCACTCAGCTGACACCATTCATTTCACCAACACTGCTGCGTCTTTCTGGCCCTATAGTGACCTTATGAGTGTCATAATGAGAAAGGAAGAGGTACGTCAAAGAGAGGGTATTAATGATAGGGTCAGACCTGAGGACTGAGAAGACACGGGCCATTTTCCCCACAGCGCGAATCTTGTTGCGGATGACCTCCTTACGCATTGCTGAAGTTCCACCTGGGACAGTCCAGAGTGTAAGGTGTAATACATTGAATATTCAGTACTGCTATTTACATCCTTTGCAATTGATTGTCTTAGCACTTACTTAAAATGAACAATATATAGTATAAAAGTATTTAAGAAGTGACCTAAGGATTATTTATTAGAATGGTGTGTGCAACTGTACTCCAGGGAGCGAAACATTTGGGACTAGGCTGAATTATGATGAGGTGCTGCGTAAAAATCACCTCAAATTAAGTCAATTATGTGGCAGGACTCGATTTCCAATTCATCCAAATTAAAGAATTTAACGAAACAACAGGTACAGTGCATATCACTGGACAACTGCATCACTGTCACCAGAGCAATAATTTTGATCTCTCACTCTTACCTTCATATAGGTCATCTACCTCTGACATGAGCTCATCGTCAGAGCAAATGTTCAGTACATTTACCAGCATTTCTGTCACTGTGGAGGAGAGAAGATACTTGTCACTGGTACCAAACCAAGGATGGGTTTTGTGATTTTTTTTAATCTGGAAAAGAACTAAAGAATTGGCATGTTTGTAGTGAGGTCAAAACTGACTACTACAATATGTCTGGATGTCCTCCCCAAATATAAACTATAAATATTTTCATTTCCTGAATCTCAAAAGTCAGCTCTATAACCCAAGGCCAATATAATAAAAGCCTTTCACTGGAACGACCCCAAAAATACCACAGAGGCAAAACTGTGCAGTTAAAACAAACAACACATAAATGTATTCCTTGATAATGTAAATTTCTAGCTTTTCAATGCATGCAAAAACAGAAACATGAGCTATGATTAAAGAACCTGAACTTCTATGTGATTTTTAGATAAAAAGCAATGTTTTACCATTTATTATTTCATTGAGCTTTGTTAAAATTCTACTAGCCTGTGCACTGAAAATATTTAGCATAATTTAGAAAATTCCCTCCCCATGACTTTATAGAGAAAAAAATCTAAAAATGTTGGGGTCTGTCTGGGTCTGTCTATTCCTTAAAGTCAATGAACTGCAGGCAGCTCAATAAATGGCTTATTTTTTGCAGTCATACAACATACCTTTCTCTCCAACAAAAGGCAAAGACCATGTGAAAACATCCATAAAGTTGGGCAACCAGTAAGGGTGGGGGGAGCAGTTGAACTGTCGGATGTTCATCACGTTATTCTCGTATTTTAATACAGCAGCTAAGAGTGACAGAGGGAAAAAGATGGGAGGAGAGATTCAAGGACTGAAAAAAAAAAAAGAAAAAAAAAATACAGTAATGAGACTGAGAAAAAAAATACTAAAACCTTTGTTGTTGTAGACGTCTAGGTAATTTGGAGCTGAAAAGATTGTGATTAACGAAGGGAAGCCTGTGGTCTGGCTTTTTCTGTACATCCGATACCTGTTAGGTCACAAACAAAGTGTCTCATCAAACATGTTCTACAATACAGTATGGTGGGAATCGATCAGAAAAGTATAACCCTACTTACCCTGCATCCTGTGCTTCATGGGCTCTTATTACTGATAGCAAGTTATTATTTACCAAAAAGTCACAGACTGCTGAGTAACTGCAAAGAGAAAAAGTGAAGAGAGAGAGAGAGAGAGAGAGAGAGAGAGAGAGAGAGAGAGAGAGTGCTGTTGAATCACTTATTGCAAAATTAAACCATTAAAGGAGAAGTGTGATGCCTCTTGAGACTTCACTGACTGCTGTATGTCAATGGCAATAATTTCATATTTATTATTATTCATTATTTATTTCCTTGCCCTCTGGCCTGTTGAGCTAGGTGATGCTACTTAGAGCTAGGTGTCTGGTATTTATGGGCTCTGTTGGCCTCTCCAGAAGCAGGGGACTACAGTCAGAGTAGATGGAGAAGGCAAGAGAGCAGGTGAGCCCATCTGGATGAGGGCACTTGAGGATTTTTACTGCCCTTCCTTCTTTCTTTACTACAAACACTACTAACACACAAGAAATATTAGTGGTCAGTATTTCATAGATCACCATGAGGCCAAGATGAATGGTTTCTGACATTTACCACAGGTGATATTGGTGGTATGATTTGGGCTAACCAACTATTTGTTGCCAAGTTTGTGCATTAAATTCCTCTTAACTACTAGCTAGTTAAAATTAGAAATGTACATTTAATAAAGTTCATCTCAACCTGAGTAAAGCAGACTCACTCATTGTGTGTCCTCTGGCCTGTGTGATAAATCCTACTTTCTATCTTATTACCATTTGTCAGTATCTGTTTGAGATTGGTCTATAATCAAATAAATTCTGATTCTATAATAAAGTGCTATATTTGAATTTATTCTGAGAGTTTGATATCAGTGTATCTGTAGGGTTAAGTGTAGCTGTAGCAGACTTCTACAGCTAATACCTGAAAAAGTAAGAGCAGCCTCTGACAGAATTATGGTTGAAGTGTTCCGTTGTCTTTTCACTGCCATAGTCCTCACCAGGGTCAGCCCAAATGAGGTCACACATTGGCCCAAATGCTGGAGGCTCTTTAAACCTGTCTAACTGCACAAAACACAGAGACACATGGTTTAGACTCCCTTCTCATAGACACACACTTATTAGAGATACTGCATGGTTTAGAATGACTTCTTACATGCAGGAAACCACTGTGGTTAAAGTTTAATGGACTGTAACTGCTGTTTCAAACCAATAATCCTATAGTCCATTCAATTTCAGTATAAAAAGCATAACATTCCTAGATCTTCATTTTGAGGTTATGCTACTTCAGTATTTTATCTCAGCTTCATGTGTCAGCGGTTCATCACTTACTTTCCTTATGTCATCTAGGCAGTTGATTTCTGGTGAGAGTCCACCATGTACACACAGGAACTGTTGGTTGAGCAGGGCAGCGAGCGGAAGGCAGTCAAAGGCCTCCATACAGACGTCATACACCCGTTCAGAGTATTTAATTTTACCTGCAGTAAACACACGGAGACAATGCAAAATATGGTTAATTTTTGTAGCACATCCCACACACAAAATAGAGCCACAAAGGCAACAATTCTGTTGTATCTTCTTATTTAGGATATGTCGAGGTTTGTCACAGATGTTATGAAGAGAAAGCGCAGCTTGTCTGCCAACAGGAAGACTGATGACTCTTTCCATGTAGTTTCTGCACTTGCACAATACTGCAGGTTAGTTTGGGGCAGGAGGAAAATCAAGGCAAGAGCAGCCTGAATGCACTGAGAAGGATTTGGGTGGTACAGATTGATCGAAACAATGCTCGAGTACTGCATTCAGGTCATAGAGAAGTCAGTAGATTCAAGTTTTGTACTTGTACTCTTATCATTTAGTCCAGGAAACTTTTAAGTGTATCACCAACATCCAAATAAAGCAATTTCAGTTATGTACACAATGACTTTTAATAAATCTAAGTCATCATACATTAACCAATTAACCTGTAAGTACTTTAAGTGTGATAGCTTGATGTAAATGTTTGTGGAATGTGCAGCAAAAGACACTACAATGTTTGTTGCAAGCAGTTATTTATGTGTGTGATCTGGAAGAAAACAGTTTTACCTATTTTCAAATTCTTTTTTTTTTTTGTTGAGCCAGACCTATGTGAGACACCACAACTACCACAAACATTTACCTCAAAATCCTGAAGGCAGAATCTCACCTAATTTGGTAATGCGACATCTCCGTTTTGGATTTTGACTGTATCAGCACCAAAGCTGGTACACCACCGAAGGACTGAGGTACACATTTCTATTATAAATGAGCAAGATTAAAAATAATGAAATATTTTCGCAAAGTGCAGCACTCCACTCTGCTCAAAATACACGCCTGGTCTATTTTTGACAAAAGCTGCAGGCTAGCCACATCGAGTAGCACAGAGCAGATGAGCCAGGCAAGAAGTCACACAACGAAACTGCATTGAGAGTCAAGTCAAACAAAACACCCCATGCAGACTCCTGATCGTATATCCCATCACTACATCAATATTATTTCTTAACAGGTTGCACCAGGCCAGATGTCAACTTTAGCCTATTGTACGTAGGCTGCAGCACAACAAAGTAAGAAACGCAATTAAAAACTGAGAAAATAAGAAATGTAGCCTGCTTGCTCAGCAAGCTCATGCTGGCACAGCCTCACCCATCCCCCCTCCCTCGACTTCAGCCGAGGTGAGGGCAGAACTGGCCCCGATGATGTGTATCCGAGACCGCTTAAGGTCTGTGCAGCCAAAATGGCAGAGCATCTCCAGAGGATCTTCAACCTGAGCCTGCAGACAGGGAGTTCTGTGGAAAACATTATGTTTCGTTCTGGTACCTAAACTAGGGCGCCCGGCCAAGCTTAGCAACTACTGACAGGCGGCCCTCATATCGCACATCATGAAGACACTGGAGGGGCTGATCCTCCGCCTCCTGATAACACCGTATGAACATGCACTCGACCCCCCACTGGTGAGCGCCTTTAGTGACTGGAGTGAGAAGAATGACCTCCTACTGAACACCTCCAAGACCAAGGAGATGGTCAAATGTTCTACCAGTGAGTGGTAACAAGTGTACTGTGTTATGTTGCAGTCTGCTGGGGAGATAGCATGACAGCAAAACAGACAGCAGCTGACAGACATGCACAGTGGAATTTGGAGGTAGATGTCCACCATATTGGACTTTTTGTAATTTGCATCTTTTGAAAAACATATGAAATCTACTTTTTGAATTTTCACTGTATAAAACACCATATTTGGCATACAGTATTATAGGACTGAGTTTCACAGTTAAAAAGAAGAAACGAACAAACAAACAAACAAAAAAAACATAGCCACGCCACTGTTTGGGTTGTGCCATTTCTGGGGCATTTTGATTAAACTTTGCTATCAGAAATAATTAATAATAATGATCCATCTATTGTCTATACCGCTTATCCATCATGGGAACTAGAGCCAATCCCAGCTGACTTTGGGCGAGAGGCGGAGTACACCCCGGACTGGTCACCAGACAATCACCAGGGCCAACACATAGAGACAGACAAACACTCACTCTCACACTCACGGGCTATTTAGAGTCACCAATTAACCTCATGTGCATGTCTTTGGATTGTGGGAGGACGCCGGAGTACCCGGAGAGAACCCGCGCTAGCATGGGGAGAACATGCAAACTCCACACAGAAAGATTCCAGGTTCAAACCGGGATTCGAACCTGGAACCTTCTTGCTGTGAGGCAACAGTGCTAACCATAATAATTAATTATTACATTGATGAATAGGACTTATGTAAAGTCCACCTCGTTGGCTTAAAGAATTAAAAGACTGCCAATTTAATTGTTTCAATTTCATTTCATAAACCATGTACCATATTGATAGCCAGTTAAAGGATTTTTGAGTTCTTGGCAGAATAAAGGTTGACAGCATTCACTTGCATACAACATTAAAGACAGCATGTATATATATATATATATATTAAAAAAAAAATGTATCAAAACAAACAAAAGTCAATCAACCAACAAGCTGACAAAAAGTGCCTAGTGTGAATATTCAAAGAAGGGAAGATGGAAGCTCAGTCATGTGCTGGCTGAGAGTGGGAGAAAGACTGTAAAGATGGCAGAATCAAAGGTGCCTACGGACAACGTGTCGGCTACTCAGACTCCCTTGTGTTTGGGTAAGAGGTAGACAAAGGCCAAGCCCATGTGCTGGTTTCAGACAGTACATGTGTGTGGCTGGTGCCAGGTCAGGAAAGGTTAGTTAGTTTGCTTACAGGACCCTGTGTCTGTGTGAGCATAACCAACATCAACTTAGCAGTATGGCTACAAAGTTCATATAAAGTCTTGACTGCTTTCATTATGAATCATATACTTAAACCACTACACTAATTAATTCACTGCACTGTGAATGGTAAATGGTCTATATCTATTTAGCACATTTCTAGTCATTCCGACTACCAAAGGCACTTTTACATTACATCATCATTCACCCATTCACACATCATTCATGCAGGAGGAATCTAAGTTGGAGGAGACTTTTCTTTTATACACATTCATACACATGTTCCAGGAACAATTTGGGGTTCAGTGCCTTACCAAGGGACACTTCGACATGCAGACTTGGAGGAGCCAGAGGTGGACGACCCACTCTGAGCCACAGCCGCCCACTGTGAACACACACTTTTTCTTCTTCTCCTATATGTTCTTTTTCTCTCGCGCTGTTCTTCTTATGCGGGGAGCAGACAACCACTACGCTAAGCATTCACTGAAGAGGCATAAGAAGCACATGAAGAAGAAGAAGGGGTGTGTTGACAGTGCAATATAGCGGTGGATTAACCACCCATCCGTTCCCTGCAACAATGAGCACCAGAAAAAGCGTTTACACGTGGACAAGTTGACCAATATTCCACTGTTTGACTAAGAAGACAATGTGTGTGTTGGGTACATGCCAAGTATCTTAAGAATCTTTTCTTCAAAGTGGCCACCTTTTGCTTTTCTGAGAATTCTGAGAATTTCTGGTTGTTGGAGTGTAGTTTGGACTCCATCTGCTGACAGTAACCCTTTTTCGCCTGTTTTATTGTTGTTCTCAGCATTTAACAGGCCTATTTATATTCCTCCTGTGAGCCAGAGCTGAAGGCCATAGTCTGTGCATGGAGAACTGCACAGGAATCACAGATAATCCATGAATCCATGATGGTTGGGCATGATTTTTATTGTTTTTGGGAGGACTACCTCACCGCATTTCTGCTGCTGCAGTCATCCATTGATTATTGTTGTACAGGGAACAGAACTACTTTAACAACTCAACTAGTGACATAGCTTAAGTGCTTGTAACCAACTGCCACAAAGACATACTTCAAACAAAAATTAACACTTAAAAAAAATGAATGAGTATTTTTAAGTGCGGAGCTCCTGGAAAGTCAACCTCCTCTTACAGCGCCAACTTTTCAGTTGCTAGCTGTCCGTCATCAGAAACAAACGTCCTTTACATATTTTTTCATTTCCTTTCTTCTTGCATGGTTTCCTTGTGTCTAACTAAGCATCCTCAGCGGGAGGGACTAATACATTTCATCCACATTTCACATGTATTTTGTCCTTGCATCTTAAGGGCGCTTTCACACCAGGATAGTCCGGGGGACTCGGTTCGATTGGGCAGGGAATGCCGAAAAATTTCACACCTTCATTTGGTTTGGTTCACTTTCACACTGCACTTTTGAAAGCGGACCAAACCGTCTGGACAACGTCACGCAGTTACAACAGCTGCTCGTTTCAGAATGCTGCTGCACGTGTACTAACTACAACTAGGAGAAGAGATCATATTTTTCCCATACTAGCTTCTCTGCTTGGCCTCCGGTAAAATCAGAATTTGAAATCCTTCTCCTCACCTACAAGGCTCTAAATTGTCAGGCACCATCATATCTTAGAGAGCTCATAGTATCTTACTACACCACGGTCCTGAAAAATAATTTCAACCTTCCCAAGGTGTAAACAGTCCAAAATTATTTTGAAATTCATTTTACTCCAGGACCAAAAGGTTCAATACTGTTTACCCTGGAGAGTTCCATCTGTCCTTTCAAAATTATATCTTCAGTGTTTAGCTTTGCTGCTTATATATCACAGGATTTTAGATCAATTGAAATTACTGTGTGTATGGAAATTACAATTACTGTAAGCGGCCTCTCTAATCTAAAAAAAAAGAGACAACTCATGCATGAATACAGCACACAAAGAAATCACCTGGAAAGTTGACACTGCACATAGTAGTGCATAATTGGAATTTTGATGAAAAAATAGCTAATAACGTTTTGTATGTCCAAGGCAATCATTTTTTCAAACAATATTCACATTTTGCGCTATGGACTGTGACAGATGTGTGTACAAGAGGGTCAAAATTCAAAGCGCAATGTTATGTATGTATGTACTTTAGAAAAAAGAAAAAGTATGCAATTTGGAACTGCTATGAATGGGATCCATCTTTTGAGTCAATATGGATCAGCATGTCTTAATATTTTGGTGGCATCCCAGAGAGTTTGTAAATAGATCAGGCCTTCCTCCATTATCTTAATTTGTTCTCAGCTTACACTGATCAGCAATGACGTTTGTTGTTTCAGACAAGTTAACTATGAAGTTACTGTGAGACTATGCAGTCATTCATGGAATTGTGCATCAGATGAAAGCTCGTATAGCTCTGGATCAAATTGGACTTAAACTTCTCCATGTTTCTTCTCCGTGTTTCTTGGAGCTCCATGAAATACACGAAAATAATTCTAATTAAGAAGGCTTTTCTCCTTATGACAGTAACACCGGTGATTATCCGACCAATGACAATTTGGTCAGACAAGAGCATATTGACCAACAGATGTCAACCCTAGTCATGACATAGACATGGCATTTCTAGTGTGTGTGTGTGTGTGTGTGTATTCAATATGGTGCTGAAGTGAAAGTGGAGGGGGGGGGGTTATAGTAAGTGAAATCTGTTTGCAGCTGACAACGTTGTCTTTGCTATCTGCTAGAGTGTCTTTGTTTTCTGAGTCTGCATACTGATGCCTTCGCATCTGTTTTTCACACACACAAACACAGAAACACTCAACTGTCACACATTGAAATCAGTGTGTAACTGTATGAAAAACATCAGCAGCATGTCTGGCTGCTCGTCATACTCCAGCAGTTCATCATCTGCAATATGAGAAGGAAAAGGCTTCATCTCATCTCCTCTGTAAGTCTGTAACACTGATGAACTTCCATATCTTGCTGATCCTGGTCATTAACGGAAGCTTCAAGTCATTTTGTTAAGGGTAGTCGGTCACCTCACAGTTACCACACACTCCTTCTCTGGCATGGAAATACCAATAATCCCCAACTATTGTGTGTAACAACTCCAACCTCCCTCCAAGTGAAGGACGAGGATGGACATACGCCCAGCCCAAACCCCGACTCACCCCAAACCCTCCCAGTTTTCAGGACCAGCCAGGTGAGGCGGCAAGTTTCAAGGACCAGGACCAGCAAGGCCAGAGGACCCGACAACATCAACCCGAGGGTGCTCAAGGCGGGCTCAGGGCAGCTAGCGGGAGTCTTCACACACCTCTTCAACCTCTCCCTAAGGCTGAAAAAGGTGCCAAAGATCTGGAAGACATTCTGCATAGTCCCTGTGCCCCCAGTGACTTCAGGCCTGTGACTTTAACATCCCACGTCATGAAAACCTTCGAGAGACTGGTCCTACAACACCTCAGGCCCCTGGTGCGTGACGACCTGGACCCGCTGCAGTTTGCATACCAGGCTGACATCGGTGTGGAGGATGCCCTGGTCTACATGCTTCACAGAGCCTATTCACACCTGGAGAAGTCACAAAGCACCGTGAGGATTATGTTTTTTGACTTTCCCAGCGCTTTCGACACAGTGCAGCCGCTCCAGCTGGCTGAGAAACTCTCTGTGATGCAGGTGGACCAGGACCTGGTGGCCTGGATCTCAGACTACCTGACAGGAAGACCGCAGTATGTCAGGCTGCATGGATGCTTGTCTGACGTGGCGACAAGCAACACTGGCACACCCCAAGGAACTGTACTGTCACCATTCCTGTTCACCCTCTACATCTCTGACTTCTGCTACAACTCAGGAACGTGCCACTTTTGTCAATTTTTTGGAATGTAGCTGTTGTGTATATGCGAATTTAGCCCATGGGGGATGAATAAAGGTGCATCTTAATCTTAATCCTAAAAATGAAAAAAGTGATCAATTAACCTGCAACAACTGTAAGAACAACTGCACTTACACTGTGCACACCATGCCATACCCTTATACCCAAACTAAAACCTGAAACTTGATTGACATGGGCCACTCTGAAGTGGTACAGAGAGCGTATGAGTCCATTAGACTGGCCTCCATTAGAGAGAAGCACTGCACTTACATTCCTGTTTAAAGGTGAAGTACTCTGTGAGGTGCCGGCACTCGTGGTTCCCACGCAGGAGGAAGAGTGTGTTCGGGTGGTTGATCTTGAGCGACCAGAGGTAGAGAACACACTGAGAGGACAGCAAGAGAAAGAAAATGGGATGAGAAAGGAAAAGTCAAAGATGTGCACAGACTTGCATAATTGGTTTTCAGCATTCAATCAGCTGCTGATTGAAGTTTCCAGTGATCTCTTCTCATTAAAACCATATGAATGTGTCAATTCCTGTCACTTCACTCCTTTTTTTATTTCATTATCACACATTAGCTCTGCAATTATTAATGATTAATCTTCCTGGTATTTTTTTTAATGATATTATTATTTTTTCGATGGTAGAGGCTCAGTGGTGAGTGGGTGAATGGGTGAGCCAGGACTACCTTGTTTGTTCACTTCCATTGTCAGGAGGAATAGTGAACTATGAAGTGTAGATAACTGTGTAGAGGGGGTTGACAGTGTGACTATCATGCACAGAGGCAGAAGAAGGGACAAGGCTTGGATAGCTAGAAGCTGACATGGGTTTTAATGAGAGCTCTCTGCTCTCTTTTAGCCAGCCACTCTGTGGTCAAACCTGGAGCGGAGGAGGCAGACAAAGGAAATAGCACTAAGCTTTGTACGCACACATGAGCAATGCCTACCTTCACTTCAAACACAGACAGACCACACACATATGTACACACACTTCATCCTGTGTTGGGTGTGTATAAGGCCTGGGTTGGGGCTAGGACAGTTAGCCCATAGACACACTCTCTTGGATCAAACATAATTTAAGTAGATGAAGAAGAGCTTAGAGAACAAAACAGATTGTTTACATGCACTGAATTTATACTATGGTAGATTGCTGGCCAGCACAGGTAGCAGTCTACTTGAAGAGACTGCATGAATGTTTAATGCTACCAACCACATTTTGATATCAATTTTCCTATATCTGTTTTATGTGTAACTGAAGTGATAGCGAACAGTTTATGCTTAACCTTGTCTGAAAATGACAATTTTACAGGGTGATGCAGGATTTAATATGTTTTAAAAGACATAAATTCAGAGTAGAGAGTGGCCGTTTTCCACAAAGCTCCTAAAAATAATTTTTTCAACACCACGTCACATGACATAACACGAGGGTGTTGCTGTCCACTGAGATAGTGGGTGGTAGTAGTCTGAGTGGTTGTGTTATAGTGAGTTGGTGTTTTTTCAGTAGGTTTTAATTACATTTTACTGTACATCAAACTCTAACCTGTCAGGACACAGTTTTCCTAGCAGGAAAAGGAAAGCTGCTAGCATGCGTGCCTGGGTGTGTTTTGTCCAGGTGAAAAGAGCGGACTTCACTGCCTCATTGTTACAAAAAGCATGGTCATTTGTGGTGCTCATTTTAGAGGATTGTGTTTCTGGCGATATGATGGGAGTTTAGGATGGGATTTCGAAGCTAAGACCGTGTAAGACTGAAAGCTTCATTAGGAGCTGCAGCTTCTGGTTCTGCCGCCAATGGTCACAGATACATCAGACACTCACATTAATGAAAATGCGCACTGTGCATCTTAAGTCTTGTTGTCTAACTTTTGCTTTTTTTCCCTTCTCTCCCTCTCTCTCTCTCTCCCTCCCTCCATAAAGGTAGAACAAGCACCTTCATTCAAGGTGCTCTACTTTATATCGGGCACTTTGAGACACCATACAAGCTGAAGTGTGCGCCTTACTTTCTGTCATGTAAGTAAATACTCCTGGCCGGTATTAAATGGTAAATGGTCTGTATTTGTATAGCGCCTTTCTAGTTATTTCAACTAGACAATGCTTATTTTCTTATAGTCTGACACATGATAGCAAACTTTACAATGTTGTGATGAGAACACAGCATATGAGTGAGCTATAGCGCATAGATGTGTGTAGCGTTATCAATCTATTAGCTAATGCTGATGACTCACCGATACACCCGCCCAGTTCTCCACTGGTTCTCCTCACAAAGCAACTCAATTTCTCTTCTCTGACTGATATTCCCTTTAACCCTAGTCTGTTCCTTCTCTCTTGGACGCCAAACAGGCAGGCTCATTATACGGATGTGGTCCATCATAGCTGTATGAATAAGTATTTACAACCTCTTCAGTATGAAAATTAGCTTTAGATCCATTCATTTCTATTGTTTAAATCTAATGTATGCAAATACATACGAGTATATATCTTCTTCCTTGATCATTTTCCTGCACATTGATTGGATGGTGTCTCCAAACTGCTCTTTTAAGTGTCACTTTTCTTTAGAAACACACAGGGAGTCACTTTTTGAGGTCTTCAGTGTACACAAACCCTAAATCACCATCAGACTATTATTACCTATGCTGTTTCAGTCCACTCTTTTCATCTGTGACATTTCACTGACCTTAATGTACTAACCAGTGCCCATCAAAAGCCCCTACAGGGTGGTCAAAATGTACTGCCTTGTTGACTTTTACATACCGCCCACTTCACACCATCCCTCAGAAATATCCTTTATTTTGTGCACCTTTTTACAAATATTACTGAAGACATTGCAACATTTTAGAATTATGCAATCAGGATGTTATAAAAAATAATGACAAAAGATGAATCAGGACTGGCTAGCAAAGGCAAAAAGAACACATTCTTTCCTCTCTCATATCATTTTGGAGAGAACTCCACTTTGGCAATGCCAATTATCTTAGAAAATGTCATGATGGACAGCTTAAAAACAAAAAGGCTCAAATTCAATTCAGCACAATCAGAGATATCATCTTTTTTCTTCTAAGTGTTCTTCTTCCTTATCAAAACCTGGCACTGGCATTACCCACAATGCAACGTGACCACCCACAGTTTGGTCAGAGATACAGAGAAATGAGGAACGGGCTACAAAGGTCTGGTAAGCTCAATTCCTTCTAACTCCAAACCTACTGATTTTTTTTTTAATTTTCAGACTTGTAGTCTTCAGACAAAGCTGAAGCTGACTCAAGCAATCACTTGAGGCAATCTATCAGACGTTACACAGCTCCCTCTGGAGCCTCAAAGGGCTTTATACAACTTCTGTTCTCTTCGTAGTATGGCCCAAGACCTGTAAACAGACTTTGATGTGTGAAATCAATGGAGCTCCCCTTTAAAGTACCAATCTTGTACGGCACTGTGGCATACACTACAAGCTCTTATTCTCCACAGTGAGTGCTAAAATCCTTTGAAGCACTTACAGGACAGTTAGAGTTTACTGATGTTGAGTCATAACTAAGAAATACTGCAAATTACTGTGATCAAGAATAAATGAGGTTAACGTTTATCTCACTAGGCACCCTATCATTTTACTAGATCCAAGACTCATCTGGCACAATTTCTTCCAATAACTGTTGTGTCAGTTTTGGTGCTGACATAGTAATCTGAGTTCACAAACTTACACAACATTTTTACAATTCTTCCAGTTTGTCTGGCTGATGTCAATGACTTGTGTGTGGGCACACACCACCATCCAGTTTAGTTTCCTTTTATTGTGTTCTATCAGCTCTTTTTAATTTGAAGTGCAAATGCAATACACTGCAATACACTAGGATACATGCAGCTGAGTGTCAGGGACCAACAACATACCAAAAATAGACTCCATGACTCCATGAGTGTAAACCTTAATGACCCATCATATACCAATACTGACGGACTTTAACAATACACTGAAACATATCATGCTGTGAATGCACAATATCCATAATTTGACTTGAATTGTTACCATTACCACTTACCACTACGTAAGAAATGATCCAACTTTTGCTTTACATTTTTATTTTTCATTTCTAATAACAGTTCATTTTTAAGTATTGAAGAAATGGAAAATGTACATGTAAGGAGCCCATTTCTGCTCTAATAATTTTGTATTGAAATCATGAGACAATGCTAAAAAAAAATTAATGAAACTGTGCACTGCAACCTCACAATATAGCTTGTCCAGAAAATAACAGTATAAATAGGTTTTTTTTGTCAGTTAAAACAACAGAGAATTTTAATATTTGAAGAACTGAAGTAAATTTGTTACTGTGTAATGTATTTAAGTGTCCTCATTGAGAACACAATGCAAAATGTTAACCGCTATCTTCACAATGCGACCCTAATTGTATCAAACTGTAATGCCAGCTGACATTGGGTGAGAGGCAGGAACACCCTGGACTGCTCACCAGTCAATCAAAGGGCTGACACATAGACACAGACAACCACTCACACTCACCTTCACACCTACGGGCAATTTAGTGTCACCAATTAACCTAGTCTTTGGACTGTAGTAGGAAGCCGGACTACCTGGAGAGAACATGCAAACTTCACAGTAAGGCCCAAGGTTCAAACAACAAACCTGCTGTCCACCAGATTCAAACCTAGAACCTTGTTGCTGTGAGGCCACAGCGCTTACCACCACAACACCATGCTGCCCCAACTGTAGAATATATCATTACAAATTAATAAAATGTGCAAATATCACAGCATACCTCAATACTGAAGTATCCTCGATCAACGTAGTCACCGAGGAAGAGATATCGTGTATTAGCTGGTGATCCCCCCACTTCAAACAATTTCATAAGGTCAAAGAATTGGCCATGGACATCACCACATACTGCAAAAGACAAAAATAGTGATGCAATTATTCATGTCACAACAACTACAAGACATGCTGATATTTAAAAAAAAATAAAATAAATGTTTTTGCATTGGTGTCAAATACAGTGCATCCACAAAGTATTCATACCACTGTTGCTGCCTTATTCCAAAATGGATTAAATTCTTTTTTTTCCTCAAAATTCTACACACAATACCACATAATGACAAAGTGAAAAATGTTTTTTAGAAATTTTTGCAAATTTATTAAAAAATAAACACTCAAATATCGCATGTACATAAGTATTCACACCCTTTACTCAATACTTTGTTGAAGCACCTTTGGCAGTTATTAAAGCCTCCAGTCTTCTTCAGGGTATGATGCTACAAGCTTGGCACACCTGGATCCGGAGTTTCTCCCATTCTTCTTTGTACATCCTCTCAAGCTCAATGAGGTTGGATGGGGAGCGTCGGTGCACAGCTATTTTCAGGTCTTTCCAGAGATGTTCAATCGGGTTCAAGTCCAAGTCAAGGACATTCAGAGACTTGTCCCGAAGCCACTACTTTGTTATCTTGGCTGTGTGCTTAGGGTCGTTGTCCTGTGGGAAGGTGAAGCTTCGCCCCAGTCTGAGGTCCAGAGCTCTCTGGAGCAGGTTTTGATGATGCTACCACCACCAGGGATGGTACTGGCCAGGTGATGAGCGGTGCCTGGTTTCCTCCAGACATGACGCTTGGCATTCAGGCCAAAGAGTTCAATCTTAGTTTCATCAGACCAGAGAATTTTGTTTCTCATGGTCTGAGAGTTCTTTAGGTGCCTATTGGGGCAATATTTATGTACATGTGATATTTCAGTGTTTTATCTTTAACACATTTGCAAAACTTTCTAAAAAACATTTTTCACTTTGTCACTATGGGGTATTGTGTGTAGAATTTTGAGAAAAAAAGAAAGAATTTAAACCATTTTGGAATAAGGCTGTGGAAAAAGAGACGCAGTGTGAATACTTTCCAGATTCACTATATGTGCAGATGGGAGCATTTAAAGAAAGGATTTGCAAACAACATTGCATTTATTATTTGAACTGCCTACAGTAATCAACCATATAACCATGCACATAGGCTTGAAGGTTTGGCCTCACAAAATTATGAAAAATAAAAGATTATAGTGCCATCTCTCCTGTCCACCATGGATGATAATAGCACATAGAGATGATGGTGGCAAACACCACTGAAAGAGTTTTTAAGGTCAATTTTCACGTATCCACATTCAATTGATAGTATTCAGGTTACAATTCGTTTAAATTGCCTTTTAAGTTTCATTCTTCACGCTTAATGACTTTTGATGTGTTGAGGGAGAATTGAATGGCAACAAAAGTGGAAACTTGGGGAACTGAGTAAGATATGTCACATATTTCTTAAATGTGAGAAAAGGAAAAATATTTTATCTTGAGAGCCAGTTGGATCTGAGGCTGCTAAATTGTGTGTTGCACTGTGTTGGTCCTGTATGTACTCTTTGTTCACAACATCTATGCTGTCTAGGAATGACTAATAGTTACTCTTTCAAACAACTTAACAAGGAGGAAGAATCTGCTTGGAGACCTCATACACTACATGTATTTACTTTTTAAGACATTTGTGTTTCCAAGTCGGTCAGAGATCAGTGTCAGCAACAAAACACCTGCATGTGGTGACAGCGATTCAGTGTCTTGCTTAAAGATACCACAGCTCAGTTGGATGGCCAATATTAGAAGGAGTTTGAGCCCTGAACTTGCACTTGAAGTAAGGTCCTCCTTTTTGCTACTATGCCACCCTGCAAACCCTGACCTGAAAATAATGAGAGGGTCCAAGCATGCCTAAAAATGGCAGGATTCATCCTGGGTGCCTACCTGTTATAGGCGCGTCTACTTCCAGCATGCACTTCTCTTGGCGGAGGATGTTGGCCCCATCATTGATGATCTTTAGAGCCACATCCTCTTCCACCCTGCCCTCTTTGACGAGGTGGTTCCGGAGCAGCTCAGCGTTTGGCTTGCCATCTTCAAATAGCTCTTTAACAGTCAGCTTATGTTGTGGAGGGTATGGCACAGCTGTTGAAGGACAAGCACAACATAATTTATTAGGACTACTGCTACGGCATAGTGATTTATTGTTAGCATTTGGTTCAATTTGTCAATAGCTTGTTCAAGCTAAGAATTAATTCAAAGGACAATTAGATGTTAATTAAGTGCATGATAAGCATGAAGCATGATAAGCTTGATAAATAAAGATTGATTGATTGATTGATCGATTGATTGCATCAATGCAGAAAAAGATGGCAATATTACACCAGTAATGTATAAGAAAATATGACCCCTAGAAGAAATCCGAAGCAGAAGGAATGTTCTGCATCTCAGACTGCATTTGCGTAAGTTGTAATTATATGAGAGGTGACATTTACAACGACTGAGCGAAGATAAAGTTATTGGCATAAAAGGAGGAATGAGTACACCTACATTATAATGCCATGCAAGAGATGTGCAAGACATAAAGTAAGAGCCCCCAAACCTCACTTGACCCGCCCTCTCTCAGTAATCTGCTGCATACCACCTACACAGTCCTTTTACTGTCATCACAAAGGTCAAAGCTTGACAGACCTGAGAGCTTCATGCCACGCATACAACAGTCAAGTACTACAGTAGCTACATCTAAAACTGTGAAATGTATCACCGTCAAATACAGCAGTCGTACAGTATTAAAGACTGTTGACAAAGAGCTATTCTATGAGACCTTTTAATAAAAACTCATCAATATGTAATTAGGAAAGCGTAGTTCAATCTAATACTCTGAAATTGAAGATTAATGCAGTGAATTATATGAAATACTAATGACCTACCACTGATAAAAGGCTCAAATTCAGCCGTGTGCCAACTTGTCATCTGTTAAGTTCTATAACATTGGCAGCAGCATCATCAGCCAAAGAAAAACTACCCAGAGCAGACGGTTGCAGACTAAGCTGCACTTATTCAAAACAATAGTTTCATGTGTGATCCAAGCCCTCTCACTTCCAGAACTTGTGAGGTCACTGATAATACAGGTGATATGCCTAATAACAGGCCAGAGATATTATAGAAATATACAAAAATATGAGTGTCATACACAGCTGCCTTGTTACAGCTAAAAAAGTGATCATATAAACCACAGAAAACCTTGACACAGTATACACTGTGTAAATGGTTTCATCCGGACATCCTGATATCATCAAATCCATCCACGGGTCAGTGCACAGGATACCCCATGCCATCAAATACCTACATCAGCTTGTAAAAATCAGCACTACCTGTGCTGTAAGCTGTTCCTGTAGCAATGATCATGGGGAGAGAGAGAGAGAGGCATTTTGAGAAAGTTTTACACCCACACAAAGCAAATCAAAGTGCAATATGGAAGAAGCATCGCTTAGTTTTATTGTAGGTGCATTTGCTGATCAGTGATGCAGTTGCAGACTGTCTGGTCTGCAATGGAAAAGCTTGAGCACAGTTCTAACTTGCCTAACCTGTGCTGAGGACAAGCCATGATGCGTGGACCAGTGTGGTATAAATAAACAGTAAAAGCTCCAAGGCCTACGAGGCCCGGCTGCAAAGAGAGCTGTAAGCTGAGGTACAAGCCTTAAGAACAGATTAGGTAAAGCCTCTATTAGCAAGGGCTTCCAAATTCAGGGGCTGTTTACTTAAAAGCTTTGTTACACTGAAGGAAGGCTCCAGTGCAAACAAAGCAGACTGGTTGAAAACATGATCACACAGAATAGGATACATAATGGGCATGAAATAACCTGACTGTGAAACATTTCAGGCAACTGCCACGCTGTTGTGACCAATAGCTGGTCTCGTTACCAAAGAAACTGAATACTTCTTCCAACATCAAACTTCTGGAACGATCACCCCCGCCCCCTGATGACAACAACACCAACACCAACAACTATAATAATAATAATAATAAATTCTGAGTCAGTGTGCCTGTGCAATCAAGGCTGGCCAGTCTGTTCAAACACAGATACAGTATTAAGTGATGCTGTTCACTGGCAGCATCACTCGATACAAAACACTGTGAGCAAAAAAGAACAAAGTGAAGTAAGCCACTCGTTTTTCTGACACATAACCCAATGAAGAAAAATGTTTTGTTGTTAAAATAATAAGCTGCCACCACCCTGACACTGGCTTCTTGTTAGAGACTGCCTGGACTAATTAGCATTAATGTTTGATGTAGTGAACTCTTCGAAAACCACACACAGACATTGGGCCAATGCTGCACTGCATCAACACCCACACTGTCTGGCATGACAACAAACAACTCAAGAAACAAAGACACTGCTATCTGCCATCCTGCCCACTGAGGATAATGTTTTGGACAGTGATATGAGCCAGTGTCTAGAATATGTTTACCATTGTTTCAAAATCAACACAATAGAGGAGGACTGATTTACAAAGATGCAGCTGGGTAGAGATGAATGGAGTGGACAGTGGCTGGGTGAATCATGAAGTCCACTTCAGATTGCTCTAATTATCTGTGAAAGCGTTACCTTTGCAAGCTAAACAGCCGGTCCTCTGGTTTATTCTCTCTCGGTAGGTCTTATTTTATTTCACGCACACACAGGATCAGACTCTCACAGAAGATCACACAAGCAACCAACCCACTTCAAATTGTAAAGTTGACATCAATCTCTGTCATATCAAGCAATGGAGATTTAAAAAAAAAAAACAAAGTTTTGTCAAGTGATTGAGTCACTGGGTCAACTGCAATACTTACCAGTGAATGAGCTCAACTGTTAACTTACACAACCAGAGCAGCATTAGTCTTACGTAGCCTACTAGTTGAGCCCTCTTACAGCCGCCAGTAACAACGGCAACACAACTGCGGCCATCTGCCAACTAATATGGATTCCATTTTATTTATCCTTTTTTTTTTAATCAAATGTCTTTTAAAAAAAAAACTAAACATACGTAATGTAGATAACAACAACTGATGTCTGACTTTTTAAAAACAGGACCAAAGTTTTATTTACTCTAGTCTACGTTTCTTCTTTCCTCCATCTCCATGTCATGTCCTTCTTCTTTCTTTTCCACTGTGTGGCTAGCCACGCTGGGAACATCACTGGGCAGATTCTTTCCACAATTAACTTACACCGTCCCTACTGGCTCACACTCCAGCATTCCAGTCCCCTTGGCAGGGCACTCTCCCCGTGCCCTTGCACACAGGCAGGGATGTGGGCTGCTTTGGGTGAGCAGAAGGTAGGGGTGGAGATGGTTACTCTCTCTCTCTCTCTCTCTCTCTCTCTCTCTCTCTCTCTCTGGAGCTAACTCAAATTGTGTCCTATCTGTCCAATGAGATATGACAATCTTGGTGTGAAAAAAAAATCCATCTTGTCAATATCTGCTGGTGACCCGAACAGACCCTGGGGTACTCCCTTAAGTGAACACCAAGAATTAAGATTTTATCCATCTTAAATGTCAAGGAGACGAGGCGCAGATATGGGACAAGCTTCTTGCCTTCGTTTTCTGCTTTGTGATGGTGTATTACATGTGCCACGGGACAACTATAGAGATGATACCTTTATGAAATTCTAACCTAAAACCATCGTAGAAACAAATATCCAGTTTCACCCTCATCCACAGATATCTGAGATTGTCCTGGTAAAAGGGGGCTGAATTAGAAGCCCCTGCAGATGGAACTTTATAATGGAATATACAAAAGGATTGTTCATCACTCTATGTGCAACTTTTGTGTTAACACCGTCTCCCTGCTATAATAACATTATATCCTCTTGTCTCTCAGACAAAAAAAAAAAAAGAGGTTTAGATAAAGTTGTTCAAAAAGCTACAGGTGGTTTTCAATCACTGCATTTGCTACCAGTCAAAGAATGGAAGAGGAGAGTGAGCTGCTGTAATTTGCCCCCCCTCCCAAAAAAAAAACACCCACCTTTTACAAGCCGCTCCGTTGTGGACTGTTTCTCCAGTTTGTCTTTGTCCTTATCCTTCGCTGACATCTTCGCTTTGTCTGCAGGCTAATTCCGGAGGTTAAAATCTTGCACAGCTCTCTTCTGCCAGCGAGCCCGAGGACAAGCTAGCACACCATTCTCGGCCGCCGGTTCTTGTCTTGACTTTCAGCTGTAACAGGAGGCACTAATTTAATGTTTCCTCCTTTCCGACACGCAGCAGCTACAGACCAGCTAATGTTTGCGAGGTAGCTCCAGGTCTTGTTGTGGTCCGACTTGGCTAATAACCTAGCTAGTTCGCGACAACATTAGCTAATTCTACCGAATAATTAACGTCACCGCAGTAGTAATATTGACACGAATGTAAAAAAAAAAAAAAAATGCAGTGAACATTTAAGAGAAATGAACAGAGGCGGACGTTTGCTGTCTAATAGTTGTCAAGACCAGCAAATAATAACTGGATATTACCCAGAGGGAGGCTGCCGCTAGCAGCTAATCCGATTTAGTTACTCTTTTTCAGCTAGTTAGCCGGCTAACATCTTAACGTATTGGCACGTCGGCGGACATGCATATACAGCAGCAGCAGACTGGCTCTTCATCTTCTACGTGTTTAAGAAAAAAAACCCAAACAGCAGCACATTAAGTCGCGTTTCTATATGCACATAAACACCGAGAGTCCTTCCAAGTGCAAACAGCGTCTTGACAGTATCCTCCTCGCAGGATTACACTGTAATCTGACAGTGAGTGAGAAGTAGTAGTCGATTTCCTACAACATGGTGGAGCCGATGTGACGTGACTATGGAAACGTAACACGTGGTTTAGGGGTGCGTTAAAAACATGGATCTTCACATTGAGGTGAACACCTGTTTGTTTGGTTTTTGTTTTTTTGTGGACATCTGTGAACATAAAAAGGTGGGGAAACACTGCTGCCCCGGAGCAAAGCCTGTGGTGAAGTAATTGCTGAGGAGTCAAATCTGTTCACATCTCTGGCAAACATCTGATTCTAATCAATTACCCATTTGTAGTCTGAAATGTATTGCCATTTTCTTGTGTTTGAATGAATCATTTAATGCATGTCACTTAATCTGAGCACACAAAACAATCCTAATAATAATAATAATAATTAAAATAATAGTTTAACTTGATTACGTTCGATTTGACCAATTAAAGATTTGACAGCTGAAAACAAAGACACTATATTTTGCGCCTCTAGCCGAAGCATGTTTATTCCAGATAAAACTGTCACGACAAGGCACACCCAATCTGAAGGGAGGGAGGCGTTCCTCTGAAGGGTCTTAAAGCCTTTGTACTGCAAATGACGATGATAATGACTTGGGAAATGAGTTTAGAAGATGCACACTATCATTTATTCTGAATTTAAATGCAGGGGTGCATTCAAAGACCACAAGGTATACACTACAATGATGTAGGATTTTACATTATGTCACATTTCAGTGGACAACCAATCTGTAACACACAGTGAGTGACATCATCATACACATGTGTATCATTGTACCTGAAATATAAGATGGGATGAGATGTAATTGCTTTTTAAAGCACACCAAAAAATAACTCCTAATTAATCAGTTTCTCAAGTGGCTAACTTGGCCATGTATTCCATTTCTAAAGTATAGACTTAGTACAGGAAACACTGCCAATGATATGTTTTGATATTGACACAATCTATACCCAAGTCTTGGATATAAATGGAGTATTAATGTAGATATACCTTTATTAGGCAATATTTTCTCTTCACATTTTAAGAGATGCTGAGCAACCTTTCACAACATGGGAAAAAAATGGTTTTCAAGTTTTTCCACCAGGGGTAAAGAAAAGTTTAATATCCACCCAGGAACACTAGGTGGCTGTCTTGTTTCATTTTCAAAAACATGCAGCTTGAGAGTTCAGAGCTCGAGAAGTCAGATGTGTACTAATAAAGCAACTGGATATAAACAGATTTAAAAAATTTGAGATTTATTCATCCTGAAAATAGCATTAAATTCCACTTAAACATTCATTATAAGTAAATACCTACAACATTTTAAGGAAAGTTTCACCAACCACATATAAAACGATGGATACAGAGGATCAGTTCAAATGTAAAAAGCAGCTGAACAGCTAAAAAAAAAAAAAAAAAAAAGTCTTAAAAGGAATCTTCAGAACAAATGCCATGCATAAAAGAATGTTAGTTGCTGGTTCATCGAGACACTGATTCTTTAGCTTCTGCTATATCTGTAGTTTTGCCAGCTGACAAGTATGCTTTATCCATTCTGTGGTCCACTTCTTTGCCTCGACATGAATTATCATCACCAGAATATAACACAAAACATCCCAGAGCCCTGTTATTTCACCAATGTAAAAAAAAAAAAATCAGCAACAACAATAAAATCTCTGTTATTCACCAGAGGCAAACCTCAATACAATAGAGCGCAGGCACCACTAGACACACAGCCCGAGGGTGCCTCTTGGCTCTCTGGCATGTGTTTGGAATTGCTCTAATGAGAAATCAAAGACTAACAAACTGACTGTGTTTTTCTACCTGTTGGTGGAGCTTAAAGTCATGGAGTGGGGAGATGGGCTGGGTGGACAGGAGTCTAACCTTTACAGCTGCGCATAGAGATACATGGAGTAGTCAGCAGGACATGATCAATGTCACTTCAAGTGTAGGCACTCATGGCTCTGAAACAGTGCACAGCAACAACAATCAGGAGGAGAAAAGTGAAATTTGAAATCTCAAACCCAGGTTGGTCGTGCAAGTTTCTCTCGGCTTGCATGTTTACAAAAGAGTGTTTCAGCTCAACATTTCAAAAAGATATGTTGGGAACAATGGCAGATTACCATACACTGAATGTTTCATTTCCATAAAAAAAAAAGACTGCAGCAAAAGTTTGAACACAGAGTGATGTGGGAAGTCTTTGGTGCTCAGTGTGACAAAAGAAAAAAAACTGAACAGGACTATATGTAAGAGATCCAAAGAACTGTTTGAATTGTCTCCAATCCCATTTGAGAGTGTCAAAGACAATGTACATCATAAAGGAGTGTTGCATTACATCAGGAACCCACAGAAAACAACCCACCGAAGTGTACTGTATGGCTATACATAAATCCTTCATTTCAGGGAAGGCTGTACAAGCCTAGTCATTTGTTACAATTGCTCAGCACTAATCCTTTCCTTCAACCCCCTCTTTACTTCTGCCCTCAGACGGACAGAGTACAACAATCAGCCACCTTGAACCTGGCAGGTCTGGAGATATCGCCACATATTGAAGAAAAGCTACACCAACCAAAGCCCTCCTTTGCAAATGTTAATCAGTCTAATCTGCCCATTATTAACATAACTCCATTAGTACTATAATCATAAAAAGATGCTGGAATTGAAATATTTCAATGTACCTTGTAAATGTTTTAATTTTAAAAAATATCACAGCATAGATGCAGTTTTGCCAAACTATATTCAGAGAAATTATATTTTTTATCAAAACTGCACAGTAATTAGGGTCTCTCTTTGCTTGCATGTACTGGCAAGTTAGTATGTTGTGGACTGAAATGATGAATTAAAACCATTTCTGAATGACTTTAGTGTTCCATTGAGGAACATGTTCGAAGGTGGGTGCAAGACTGAAAACTAATGGGGCTACAGAGCTGAGGGCATTGCCAGAAGACACAAAGTGCTAATAAATGACAAGTCCCAGCTCAGTTACCTATAGATCAATATAGACTTGTTTAACTCAGGCCTGCAGTGGGCCCTCCCCCTGATGAGACTCAAGCTATCTAGAGTTGAGTCTGACATCATCACATACACATCTTTTTTTTGTTGGGAGTGTTGATGGAAGTGAGGGGTGACTGCAAGCCCAATCATTGGAGAACTGCTTCAGCTGAACGTGACCAGACCAGTGAGTACAGGTGTGCCTTCTTGCGTTGTGATTGGTTGTATTCCAAGAAGGCCGATGGTATAGAAAAGTTGCTCTCAGAGAAGTTCCAGTAGTGAAAAGTCTACTACACACACTGCATCCTCTGACTTGCAGCTGTTCTTATTTACTGCATGATGAAGCCAGGCTGTGGGGCCATACGAGGGGGGGGTCTCTGAGGCAGAGCAGGTGGGTACTGAGATAGAAAGTGGTTTGGGTAGCCAGACGAGACGTTGGGGAAGGGCTGGCCTGTTCTGGGAGGAATTGGAGGGTATGGTGAGGCTGAGTAGCAGACAGGAGGCTGGGAGGCAGTGGCTGGAGCTGGAGCTGGAGCTAGATTTAGAATTGGTGTTGGCTGGGCTGGAGGTGGGGGGGGTTTCCTCCTTGGCTGGGCGACAGGGGATGAGCTGCTGGCCTCAGTGAGATGGGAGGACAATAAAGGTCTGGCTGCTGCTGACACATCTTGAGATCGGGAGGTGGGGACCGATGCCTGGGGGAGCCGCTGGCCCTGCAGCACCATCTCCTGCAGCTTCTCGATTTTCACCCTTCTCAAGTGGGCCAGCTTCCTATTGCTCTGGTAGGCATCAATGAAGGAATCCAAGGTCATGTCGCCATCCAGGAACGAATCAGCCATATTCTGTTGACAGAAGCAAAAAGATGTAAGTTAGTTAGTTTTAGAGAGCAAACAAAGAGGTTCCCTCTGAATCTTTTTCAACACCAAGATGAGAGCCAACGTGTGTCATGAAGATGGAAATAGCGTTTAGAAAAAAACAGAGAGAAACAAAGTCAGTCACTCAAACTGCTGAGGGGTTTAACATGTTGAACAGATAAGTGGAACAAGATCACAACTTGCATGTCCATGCGAGAAAGTTGGCATTTATTAAACGTGTGTACATGCACCTTCAGGCAAAGAACAATGATGAATCTTACCTATTCTACATTAATCTGTTCATGCACATACAGGTCATTAACATATAGACTTTACTTAAAATATTCCCAGAGGCCAAATATGGTCAACACATCCCTTTGAAAGTTGTAGTAACCTTAATGCAATGAGTTATTTTTGTGAACAGAAGTACCAACCGATAAAGAGAAAGAGGAAATCCTCACAAACAGCCAGTTTCAGATACTAGGAGGTGACATGTTGGAAAGCTTCCCAGCATGTGCTGGGGCAAAGGAGGGGACTGTTTTTTGTGTTCCTGCATTGTTACTGGTGTTCTGGAGTTGTAAATTTTGTTAGGCCTAGTTCCTCTTTGTTGGAAATAGCACTTGAGCTGTAGAGGTGATATTGCTTCTACTTCTTCTTACATTTTTGTAGTCATTAATTAATTCAGACTTGGGTGGGGGACTGGCAAGAAAACATTGTTTTTATGTTTATGGTGTGGTCCTAACCCAGTAGACAGAGATGTGTAACACCCTGTTTCCACGCTTTATTTCATAGAACAGCTACTGCTGTTCTATGGTAACAAATGTGGTTACATCTCAAGTTATGTGGTGGGTACAATTGCTCAACATTTCTCGACTGTGCAAAGAGCTGACTTTGAACTGTTGTTAGGGCCATTGCTTTTCTATAAACACTGCACAGTGGCAACCTTTAACCCTTGGCACATGATTAAATGAAATTAATTTACAATACTTTTACCTGATACTTTATTATGTGGTTTAACATGTAGCTTATATTAATGTTCCAGATTTAGCATAAAAGAAGATACAGTAGATAAATCAATTAAAATGTGTGCTACTGAAAGTTTCATTATTAATGCAGATCGATAGCAGTTGAATGTCATTAACAGATCATCTGGATAAATTCAGCATTACTGAAACATTTCGGAATAATAAACTTTATCATTTGGTTGCTGGCTCAAAAGCACTGACAGAACGGGCAGCTAAACACAAGGAAAACACTGTAACCTCTAAGTCGGACAGCCTCCTCGCTGCCCATATGCTCTCCAATAAGAGTCTTAGATTTGAACAATGAGGCCTCTGTGGAAGAGGACATCAACAACTGGAAAAGTAGGTATATGAATTACTGACTGGTGTCACTGAGGGATACGTGAAGTCATCCACGGAGAGCGCAGTATAATGCTTACCTCTGTCTCTTCCTCTATTTTGGCTCCCTCTGCCTGCAGTAGGGCCAGTAAAATGTCCAGGGAGGTGTTTCCCGACTTGTGGTCTGTTAAATAGCAGAGACAAAGACAAAGACAGAGGGACAGAACAAGTCTTTTAGTATTCTGCTGGATCTGAACTGCGTGAAGGCATGTTTTAACGTTTAGACTTGATATCATGCAACAAGGTTGCTAGCAGATTCAGCAGGACTGTGTATTCAGTATTTAATGTGCAGTCAAACTCAGCAAGAACCCTCCATTATACATGGAAACATAGTGACTGAAGCAATATAGATGTGGCATGTCCTTGTCTGTTTTGAACCCTTTTGTGACAAAGGCCCTTTCTGTCTGTGAACTAGGCCTAGGGTGAACATGTTAATTAAAACAGATTTTAATGAGCCTGTCACACGAAGCTAAGGCAGGAGAAGCACAATCTGCCAGTCACGGTCCTGTGACTGGCACATCCAAACAGCCATAACACCTCTCTATTTGCTGTGAACTCGCAAAGCTCCACTAAGTCAACTGAAACTGACTTGGTGTCTCTAAGGAGGAAGCCTGTTTTGTTTGTGTTCCTAGGCAGAACTGTAAGTCAACACGAGCTCAAGCTAGGATTTGCATCCACAGATGGTGGCACTATACCAGTAAGACCAATGACTCACCACTATTTCCCAATCTCTACTATTGCCCAACCTTAGACACAATACAGTGGATATCTAATTACAGGAGAGATTCCAGTTTGACTAGATACGCTGCTCTACTGTATGCCTCCTTCTATGTAAGGAAACAAAGTGAACAACCTTATTCAGCCCCCACTTTTACAATTTGTAACAACATTTCTGCACTCAAACTTCCACAACTGATGTTGAATCTCTTAAATTTCTAATATCTTAACTATTAAGACATGAATGTCTATACCAAATATCCCATTACTATTGTTTTAAATACTGTGGTTGCTGAAACATTTCACTCAAAACCAAAAGGGTGAACCTAATGGTGGCACTGGAAGAAAGTCATGGGATAGCCAAAATTATTAGGTTCATCATCTGATAAACATGAAGATCTATGCAAAATTTGGGGTCAATCTATCTGGTATCTTCCCTAAATCCATGTCAGCATTGCTTAAACCATGACACAACAACAAGACTCTCAATAGAAAGCCACACTGATTACCTTCTGACCTTGAATGCCAGCAGCATTTCAGGTTAAAGTCCCACCTCACCAAGATACAATCACTAGTTATAATAAAGGAGAACCTCCATCATATCAGGTGGCATTATATACAATGAGCAATATTCACTTTTCACTTATTATACACACTTATTATATTATACACACTTATTCACATATTCACTTCTGTCAAAAAGGTATCATTAAGACGTAAGAGTGTAGCCAAAGGACAGCCTGTCACTCTTTGTCCTCCTTCCCTCCACACTGCCACTCATGAATTTCTAACATGTTTCGTAGTTAATTAAGGGTTACAAATAAGGTAAAAGGGTAAATGAGTGATGGTCATTAAGTGTGTGAAAGGTAAAAGAAAATAGAAAAAGGAAAGTCTTGGTCAAGCTCATGTCTGGCATCTGCTACTGAGCACACAATATAGCACACATCCATTAGGTATGGCTGCAGGTCAGTTACACTACTTGACACATTACATACCAAGAGTGTACTTGTCATTTCCTGTTCTACTGTACATTTAATGTATGAAGTAAAAACACAACTAAACCTCAAGCACCTGTGTCTCAATATTTAAATGTTGTAACCACTTGTTAACAAGCTTTCCAAGCTGTCTAAGCCTTAACTTGTCAGACTCCATAAGAGCTGATGGCAAATACTTAACTGCTTGAGGCTGTTCGTGCATCATACGAAAACATCATACGAAAACACAAAGAATGAGTGGTAATGATTAACATTACACATCACATAAAGAACAGCTTAGCAGCTTTTTTTGTGCGTCAGCAAGCTGACCTATGGGGGACAAAGAATGGTTTCGCGAGATTCCAAAAACATCAATTGACCAGACCTAAATCTCTTTCAAACTGGGTAACTTAGTGGTAATAAAACTGTTATCTCTGAATTGTTGGCACTAGATCCCTAAACCTCATTTTGGTTTGCCAACTTTTGCTGGCAGAGTTTAAACTTGATTAAAAAAAAAAATGTTAAAAGAGAGAAGCTTCATTCTTGACACAGGGGGAACTTCCATTCCTTTCTGTGTTGCCCTCTCTCCCATAACAAGGCAGACTCTCAGGCATATCAGCAGCACTCCTCCACACAAAGCTGTGATTCTCTGGCTGAGCGAACAGTCTGCAGAGCGCCCAACACACAGTCTGGGCCTGGAGATCATGAATCAGCCATTTAGAAAATGGCCTGCCTGACCTCTGTGAATCTGAGGGGGGGATTTTGGCCTTTCTCTCTCCCTCTCAACCTCCCAACTTCCCTGCCTGCCGTTCCCGTCATCCACTACTCCATCCCATCCGATGTGGCTGTTTTTCACAAGCTTGCCTGGCAGCACAATGACCCACTGTGGGCTGCCATCTTCAGAGGCAGTGGATGTCGTGGTGTCATGATAGGGCCGCCCTGCCATTTTGGACACCCTGAGCCTAACGGACAACGAAGAGCAATGTGGAGGCCACAAGCTGCCGGAGAAAAGTTTGGGGAGGGTAGTGCTGGTGGTGTGTATGCACATGACAACACAGCAAGCTACTGTGCATCAAGTCTTTCTTCTGGGTCAAATGGCTACGTTTCTCTCTGCTTTGAGCATCACTGTCCTTCCCCAGCTGTCTGCAGCAAATCCACAACTAGGACACAGCTAGTTCATGGATGGTGGGGGGTGGGGGACCCCGGGTAACCTACATTTGACAAAAACTGGCTCTTGCTGATAAACCAGACCTGCATCACTGTATAGGCTCGTATAGAAGAAATGCTGTACACCAAGAGAGGTACTTAAAATGCTACACTGCTCATTATTACCATGAAACTCTAATATATCAAAATATATCTGCATACATTACCACAAATATTTAGTAAAACCCCACAAATAGAGCAGTAATTCTGTTAGATAAAACAAGAGAAATTTAATCCTGGCCTTTGAGCAATCAAAAAAAACCTCTGGCATGTTACAAGCTTTCTGACTACTGTATAAATGATAGAATCAGGGTTTAAGTCAAACTTTTATCGGTGTGCCAGAGTAGTGAATGGTTGGCATGCTATTTTGAGAGGGTGCTTGGCAACACTGAGTCAAACAAGGTCACCAGTATTGTCACTCCTTCGTGTTCACACACTTGGAGGTACTCTGGAAGGTGTGTTGGTGGGGGACATTACAACCAAGTCTTTCTAAGATTCTGCACTGGAGACCTAAATCAGATCTGGAACTTGCTCAACCCGAATAGAGTTCAGTAGCAACTCCTGCAGCAATATGACAACAGGGCCTCTAGGGAAAAGGGCTGCTATTGCCTGTGAAGGGAATTACAGTGAGAGAACGGGTGAAACAGTTTTTTTGAACAGAATATGAACAATAAGGAACAAAAACATGACATAATACCTCAGCTTCCATTGATGATGATTTACAGTATGAAAATGTTCACTGCACTGAAAGGAAATAACTGCTATCACCTCTAACATCTCTGTATTATCACTGTCTTTAGACTGGATGTTGAAATGATTTGGTTAAATGCAATTATTTAAATGTAAAAAAAAAAAACTGTTACTACTGCAGACACACTGCACTGTAAGTAAGCTGTTGCATGCCCTGATTTCTTTTGTTTGCTGTACAGACTACAAAGCTCCTTCAGGCAATTTTTTGTGGTATAGGGATATATATATATGTATAATATCGAGTTGACTTTGTTGAGCTGTGTTGTTCTTGTTCTGCTGTATGTCTATTAATGTGTTAGTTCAGGGTGAGATTAAAAAAAAAAAAAAAAAAAAAAAAAAAAGAGTCAAATTCCACGTGTTCACACGCATGGCTGGTAAAGCTGACTCTGACAGAACACCAAGGTGTCATGACGGTCAACAATGCTTCAGATATGGATGTTGCTGCACGTAAGCTACAAATTCTAAAACTTGTTTTTTTACACATCTTCAAAAGCCAGCTGCACAGATGATCCATACAATCATTACAGTTTCAACGTGGGCACCCTGTTATGACACTGAAAAATGGCCAGTAAAGTATTTTTGCTGAATATTATGGTGTGACCGAGAAGCTGGCTTTTGACCTTTTGAATATAGAATGTACCAACCAATTAGACATTTGGGTGAAATATTGTCATAATTTGCATATGAATTTTGAGTTATGGCCAAAAATGCATTTCGTGAGGTTACAATAACCTTGATGTTTGACCAGAAAACTCATCAAGTACAGTCTTAAGTTACTGAGATATCACTTTCACAAAAATGGGACAGATGGACAGACAGATGGACAACCCCAAAACATAATGCCTCTAGCTACAGCTGTTGCCAGTGCAGAGACATACAAACTGTGACAAAGTGGCATTTGCAAATTTCTCATCATTCCGCACATCCATGCACGACAGTTAATCGACCAGTCACTGCAGTTCTAGTGAAGACCCTCAAGTTCTGAAATGTTGGTCAGAAAAAAACACCACATTTCAAGGCATTAACTCAGGCTTTTGGGAAACTGTGATGGTTATTCCTAACAATTAACTGACGTTTTATAGAGGTTTACCAATTAATCATGAAAGTAATCAACAGATAAATCAATCGTGAAAACAGCTGTTAGTTGCAGTCCTATTTCAATGGTTGACAACCCTAGTTGTATGCCTCTATTTCCAGTTTATCTCAGCAAATAATCTAAATAACACTCTTATTTTGGCTTCAGTGACTTCTTTTGTTTCCTAATAACAATAATAAGAAATGGGGAACAGGGTAAAATCTGATTTACTATTCTGAAATTGCATTTATTGAAAGAACAACAGGAGAGAAGCTACATTTTTCCCACTGTAAATTCTTTGATTTCGCTCCATATCTGAATGCTGATGTGTGGCAAATACACTCAAAAGAGCCTGGACCTCGGCGTCCGTCCACTTCTCGTAGCGCGATACAGAGAGCACAGGAGAATTGTAAACGCGCCACCATGTAGACCATGGTGCCGTTGGGGTGCTGGGCGCCCCCCCTAATATAATGGTAGGGGAAATACTGATGAAAATACAAACGAAGTGAAGCTTGTAGAAATTAAATAAATAAGTTTGGAGCCACACTGGTTTTAACACGGAAGTGCGGAAGCCTTCTTCAGCACACAGCCCCGCCCCTCAAGACTTCCGGGTAATCTGAAAAGTACCTCCTCACTACTAGGGAACTTTTTTCAGGGAAAGTTTTTCCCCGGCTAAAAACGGTGGAAACGCGCCGAGGTTTTTCAAAATCCCGGGTAAATGAAAAAAGTTCCTGCGGTGGAAAAGGGGCTATAGAGACCATAATTAGAAGTAAAAATGTCCTCTGTTTAAATCTTGTCCTACATGTTTTTCTTTATCGATTCTCTGTGACTTCAAGGATAACAGTGTGTTCAAATCTCATAGGGGTGGGTAACATTAAAAACTCAATACGCAGAGTTAAATCAATCAATAAAAACTGCTTGTCTCTCTTGCAGTAGCTGCACCGCTGCTGTACCTAGGGTGGACTTGCGAAGCTGATAGCACTCAAAGCTCTCCTGAAGATGATTGTAGCTCTTGGTGAGCTGCTCCTTCTTGTGCTCCAGTCTGGGCTGCAGGGCGAGGTTTTGCTCTGCCAGGGTTCGGTTGTTGACCAGCGTCTTCTCCTTGCTCTGCTGGACATCCTGCATCTACGGGAAAAAAAAAAAAAAAAAGAAAAACATGTCAGAAATGTCTACATGACTTTAACACCATGGCACTTCCTTCAATGCAGAACTCATAACGGAGTCTCTTACATACTGGACTCAAACATGACAGAAGTAATTATCTACAACTGATATTGATTCTTTGATAAGAAGCACCTAAGACATAAAAAGAATGGAAAGTTTTGAGTATTATCCACGAATCGTCTCACTTAACCTGCCAGATTGCACACAACTCCCACAGGCCACTTTATATATTTAGAAAGACAAATCACGCCCACAAATGTGTCAGGAAACTGTTCAAAATCAGCAACAACAAAACCCCATTTCTTTTACAATTAAAATAGGTTTGAAAAACTTATGTAATCATCATGTTCTTTCACTTGTTTACAGTAAAAGGAACAACATGTCACATAACTACACCTTAAACAGAAATAAGAAATAAGCAAATATAGCACCTTGACACTGTAATGGCTACCATGCAACTTAACAGCAGAACCCAAACATTTGGACATGCCGTAGCATGTAAACCATGGGCGTACCTGATAACATTAATCATGGCTACGTTCCAATAGCCCGCCCAGTGTGTCCAAAATCAAGCTGGTTATCATCTTCATTCTGCGCCATTGCTAATAGGTGTATTACAGTTTGCTGATTTCTGTCTTTTTCTTTTCTCAGAAATCAGACACTAATAAATGCAATAGTAAATATAGTGCCGTATAACCAGTTTGAAAATATAACCAGACACTTAGTGCAGCAAAAGCAGCTAAATATGTATAACTACCACTGCGCTTTGCACCATCACATCCTGAGATGAGCAGCCTTCCTTTTGCAGAAGCCCATTTGCTCGTTCATCAAGGTTGTCCTGAGATGATGAATTGTTAGGATATTTTTTAAATGCCCCATTATTGGTGTTGGCCACAAAAACCCAGTGCTTAGTATATTAAAAAGCATTTAAATGTTTGAATCTACTCAATTAAAAAGCCCTTCAGCAAGGCAATTGCATACCAAAACATATCAGTTCTGTTATAAACTGATACAACTTGAACTACTGCATGCACGCTCTGCAAAACCCATTCCTGGATTAAGCGAGGGCCTCAAAGCAGCCAAACGCCAGAGACAGTATTCAGCTTAATCTTAACTCACATTAAAATGTTAAGTGTAGCGCGAGGCTTAAACAAGCCGAAACATCATGTGGGGACGTCACAAAACTGGGTCAACTACAAATCAAGATCACACTGGCGTTAGCTCAGGGGATGCACCAAAAGGTAGCTCGGTCAAAATGTTGCAGAACAAATCTGACGAACAAGCTAGAAGCAGCCTACCAATACACTACACACAAGTTGGATTTAGTGTACAGCAGAACACAGCGATACACAGCGACTGCAGGTACGACACATTTAAGGCCATTTCATGTGAAACATTGTGCAGTGACTCTAACCAAAGTCCATGACAGCGCTATTATCCACTATTCAAAAGGCAACACGAGTGTGAGTGTCTCAGCACTCTCAGGTTTCACACAGTTCCTTCTGACACCCACTGCCTTTGTTCCTGTCCAGTGTATTAGTGTATAATACAGACAGAAATTTCCCAGACCGGTCCACCCTGGGCTAAGGCATGTTTTTTTTTTTACTTCACTGATTTTCTTCCATCTCTCGCATAATCTCATGACTAACTTAAGTCAACAACTGCAGTCTCCTTGCAGTAAACAAGTCCCTCCCTCTCTCTCTGAAACCTAAGGGGGGGGGGGAGAGAAAAATGAAATCATGGAGACAGTCAGATGGGATGTGGATCAAAAACAGAGAGGTGAAATGGATCTGATGGACTTAAGCTGATATAGAGAATCTTACAGTTTCTCATGTCTGTGAAGAGAGGCCTTTATAGCATTTCAGGCAGCGAGTCCTCACTCTTACACAAAATGATCTTAAAGAAGACCACCAGAGGGGAAGCCACAGCGCCGTGACAACAGATAAGACCGGCAAAAACTCCTGCGTCCTGACATTGTGTCTGTAATGTCTGTGCTGGCTGGTCAGGTGCGAGCTGCGGGGGCACGAAAGGGAGGGTTCGCTCTTTTACTCTTTTTAGGAGTACAGTGGGAAAATTGTTCTAACAACTCATTCCAGTGTTGAAAATGTTCCCACCGTGCTCCTCGTGGGGGGGGGGTGAATCAGCAGGACGACACTGGAAAAGATTAAAGCCCACTATTTTGGAAGGAGCGGGGAAATAACCAGAAGCACTAATCCTGTCTCAAAATCGGACTAATCTGTTACCACTTGCTCTTGATATGGCAAATTTCTCTCGGTGGTAAAACCTGTCTAGAGAATACAGGCTGTGATTACTTTGTGTATGGAAAAAACTGAGGCTTATCAGGTGCTTATCATGACAAGGGCGAGCTTGTAATACAGAGTTAAACAGATAAACATGAACTGGTCCTTGCTAGAGCAAAGCCACAGAGTGTACAAATGCCCTCTATGTAGAAAGCAACTGTGTCAATTCATGCAACCAAGAACCTCACATACCTGCTTAATGCAGCATCATGTTAAAGTTAGTCTGACTTTAGAAATTAATCTGCTGAATTCAGAAAATAGCTTTATTCAACGATACAGCAAGTGATGCGGATAGTATCTCTCTTACAATGATGTTGTAACTATTACTTATTATGTTGGGGGTGTCCAATAAGCCGGTGAGTACAGTTTTCCTCTGTGTGAGTCCTCCGCCAGCAGAAATGTCAGCCATAAACTGGCGCATTGGCGAGTGGAGGTTGACAACTTGTCTGAAAAGAACAGAGAAGCTCGGCCGTTGCTGATATTTCACAGCTTTCTGGAAATGACTCAGCGTTAAGAGTAGATATCCAAATGTGTTCTAGTTCGTGCTCGCTACTGGGTGTAGACGAGCTTCTGCTGTCTGGGGGGAAATACACCTTTTGGACAAACAATGTCGCAAACTGGGAGTCCTTGTGTGCTAAAAACTCGAGACAGCGCTCGTTCCAAGGTGAACAATTCGTGGCCCAATTTTAAGGTTTCGGAACACTGAAGTTCGGTCAACGACACTTGTTTAACATCAAAATCCTAAACGTGATAAGAAGGGACCGTTCTCGTGCTTGTACCGACCGTGTGTTGGAAAAGGCACAACAAAGGGGCGAAGAAAGAAAACAGTGACCGAGAAAAGGGAGTCCGCAGCTAACGTTGGACTACAAAAGCGAATAGCTTAACATACCTCGTCCATCTCCTGCACCATTTTTGTGAGTTTTTCGTCGTCCTCCAGAATCTCGTTGAGTTGAGTCATCGTGTAAGCGTCAAACTTGTTGGGAAAATTAGACATTTTCGCTCTTGTGGTGTGTTTCTCCTCGCTTATTATCCCTTCAGATTGTGACAGCTGACTGAGCTTCTCTTACAGGAAGTAGTCATAGAAGATACAGGCCCATTGCTGCCTTCACGTTCCGTCAGAAATATTAGCATTACCGGGAAAAACGACCATGGCTATCAACAGAGCAAAGACCCATAGTTGCACTGGCGTTTACCAAATTCTTACAATAATTCTGAACATTATAATAATAGAGAGTCGTACAGAATTTTACTTTGACTGCTACATATATTATTATAAGATATAGTATTATATGGTATGTGAGGGCTCCTCCCAGCAGGGGAGAACTGGGTGACTTGAGAATGTGGGTAAGTTGAGCCACCCATTGTTTTCTGGGCAGCCATAGACAAAAACACACATTTTACTCACCCTGTGATGGATAGAAGCCAATGAGTTAAGTGGTAGGCACATGCAAGTTCGAGCAGCTCGTTTTTTTCTTCTTCAAGGTGTCATGATTCTTGTGTTACAACAATTACATTCAACTAACTGTTAGTATTCTAAGAAGTTACAACATGCCTCCACTCTGGGGCAACAGCCGTTATAGGAGAGCTTGGATATGATGCAAAAGTACCTTCCCTGCTTGCCTACTTATGTGCGTGGCTAGAGTCCACTAGGTTAAAGCAAAAGTGCAATCAAAAGCTGTACCTTGCCGACTGACTTTATACTGGGAGTCACCCAGCGAGCACCATGGTCGTTATTGCAGAACGAAGCCCGGTAGGGTGATGCAGGGCCACAATGTGAAGCAAGGTGGTGTTTAAGGGATTCGTTTTGCAATAATGTGCACGTCGTTCATTATCTCTTACATTTTTGATGTGTAGACACTTTATAAGCTTGCTGAAACATGCTATGAAACAGCATAAGGAGACACCACAGGAAAAAAAAAACTTTAGAATAGTTTATTTAAGTAAAGTGTACTTAAGTGCATTGAATTTAAAATGCTGCATAAAACAGTGCTGCATAAAAGCTTTCAATGAAATAGTTAATTCAAAATGCAAAAAAATGTGCAGTAAGCCAAGTTCAATTAATGTTTTCAAGTAACACTTGGTGTATAAGAGCAGCACCAAACAAACACATAGCTTATTTAATTGAGAACTGTTAACAGTACAGTTCTCCAGAGCTGCATTTCAAGGACATTAACAGAACTTTTCAGATATGTGCATAAAAATAGCATAACAAGTGCATTTGAATTTTTTGAAAAGTGAATAAAAGCAGAAAACAACTCGACAACGGCAAAGCTTGTTTTTCATGTAAGAACACATATTAAGAGATTGTTTGTCTAAAAACAACTGATCAAGTAAGACCAAGTGGTCCAAAGCCAATAGGCAGTGTGTGTGTGTGTGTGTGTGTGTGTATGAAATATCCACCTTTGTGCTTATGTCCATCCCTCATCCCTTCCTATTCCTCTTTTTGCTGCTCTCCTTACACAGTTTTTCCCTCTCCAATATCTGGCCCTTCCCCTGCAAACAGCACTCTTGAGTAAAAGTGTTTGAGTTCAAAGCATATTTTAGTGGCTACGAGGTAGCGATTCCAGAACATGCTGAGTTTGTTGTCTACAGGCCAAACACTGCATCGTACTTCCAAAAATCATTGTTTTTCAAGAAAAGCTCTAATGAGCCCCCCAAATCCCATGGGAGAGATCATCATTTGCAGCAAATTTCCTTCATGGCGTCAGACTCTCTGAGGTAGTCAATCAGCTGTTTCTGTGCAGTGCTCCCGCTAGCAGTGGTTGTAGAGTGCTGGTGTGCTTGGCAGCTACTGATCTGTTGACTTATTACAGACATGGGAATTGATGATCCTCCTCTTAATGCCTCCGGTCTTCTAATTTCAACTCCCTTTTGTGTGCCCACAACAGGGAATGCAATGTCATGGTTACAGGCCCTCAGCCAGATTTTTGAAGGCATCATTAAGAGTCCTGCCATTTACTGGCCATTTTAGCTTGATCGAACTGAAGAGTAGACTGCTTAGAGAGATTTTGAAATATTTTGAGGTTCTTGTGGCCGCAGGCCATATGAAGTGTTGACCCAGGCTTGGCGAAGGAGCTTAGCAAAGTTTCCTCATTAGAAGCTGATGCTGCATGATGATGCATCATTAAATCTATTTGAAAAAAAGGATCTGCTCCCTTGAAAAGAACTGATGGAGAGGCTAGGTTGATGAAAGCCCAGCTCAAGGTGGTGGAGTGGCCAGCTGAGGTGATGGGGGGGGGGGGCTAGGGAGAGGCCAACTGGAGAGGATGGCTGAGGTAGAGAGGTCTGGATGGTCAGAGTTGAGTTTCATAGCAAAGGGTGTGAATATTTATGTACATGTGATATTTGAGTGTTTTATTTTTAATAAATTTGCTAAATTTTCTAAAAAACATTTTTCACTTTGTCATAATGGGGTGTGGGTAGCATGGTGGTGCGGTGGTTAGGTTGATTGGTGACTCTAAATTGCCCGTAGGTGTGAGTGTGAGCGTGAGTGTTTGTCTGTCTCTATGTGTTGGCCCTGCGGCTGGCTGGCAACCAGCCCAGGCTGTACCCCGCCTCTCGCCTGAAGTCAGCTGGGGTAGGCTCCAGCTCCCCCGCGACCCTGATGGATAAGCGGTATAGACGATGGATTATGGGGTATTGTGTGTATAATTTTGAGGGGAAAAAAAGAATTTAATGTGTGTGTGTGTACATAAACCTGGGTTAAAAGCACTAATCATAACAGCACAAGAGCAGGCACTTAGTACAAGGGGTCCTGAGATCCAGACAGACAGGACCCGAGCTTGAGGAAGACACACCACCATCCCAGAGGGAATTTTTACACACACACACACACACACACACACAGTTGCACTGAAAATAATCCATTGCAAATTAGGTGTACTGGCAAAATTTAAGATAAGATATTCCTTTATTAGTCCCTCAATGGGGAAATTTACAGCGTTCACTATAGGCAAGGTGTTCTTTTCAACGTATGCCGCCTCCGCTGATCCATAGACCCTAAAAGTTCCAGTTTTGTTTCATTGCTCCACTGAACAGAATCCCCAAACTTCTGTGGCTTATTTATATGGTTTCGAGAATATTGGAGCCAACTTATGCTTTTGGGTCAGTGGTGGGGTACGTCTTGGAGTTAGAGCGTGGAGGCCTCCAGCGGTTAGTATGCACCTGACTGCAGAAACTGAAATTTCAGTGCTTGCTGCAGGCCTTTTGCAGTCCCTTGAGGGTTACTGGCCACCTGCCTCCTCAGAAATCTGGTGGCAGTCATTGATAGCTTCCTCTTTCTGCCACGTTCAGGTAACGTAGCCAGTGTATCCTTTTCCTTGGTTGTGCCAAGGTGATCTCCTCTTTTTGGACAATTCTCTTGACACACCCATATTTCTAACATGAAACCAAATATCACTGTGAACAAACCCCTTGCCAGTCTTTGATGTGTTCTATGTCAAGCTCACCTGATGCTACATATACATAGAATTTATACATACATATCTATTTATTTTTAATGCCACTCAGTTTGTCTTCAAGTGTCAAAAGAAAAAACCTGAACTGATTCTGACATGACAATTTGATCAAATTTCACATTAAAATATATCAAGATCCTGGATTTAACTGGAAAGTTTTGAGTGTCCAGTGGTCTACATTCTACATTCATTACTGTCTTGACTTTGCATGGAAATGGTTAAGCTACTGAATAGCCACACAAAATATCTTTTACAATAAATATGGTTTGAATCCCATAATTTCCAAAACGCTCTCAACCCTCAAAAGCCCCCAGTACTCTAGTCCTGTTTCCACACATTGCAGTTTATTGTCAATAGCGCATGTTGTACTCAGACTCACTGGCACTGCTGCTGTTGCTTCGTCTATTCCTTCCACCATCAGACTTCCAGCTGAGCTCTTTGGATGGGTTGAGGACCTCCATCCCAGTCTCTATTCCCAGGAGTTGCCTTTGCACCAGCTTATAGTACAGTCCCTCGCTGGCCATCAACTGACTGTGACGCCCCTGCTCAGCCACACAGCCTTTGTCGATTACAATGATGTTGTCTGCTTTCTCCACTGTGCTGAGCCGATGGGCAATCACCAGCACTGTATGTTCCTGCATGATGTTATTTAGAGCCTGCTGAACCTGCAGTAGATACAACAGAGATTAACAAAAATCATCACAGAGTTTAGTCAACACACATATTAATGGTTTATCACAACATCCGCACGACATTCAGAGATTGATGGGACAATCCTGCCATCAGGAGGAAACTAATCATTCACACACCAAAGCTATGCTTTGAGAACAATTTGGGATGAGCTGCTCCAACTCTGTGCCACAGTTTACTACTGTAGTGTGTATCTCAGGGCCATGTTACTGGAGTATTGTGTTTCTTTTTTCTGCCTACTGTACATCAGATTTCATTAGGCATTAGTAAATGTAGCTCTGCACTTACGATGTGCTCACTCTCTGCGTCCAGAGCACTGGTTGCCTCATCTAGGATAAGAACAAGAGGGTTGCGGATGAGAGCTCTTGCAATGGCCACCCTTTGCTTCTGCCCACCTGACAACTGGGCACCTTTTTCTCCGACACCTAGGGAACATTAGAGAGCAATAATTCAGCTTCATGGCCGCATCTTTATGAGGGCCAGATACGTGCAAACTCCACACAGAAAGATCCCACGTTCAAACCTGGAACCTTCTTGCTGTGAGGCAACAATGCAAACCACTGCACCACCATGCTGCCCCTGATACTGATATTCTTAGATAAAATCAGCTGGACCCAATCCCAACTAACCACCATGCCACCCGCACATGACGGTATTGGAAAAACATAAATCAACCCCTCTCTAGCAAGCCCACTGATAATTATATCTTAGTGTTTGCTTCCATCTTGATGACTGAGTGTCCTACAGTAGCTTATCAACCAGTTCATTACTAATACATGAATGGGTGACTTTTAAATAGACACATATACTAATTACTTGTCTCGTAGCCTTTAGGGAGGGCAGTGATAAACTCGTGAGCATTAGCTCTGGAGGCAGCCTGCACCACAGCCTCCATGGGGATGTCAGTCAGACCATAGGTGATGTTCTCTCTGACCGTCCGCGCAAACAGCACAGGCTCTTGGCCCACAAGAGCTATCTGCAGAAATAAAACAGTAAATGGATGGCTTTATGCGTGAAAGACCTTAACCAACAATGAATTGATCCTGGTGACAGTGTAGTAGAGTCAGCTTAGATTTGACTGCCACAAACAGGGCAGGGTGGTTCACACACTGTTGAACTCTTATCAACTGACCTTGGAGTGGAGGTAGTCATGTTGGAAGGTCTGAACAGGCTTTCCATCCAGCAGCACTTGGCCTTGCTGAGGAAGGTAGAAGTTTTCCAGCAGACTCACACAGGAGCTCTTTCCACTCCCTGAAGGTCCCACAAGGGCGGTGACCTCCCCAGGCCGCAGAGTGAATGACACATCCTGCAAAACACATTAAGGACATTTGTCATCATAACAAGCTGATATATTATTAAATGGATTATGGTTTATCAACACATCGTGGCAGCAAGATAACTCAAAACAAACCTTAAGAATATCAACCTCAGGGCGTGTTGGGTAGGCAAAACTGATGTCTTTAAATTCAACTAGACCGCCGCATGTGCCTGGAGCCTCTGTGCCATCAGCTGGATGTTTGGGTTCCCTGTCCAGGTACTCAAAAACCTTCTCAGCAGCCCCAACTCCCTGCATGAGGCCCGTGTACACTGATGCAATATTCTGTAAGATAGAGCACACATGACATTGGGTAAAGGGATCAATGTATTTTAAGTGCTTTCATACACAACACAATAATAAAAAGTAATAATAAACAGCTGAAATACCTCAAGACATTCTCCAAGCTCAAGCATGTATATGAAAAAAGATATCAAGGCACCACTACTCATCTGACTTGTCACTACTAGGTGACCGCCATAGTAGAGGACTGCAACCTCTAAAGCAAGCTCTGAGATCTGGAAAAACAAACACCCCAAGCCTATTAATGCCCACACTGTAACCTACAGGTATCAATAAATACATATTTTACATCTTCATTTGGCGTGCTGATACCTACACAACTGGACCACATGTAGCAAGCATAGGCCAGTGCTTGTTTTTTGTTGAGCTGGAACATGACCAAAAGTTTGGAATAGTAGGAGTTGACTTCCCCACACTCGTTGGCAAAGCTCCGTACTGTCCTCACAGCTGAAATGGTTTCTTCTGCCACTTTATTGGCCTCTGCAAGGGTTGTTTGCACCTCTTTGGTCAGTTTCTGCGAAGAAAAATGCAAAGAAGTTAATTGAAGGTAATCTGCGAATGAAATGCTCGACACAGACACAAAACCTCTTTACCTTGTAGTATTCACCGTAAAATTTAGAGACGAGGGCGATGAAGGGGAACCCCATGATGGTCACCAGTGTGAGCTTCCAGGACATACTGAACATGAAGATGAAGAATCCAAAGCCCTTGATGGTGCTCCGCAGGAAAATGTTGATATTCTGGGAGATGAGGTCACTCACCTGGGTGGTGTCAGCTGACAGACGTGAAATAATGTCACCTATAGGGTGTGATATAGGCATGTTATAACATTAGAAGGACTGCTCTTTGGTCAAAGAAGACCCATATACAGAGGGAGAAATCAATGATGCAGATAAAAGGGGTGAATCCTATATCACCTGTATGATTTTCATCAAAAAAGGCAATTTCCTGCCTCATCAGAGCTCTGAAGAGATGGCTCCTGAATCGAAGGTTTAATCTTGCAAACGTCAGGGTGAAGACTCCTCCACGTACACCAATTGCAAGTGAACTAAGGAGAAAGTCAAGATGTCATTCATGTCTGGCATTTCTCTGGTTTGGGACGTGACACGTGATGTTTGGCTTCAAATCTAGTCGCGCAGCTTTGACACACAGTCATTAAGTTATCACACATCCCTCCAACCTCTGTCCAACAATGGCAAAATGGATTAATCACTGTTTCAATAAATATAACCCAGTTTACAACAGTCTCTAAACAAATGCCTTTGACGCCTTATATTGATCTGTAACTTGTGTCTAAGACCAGTTATTTTATTTTGAAAATGCACACAGGATGACGTACATCATGCTCAACCCCTTCACCCAACCTCACCTCTGACTCCACCTGTAGAAACTCACCTGATTAAGGCCAGCACTGACAGTGTGATCACAGGCTTAGCAAAGTACTCCATGCTCTGGTGAACCACAATGCTCTCTATTGCTTTCCCATAGTAGTAAGGTATGAAGGCCTCGCCTGCAGGTTAAAGAGAGAGACTGGAATATTTTTGGGTCTTACAACAAAAAAATCAACATGCATGGTGAAAACGTGACCATTAATGTCTCCAAAATAATTAACTGTGTAAGTAATTTCTCTGGTTCCACATTCTCAGTTGTCACGTGATGCTTTTCTTTGTTTAATGTAATAATAAACTAAATACCTTTGGGGTTTGGACTGTTAGTTGAAAACCAAAAACAAGCAAATCTGAAAAAATATTTTGATGGAAATGTTTCTTATTTTCTGATATTTCATGGACTGAATGGTAAAATGATAATTGAGAAAATAATTAGCAGACTACTCAGTAATAAAAACGAGTTGCAGCCCCCTCTTTATAAAAGTAGAACATGTAATATGTCCTGAAAAACAGTGCGTCTTTGATAAGGTGCAGTAGAGTCCATTCATTTCTGTTTTAAAAATATATATAAAATAAGGAGAAAAAAAGACATTTGTAGTTTCTAATTTCAACATGTTTCATTTTAACATTGAGGTTTAACTTAACTGGTTTATATTACTATGTCAGGGACACTCACATACAGCAGAGATGATGAGGAAAAGGATGGCTACAGACAGCAGCCCCCCGTCTTTTCTGCAGTAGCTTAGCAGACGTCCCAGTGTTGCCCCAGAGTTGGTCTTGTCCTTCTCCTGGCTTCTCTCCTCCTTCATCTTCTTCCTCTCACACCCGGCCTCCTGCTCCTCCTGCTCCTCCTGATCAGCTGTCTCCAACAGCTTTTCAGTGTCCTCGGAGCCCCCTTCTCCTCCTCCTCTGCTGCTGCCGCTGCTGCTGCTGCTGCATGCATAGTTCGACTCCATCCCCAGCATCCTCCATGACAGCACAAGACCCAGAGAGGAGGCACAAGTCCAACACATCAGGCTCAGGACCCAGGGTCGGTGGGTCAGAGGCCCCACCTCAGACAGCATCAGTAGCTTGGCCAGGGTGAAGGTGATGATGATTAGGCAGATGAGGAGAATAAGTGTGTTGAGCTTAGTGACCCTCTGTGGACCGTCCTTCCTATTCCATGACACCCCTATGGAGGCTCCCAACAGGAGGGAGGCTCTGAGCAGTGCAGTGCCCCACAGGTCCAACACTGACTGGAGGATGTTAAAGTTTAGGGCATCCTTTGAGAATATGCTCAAGTGCGATCCGTGCGTGTATAGGACAGTTGTCACAGCCACGTCCAGCAGGCTGTACAACACAGAGCAGCTCACCGCTATTTTGATCCCCATGCTGAATATTACTGATTAGAGTTATACACAGTTATGCTGAGTCCCTGATGAAAGCCAAAGTGGTTAGTAGCTAAATTAAAATGTAGGAAATCTGGTCAAAACTTAAAGCCATTACATTCATAGTCACGATGATGCACAGTGCAAACATCGCTCGAGGCTACCTATTAGTTCACTCAGAATTTAGCAGACATCACACAATATCTCAACTATTTCTTAAAACGTACGTTTACTTTGAAGGACTGCACTTCGGTCCTCTCCGGTAACGTTACGTCAAACTTACATTTAAGCTGTCACTGCGCTGTAAGTGGTTATCCGGTAAGGTTGCAACACCAGTCTAACACATTCTCCACTACACTATGCACTAGCTGCGTAAGCTAGCTATTAGCAGGCGGCTAGCTGCGTTGCGTTGGGTTTCAAATAGCTCTATGTCATTAATGTTCGACCATTCAATACACTATAGTCTCTCTCTACTCAGTACACAGTAGCGTCAGAGTAGTATTTCCTAAGAGACGAGACACACACACACATACACACAGACATACACACACACACAGACATACACACGCTCAGTCAAGTTAGGTTTGACAGAATCAAGTAAAGCTAGACTCAACTAGAAACAGGTATCAAAGATCGTCTATTTTACAGTAGACTCGGAATATGACTACACGACGCAATATGACTTTCTTTAGATATCAATTAACTATGAAAAGTGTGAAAGTCAAATGTATTCATCAATCAAACCAGTTATCCTGGTGTTTCTATATTATATGTCCCTATATGTGTCCATCACTGACGTGGAATTTATAGTGTCCTCTCGGTGGATGTGTCACTGGGTCTCTTCAAGTACGTGGTCCATGAGTGAATTAAAGTCAGCAAACTTTGAGGCCTCGAACACTTTCAAACTGTCAAACGTGCCCGTGTCCCTGTAAACCAAGAGACGCTGTCGGGCAGTCCAGCAAAATGAGACAGAGTGACGCCTCTTTTCTTTTTAACTCTCTGACCGCAGTTGTTACGGCAGTGAACGTTGTCTGGTTCCTCCCAACACGTCTTTTAGTGAGCGTTCAAGAGCCTCACGTTAAAAACACCAAAACTGTGTTGAAGAATCTGGCTAGTGACCCTCCGACTCAGTGAAGGTGATGTTTTTCATAAACTCGGTACATTAACATTGGATCAAATGTTGAACTATTGTGAAATTTTGGTATACACTCAAAATGGTGCATTGGGGTGTGTTTAAGTTCATACCGAAGATTCACGACAAGACATTCAATTAATATTTAATATTTAATAATTAATAATTCATTAATTAATCAATTAATCATCCACAACATTTCACCAACATGGCATTCACTGTGTCAGCTCAGGAAAATGGACGTTCTTTTCTTTGGTACTGGTGTTGTGGAGGAAATTAAGGCTTTCTTCCTTTTGAAAGGGTTAATTTCTCCCAAGTGAACGCCCTGTTACGGCCGTGGTCAATAGGCATTGTCCGCTGTCGGACCTCCCTTGAAGGCAACTTGGCGTGCGTACTGACAGAACTGGATACAGCGTTGGAGGCGGGGCCACAGTAATTCCTATGAAAGTGACGGGGTGGGAAATACAGGCAAAAAGTTCGACTTTCTGGTAGCATCCAGGAAAAATGTCCCAGACACCAGCCACCTGACCAGCTGGATCACAACAACTCTATCAGCCGGTCCGATTCCAGCTAATTTCCTTCAGAATTTAAGATAAACAAGCTAAAATATGCGTCCTGCGAGGAAACAGGGAGACGTCCTCTCCCATCTGTACGGAAGACGGAAGTGTGTGACGTCACTGAGCCTTTTGGTGCACCACAACAGTCGAACACACTCCCTGTAGCCTGGCCACCTCCATGTCTCTGTGGACCCTGGCACTGAAGAGTTCGACTGAACGGCTCTGAATTATTTCACTTTGTGAAATATTCAACAGACGCTTTCAAGCTGCTCAATAATAAAAACTTTATTTCCATTATATAATTTAGGGTTCTCAAATTCAGATAGAAAATTCACCTCCCTAATATTCATTAACTACATTCAAGTTGCTCAGTTGAGCAAAAATCTGATCCAAAAAAAATCAAATCAAGTCAAAAACGTAAGAATTGGGTGCTCAAGTAGGCTTGATCAAACTCAGATACTAAATCATGTCTGAACTTAAGGACAGATGACGTGAGGATTCTCTATCTGAATCTGAGAACTCTATGGATCATGGAAATAGTGTTTTTGGAACTGTACAACTTATTGTATTGTACGACTATTGAGTTTTTCCACATAGTAAATAGTCAAATATTTTAGTAAAATAAATTCTTTTGCATCATAAATTTCAAGTTTTCAGTGGTGACTAAATGTCAGAATTTGGTAGTCACTTGCCAATATGCAGCATTTCCAAACATCGTGCAATGATATGTATCCATACACAACCAGATACATTATGCTCACCTGCAGCCCTCCACACACACACACACACCTGGTCCCCCCCCCCAGAGTCTGAGTGGATTTCGCCATACTACAGCCCTTTTTTCCCCCCCAGTAGCCTCAGACTTTCTTTGGTTGGCTGCTCTTGTTTTCCATGTGAATAATTAATGCTTTTCATTTGGCACTTCTGATTAGTTGCTGTTTGTGATCAATAACAAGACCCGATTAAAGTTTGAACATCACATTTTTCACCATTGCATTTATTCAACACTCATAATTCTAACTTCTATACTGAAAACTGTCCAGTTAAAACAAGTCTGTTGTTTGGCATTCAATGACATTTTCAATGATTCAACATGGAATGATGAACAATGGGTTATCGCCATTTCTACGGCCAGCGGATCGCAACATTCATGTACAAGTGAAACAACAACAAGCAGTGTGTGCAAGTCTTACAAGCACTGCTCATCACACTCATTGCACCAACATCTGGATTTCCATCTTCTGTCCAAGACTTTTGGCAGCTTATGACGGATAAGCTTAACGATACGTAGCCATGCTCTGCTGATGTGCATCCTTCACAGTCTTATCACACCGTCCTCCTCAGTGGCCTTCAGATTCAGCTAAGTGATACACTAATTCAGTCTTTATGTCTTCGGAGCTGCTTTGCTCTGTGGCCAGCACCGTCTCAACAGGAAAAGACAAATATAAATTGTCTTTCAATTTTTTCGGGGATGGCGAGTCTTTCGCATTGAATAGAGGATCTGCGATTTTTAAGGTCATCGAGGGTATGTTATGCGTCCTGCGTTTGGCGTTCTTCTTCTTCTCTTGTTTGTAGGCTGCGTTCATATTGGCTATCACCTGAAAGTGGAGCACACATACTCAGACACAAAGCAGAAGGGATGTGACAAAAAAAAAAAACAAAAACAGGATAATACGAACATAATCCACCTGAGGTGAATCATTTCTCTGCCATATGTTGCACACAGCCAGTTATGTTAATGAGATTATCAATTAGCCCATAAATGTATTAGTGAATATTTTTGTTTTGTTGCAGAACATGGTATCTTAAATAACTGATAAAGTCTCTGTGAAACCTCTGGTGTAATAATCAGATGTCTGTGTTCACAAGCATCATCATGATGACATTGTGTCTGACATGCCACAGTACATGTTAAATATCTTGTCTGGGTGACATAAAGAACACACATGATGCAACATGCAACTTGTAATTTCTCTTGAGCGATGGCAGGTACCCTCTGACCCACTCAGGAACTAACTATACAGGGGCTTTGTAGGGACGTTAATAACTCTAACTCTAGTCTTTTTTTCTCTCGGTTCTATGGAGCTTTTTTTCTTCTCTTTTTTTAGTTGAATGTTTGGGCCTAGAGGCCCACAAGCTCTGTTCTCAACAACCTTACAGCTGTTAAAAGGTGTACAGCTCATGAACAGCATCAAACAGCAGGCAGACTAAGATGAGCCAGTGAACAGTGTGATATTAACTTTAAAAAGGTCACAGCCGGTTTGTATTTGTCAGTTGGCTCTGCTGCCCCCAAGTGGACAAACTAAATCAATTAAGGCAGCTTTAGATTTTCCTTGAATTGAGTTTCATTTATGTCCCTTAATTAATGCGTTTTAATGACTTCAGTGGTGACTTCATGCTGTGTAACTGAAAAGTCCAAACAATTAAAAAAACAAAATTCATTCTTTCCAAAATGAATAGCCTGTTATTTTACACTGAAGACTGAACCCTCACATTAGATATAATGTCCCATCTCAAAAAAGAAGAAACTATACATCACACAGTACTGACTTTATCACCTTTCGTGTGACCTTCAAAGACACAGAAATGCGAATCATCATTCCTGAGCTTTAGTGGAAACTCACTAAGCAGTGTCTGATGTGCCTGTGACAATCAGACAAACACAAAACACTCTCCGCCACCAGCATCCACTGTAATAGTGCGAGACAAGACAATGTGAATTACCAGCTGCTTCACAGAGTCCTGCTGTTCCTGCATCATGGACATGTATGTCAAGGCCTTCTCCTTTGTGGAATACATATCCTGCTCTTGATCGTCATAATTTAGCAGGCTTAATGTAGTCTAGAAAAAACAACAACAATACAATTAGTAAGCAGAAAGAAAACAGACTAATAGGATTTTTTTATTTTTTTTATTTCTTTGCATGGTGTCGTCTTACCTCGTTTGGTAAATTAGGTTTCCTGTTGAACATGAGGGAATAAGGGGTAAACTTGGTCGTAGGGTTGGTGAGCGTCCTAAACAGCAACAGCACAGGGTCCAGGAAGTCGTCCCATTCGGTCTGCTTCTCTGTCACCATCTGCACAATAGCCTCCTTCAGCAAAGGACTCGTGCAGTCATGGAGCGGGTTGAGCAGAGGCTGATCCATTGGAGACACCTTCTGCACGATGCTCCACCTGTCGCATAGCAGCTTTGTCACCTAGGAAACACCAGCATGGGCACTGATAAATCTAACCCAGAACAGCGATTGATTGATTGATTAATTTACTTGAATTAACTTTGTGGCTGACATCTCACCTCATCACAGAAGTTGGCATTCTGCGTGCAGACTACTGTTTTAGGGGCACCAAACCTGATTGAACAGAGTATCAAAAGGCGTCAGAAGAAAACGCCAGCATAGGCTGATAATGGCCTTGTATTAAGGATTTGGAAGCAATCGAGGCACAAAATAAATTCAAAATTTTGTGAAATGTTTTACCTGTATATGCATTTGGAAATACATTTTGCAACAGAGAGGGCATCCGTCTTTTGCACTGGAAAAGCTTCTGGCCATTTACTAAAGTAATCGATGAGAACTGTGACATTGGTGTTGCCTTGCTGAGTCTCCGGGAAAGGACCTGGTGACATGTGGATAGAAATTTTGTTTTATTGTCTCCTGCTTTGTACGGCGACCTTGAGTGCCAGAAAGGCGCCTTTAAATAAAATGTATTATTATTATGAAGTTATACGGCAGACAAAATATCATTTGATAAAAATTAATTGGAGGCAAAAACCTATAATGTCAATCCCAACGATGTCCCATGGTGCGTCCACTTTTATAGGCCTGACGGTCCTTGCCAGGTTTTTATTCCTTTCTGTGTGCTGGCAGGTCTCACATACTTTTATCTGAAACAGCAAACAGCCGGCATAAAGAACAGATCATCATTGTGTCCAAGTGATGTTAACAGAACACTGAAGACATAAATATGTGCGTACCCAGTCCACGACGTCCTTAATGATGCCCAGCCAGTAGTACTTGCTCTGGATCCTGTGGACAGTCTTCTTTTGGCCCAGATGATGACCAATGTCATTGAAGTGACAGTCGAGAAAAATCTGCCTCTTCCTCTCGGCCTCTATCACCACTTCCCTCTTCTCGTCCTTCTTCGGTCCCACATAGTACAGCTTGCCCCCTTGAATGAAGATATGAACGAAGAGTGAGTCTTGCTCAAGCACAGACGTTTGCTTTCCTGACCATAAGAGAAGAGGTTTACCTGAATACCTCTTCATGAAGACAGAACATCACACCATACTTCATTCAGAAAAGTTAGTATTTAATGTAGTCTTGCTTATGCAGAGCAGTTGAGTTTCTCAGTTTGGCACACAGTATTTACACAAGAGTTGAGACACACGTGGTATACTGGATTCATTATAGTGACCCGAATTTCCAACAGGCTCCTACAGTTTCTTATTAAATCTCAGGTTGGTTCCTACAAGGTATACACTTCCAGAAAAGCAAGGTGATTTGAAATAAGCAGAGGTTGTTTGAGTGGAGATACGCGATGCCAACAGACTCTGTGTTTTTTTTTCCCCCCCTAGGTAAACTATAGTTATACAACAAATCTTACCATCAATGATAAATTTCTGGGCGTATCTTTTGAGATTTTTCTTTCGTAAAGGATTCATCGTCTGAGGAAAGCAGCCTTTGGCCACAAAAGTGAAAATGTCACCGAGTTTGTCGGAGCTGGACTCAACCACCTCCTCCTCAGCCACTTGCAACGACTCCACGCTCAACATTTCCGCTCAGGCTTCACAGATTAGTTCAACAGACGGCGATTTAACATATAAATACACGAGCAGCCGATTGGCATGTCCAGCAGCAGTACTAGCTAACAGCTAGTAGCTATTGCAAGAAAGATAACGCTCATCCACAACACAAACAAGAAGATATAGGAAACATAGAGCGTCCGCTTGGCTTCTTCTTCTTCTTCTTCTTCTTCTACGTTCGGCAATTTTGTAACCAATTCTTTGCATTAGCGCCCCCTCCTGCTATGACCACATGAGGACAGTGAATACAAATGACACCAGCTATCCAATCGAAAACATCAAGACAGGCATAATAACACATTACGATTTCCGGTAAAAACTTTCAAAATTAAAATTCCAAACAGAACGGGATACATTTAAATGCGGTGACCACAAAGGGTAATCTGTTCTTGATGGTCGGCAAATAAGTTTTAGGTTCTATGTTTGCCCGTGGTTTGATTGTGGACCAGAATCGCATGACCTTGAATTTGTTTTAAGTTTATACAGTCACTGGAGTTATTATAAGGAATGTGCAGTTAATGTGTGAGGAATGTTCATGCCGAGGTCACACTTTTATTTTGAAGACTTGGAACCGGAAGTGTCTTTGTTGTTGCTAACACAGAAGTAACTGTGTGGCTTTTCGTAGCACAGTTTTCAACGTGTTTTTATTTTTTATTTTATCAAAGTAACAATGACAGCCGAGGGAGACAGAAATCCTCCGTTTTATATCTGTAGGTGTTTCACAACTGAGAATATTTTCCTAGAGGACTACAAGCTCCATATCCGGTTTATATCCGAGCAGCAGTTCAGACTGGACTATGAAGCAGTGAGTGGTTGTTTTAGCTAGCGTTACGTTTTAAAACAGAAGTAGTGTCTGTCAGCAGAGTTACTGACCAGGGTGTGTTGTATGTTCATCATTACTCCACAGCTGCTTATGAGGCTCGGTTGTGTGACGGACCAGCAGTTTGAAGATGTGCTACACAAGGTGAGGAAATGTGTTGGTGTTGTTGGTCTCTTACACACACACACACACACACGCACGCACGCACGCACGCACACACACACACACACACAAAGTAGTTGTACAACCTAGCCCGGCATCCTTTGCGTGAGCTGCCTCGACAAACTTTAACCTTAAACTCGCAGTCATACCAGTTCATCACTCAGCATCAGTATGTCCTTTAGAACAATTCAGTAATATAATATGCAGAGCAAGATACAACAAGCATAACGTGCGCATTCCCTTCTGTTTAGGGGTATGTATCAGTCCTTTTTTTTTTTTCTTCACTATTTTCAAGCATTTTATAGACCAATTGTGAAATACCAATTCTGTATTCATCCAAAAAAGTAAGATTCCTCAGTCAGATCAATTGCCAGTAAGATTAACAGACAGCTTTAACTGTGTGTCTCCTCTGTTTTAGATATCACAGGAAGTGGACAGGCGAAGATGTATAGGTGTGACATCTGCAGAGAGAGCTGCCGCTGTAAAAGACACGTACCAGCCTCTCCATCCTCATGTCTACCACCTGCAGGTATTAAGCGCGCCGGCCACTTCTATTAGTTCCTATAATAATGTGTCATTAACACACACGTGCTTACCTCTACTCAGGAGTCCTACCTCGCACCAAAGTTCAAACGGATTGTCGAGTGCTGTCGAAGTGGGGACGCCAGTGAAGAAGGTCTCTTTGACTTGTTGGAGGAAGTGGGAGGTGAGCTGAGAAGGGCTTTGATTTCATCTCGGTGGCTGACGCTTTTGTTGACATCAAAGAGTACTTCTTACAGTGTAGTATGATTGCTTTGGCACATCATTGTACCTTGATAATAGCTGCACTTATACTACAGGAAAAGCACATACATCCATATAGACAGACACCTCAGCACTATCAAAATTTGCAATATACTACATATTTCTGGTTATATTGTGAACAACCACAGTATCACTGTTTGGCATCGCTATATTGATGTATGAAAATGCTATATGGAGCATCTTTCTTAATTCCCATCTTTCCTAAAGCATCGAGGGTGTATCGCTTACCTGTGTTTGAGAAAAGCTTCTGTGAGATGCTGGTGGAGGAGCTGGAGCACTTTGAGCGGTCCTCCGCCCCTAAAGGAAGACCCAACACCATGAACCACTATGGGGTAATGTCTCCGCTCCTGCTGGCTGAAATCCCTCCGTTTCATCACTGCTCAGTTATTTATATTTCATCTTTGTTGTGCCATGATATGTGGACCCATTGCCCACTTTGGTCGTCCCAGTGAGGAAATGTGTTGAGCTATCGGGTATGTCCAGGGACTTTGATAGATTTTCTGGGAAAAGCAAAGGTCATTTCATGGCAACAGGCATGTTTTTAGAAATAAATTGCATTGCAGCCACAATGCAAATCTGAACCATCACTTTAAATTAAGAGGATATAAAACTTTGAAGCCGTTAAAGAGCTCTGACTCACATATGTATAGTGGTAAGACGGTCATACCGTTAAACATGAGGGATTCATCAGCCAGAAGTCCTTTAATTCGTGTTATTCTTCACACTTTCTCTCCATTCCAGATCGTCCTGAATGAACTGGGCTTTGACGAGGGCTTCATCACACCGCTCCGTGAGCACTACCTGCATCCGCTCACCTCCCTGCTGTACCCGGACTGTGGGGGGTGCTGTCTGGACAGCCACAAAGCCTTCGTTGTTAAATATGACATGAATGAAGATCTGGACCTGAGCTACCACTACGACAATGCAGAGGTCACCCTTAATGTCTCCCTGGGCAGGGACTTCACAGATGGCAACCTTTATTTTGGTGATATGAGACAGGTGAACATATGGTTCAAATACTATATTACCATTAGTATTACTACTATTACCACATTTATAACCATCATATCTACTACTAATACTGCCTGATTTTTTTGAGGACATTTTAATTTAAAACACATCTCAGTTTCAGAAATGAACTTTACCAGTACAGTCCTGTTTTCTTTATATATGCTTTCTGACAGTTTAGAAATACTGTAATTACATCCCATTAGACATTTTAAACCACCTAATCTTGGAAACACAATTGAATGAATAATTGAAATGCTGTGGTTCTATTGGCCCCTGCAGGTGCCTTTAGGTGAGACGGAGTGTTCAGAAGTTGAACACAGGGTGACTGAGGGCCTCCTCCACCGGGGCCAACACATGCATGGAGCCTTGCCCATCTCCTCCGGCCAGCGCTGGAACCTCATCATCTGGATGAGAGCCTCACAGGAACGCAACAAGCTGTGCCCCATGTGTAACAGGAGGCCGACACTGGTGGAAGGGGAGGGCTTTGCTGACGGGTTCACCAAACACTCCTATGCACCACTGGACACTTTGTGCATGTTGACGTGATGTATTCCCCTGCTTTCATCTTTTGATAAAGCCACTGTGTATAGGATTTGAAATTTGCAGCTTTGAAGCCCCCAAGTGGTAGTATCAATAGAGACAGCATGGCAGGCAGTAGTGCACACTGATATCTCTGATGGATGCTGTAGGAATAAATAGTTTTAACAATGATTAAGGTTTGTGTAATATATCATTCCTGTCCTCTGAGAGGGTTGAATAGACAAGTATACTGCAGTTTGACTATTTTTAGAGTTCATCAAGACTCCACTTGGTCCTGTAGAAAGTCACTGGATGGAATTAATTCTAATGACACTTTTTGGCTATATTCCAAATTAGAGTAGCCCCCTTTTCCAATCAGGCTGATGACGTATGGGGGACGTATAGTACGGCGGTCGGACCCACTGCGACTGTCGTGGTCCTTCAGCTTCTCATAATCTTGCATACGTTTCTTCAACTTTTCACGAATTTGTTTCGGCGTGTGCCCTACACTTAGCTCCGCCAGCTTGTCGGCTATTCTTCCATAGACTTGGTCCTTTCGAGTCGCCGACTTGAAGTCCCGCTGAATTTCTTCCTCTGCAAATTTCCCCGGGTAATTTCGGTGGAAACGCGCCAAGGTTTTTCAAAATTCCGGGTAAATGAGAAAAGTTCCTGCGGTGGAAAAGGGGCTATTGATGAATAATTATTAGTACTTCCAATGATAGTATTGGCACTATAATTCTGTGCTTCAGACATTGGGGGTATGTTTATCTTATTGTCTCAAATATTAGTCCAATAATATCACCACTAATTATCCAAGTCAGTGTATCCTCTATTACTGAGTACCAAACTGATACCAATGTTCTATTTCCCCAACTTTAAAATCTGTAAAAATCTTTACAATGCAGGATAAATATTGAAAATGCAGGGTATTATATTGAAAAATCTTGATTTGCAAATGTCTTATTTGGAAAGAAATAAACATGTTTCTAAGACCTTGTGGACAGACACAACGTGTTTTCTTGCGAAACATAGCCTTTGTTTGTTTACAAGCAGACTCCACAGGGCACTTTTATTAAGACACTGTGTTCACATCTGGCCGATACTTGATCCAATAGCCATCCAGTGTGTCAGATCGTCCATGGCATCCGTGGTCAATCCTTAAGGGTTGCAAAGGGGGGTGGACCCAATCCCAGCCAACACTGGGCGAGAGGTGGGGTACACCCTGGACTGGCTGCCAGTCAATCACAGGGCCAACACAGAGAGACAGACACCCATTTACACTCACACCTATGAGCAATTTAGAGTCACCAATTAATCTAACCTGCGGAGGTAAACTGGAGTACTGGAACTGGAGAGCATGCGAACTCTACAAAGAAAGACCCCAGGTTCAAACTGCAAACCAGCCAGCAAGCAGATTTAAACCTGCAACCTTCTTGCTGTGAGGCAAAAGTGCTAACCACTGCATCACCTCGCTGCCCTGTACCAGATCAGTGCATCTTTGTCAAGTATAAATCCACAATAGTTTTTTTTTTCTGTTGGTGCTAGTATGAATGTAAATGTAATGTAAAGCACTTTGAGTGGTTGAAAATGGCAACAAGTGCAGTCTATTTACCATTTTACTGACCAACTGTGTTGACTGTTTTTACATAATGTGGTTGATCGGTGGTCTGTTTCAGGAAGAATGTAAGTGAATGCACATTAGTAACGATGTCTTTTTAACTTGTTCAGTGACCAGTCCAGGTTGTACCCCGCCTCTCACCCAATGACAGCTGGGATGGGCTCCAGCGCTCTTGCAACCCTTAAGGATAAGCGGTATGGACAATGGATGGATGGATGGATTTGACTTAAAGGTCCCATATTGTGCAAAATGCACTTTTTTAATGTTTTTTTAAAAAACATAAATATGCACCCCCCGTGTGTCTAGGGATCCCCAAAATCTGAGAAAAATGTCAGCGATAACGCTTCGTTTAGATTTTGGAAACCTGAAACGGCCTGGCTGTCCATCAATGATATTACCTTGCGAGCGCTGGTTGCCGGTAATGAGAAGATGATGTCAGATGTGCAAGGAAAACGAGCAAATCGTGCTGTTGTTGGCTGCAAAACCCCCCTCAACAGCCTTCACGTTCTCCTATCATCGGAAGTCAAGATTTTAAAGATTCACTTTATTTTTGATGGAAATGTCCCCCACAAGAACGAGAAAACTGTTGTACATTTACGTGAACCATTTCACTTCAGATTGTTTACTGAATGAGGGCCAATACAAACAGGACTAGCAATAAAACTAAGAGATAATGGGAACTGACCAATGAGAGCAGCTTTACGGAAGGGACAGAAGCTGAAGTGGAGTGTTTCTGAGAGAGGCTGAAGAAGGGTGGAACAGCTATGTCCAGTACGTAAACCTATTTTAATAAGGCCCCTAAATATGAGTATGACCCTGAAAATGAGTATAATATGGGACCTTTAACTTAAATTGCCAATCCATAGATTTCTCAGTTATGAAAAAAAAAAAGAAAAAAAATCCACGTTTAACAAATCACCACCACATCATTCGAAATAATGGAAGTTTAATTACACAAATTATTTCATTTAATGAATATCAATCACGCATTTCTTGTTGTCATATGCGTGTAGTGTTGTGGTGCATGGTTACTTATGTTCTCATACAGAGTCTTCGAGAGCAAAAAACACAAATAGAAATTTGTACGCTACATCTGGTATAACAAATAGATCCTTTTCAGCAACATCAGGACTTTTTGGTTGTTTCTTTTTGTTCCAAGTTCATGTGTGCCAGTATGGAACTGGAAGGTAACAGGGAAAGGAGAGCTGGTTCTGTGGGATTAGAGGCACACTACTGCATCAAACAAACACCTAAACACAAATATGCAAAGACCAATGTACAGTGAAGGCATGGTTTTGGATGGTAGACTTTACAACCTCATGGTTAATAGTTACTAAATAGTCACTAAAATGGTGCTTGTTTTCACATTTTCTACTGCAAAATCATACTCTACACACTATTGTACAGTAATATTTACAAAACATTGTACTGAGTTCAAGATTAGTTTTAGTAGTAATTGCATTAATAGTACCGTATCAATATATAGCTAGTATGTATAAAGATAAATATGTTCACATTAAATATATTATCCTATACAGCATATACAGTTCCAGATAAATATTTCCTCTCTTATTATGGCTATTTATACCATACAAGAAAGTAGATCAGCTTTGTATTGAATTAGAAAATGCACCAATTCAAAAGTATATGGAGCTAAAACGTGAAGTTCTCCAACCGTATTGATTGGATCTGTTCCGTTTTGGCCAGTCTGTTAATCACAGCAGGTGTCACTTTAGGCGTTGCCATCAGTCTGTGCCACGCTGTACCGTCACTGGGCGCAGCAAGTATTTTGCACACACCCAGTTGCGCGCTGTTCTGTCAACAAGTTGTCAAGTCTCAGCTTCACAACGTGGTCTCACTGCTCATGTCCCGAGGGCGATGGTGGTCGATGTCTGAGTCGTAGTCAGACTCCATCTCGATCTTAACCTGAGGCACGGGGCAGGCCATCCCTCGGCCCATTGGCACGGCCGGAGATGATGGGCAGGAGATCTTCAGGTGGAGCGTGATGCTGAGGAAGGGCAAGCTCCAATTACCATACACGCCTACAGCCAAAAACTCTGAGGGGCTGAGTCTGAGTGAGGGTGGAGGAGCTCGGCCGTGTGGCGCCGTGACACAAGCTAAACACTACAGTGGCTCGTTAGTAGACGTGTGAGATGAGCTGCTGTGGTGCTGCTTGTTTGTGGACACTGAGGCTGAGACTGGTGACTTTGAGGCTGGGAAAAGTGGTCCTTTGTAAAAAAAATGTCGGTCTCAGAGTGAAGGTTGCAAAGATCAAGCCACATTTTCTAACCTTGTCTGATAGTGTTTTAGCAGTGGAGCAGTTATTTCTACCTGATGCCAAATGATCTTTAAATTAAAAAAGGAAGACACTGATGGAGTTCTGATCCCAAAAGTGAACAGAAAATGTAATGTGTGGTAATATGCAACCTACAGTACATCACGACTTTACATTAATGGCTGCACTTTATCAAATGAATAAATATTAATTTTCAATAGTCCAGTTTTGTTTTTAGTTTGAATTTGACAACAGGACTTCCAACAACCATCCAGATTTTTCCTATATTAGTAACATTATTTGCTCAACAAATGACTGAATACAAAACCTTATTTGGAAGCTTATGGTTAATATACTGACAACTTATTTGTAAGGTTCGATGATAGAAATGCAATCCACCCAGCTATAAAAATGACAATAACAGAAAATCACAGAGCGTAATTTTCTATCTAAATCCACGATTGACAACACTCTCACAAAACAATTTCATTTTAATCCCACTGTCAATTCCAAACCATGCCTCTTTCACAGCAATGCAGATGATAGGCAATTATGAAAATTTTCAGTCTCCAACAAAGGAAAGAAAAGAGTATTGTGTATTTGTGCATAATGCTGAGCACATTCAACGAATGTTACCAGAAATAGCTTCATCAGCTGCACTTTCAATGCAAACATTTCCATTGAATCTGCTGCGGTTCCATGTGAGGGTAGTTTAGAGAGCAAAACGCTAGGTAATGCAGGTGAGAGCATCACAGACTGATTTGCTAGAGATTCAGCGAATTGGGGAAAAAGAAACAACCAAAACAATGCTGCTTATTGTATGTAGATGATTATACAGTTGTATATTGACTGGCCTACAGTAAATGCTCTTCATGCACTAGATATACAGCAGACTTAATATACCACACTTTTTATTCATCTATTTAAAGTCACTGTTATTCTGAATAAAGAAACCTGACCAGTGGCTGTGAGACACAGAGCAAACTGTAGTGCATGCATTTCAAACTCAAACTAACGACACACATGAGTGAAGAGTTACAATATACTGAATTGTTTTTACAAAGGGTAGCGCAGTGCCTTTACGATGAGACATTGATCACGCGGTGCAGGTAGAGCAGCAGCAGGATTATACAGTTAATCACATTACAGTAACATTCTGCATTGCCTTAAAGTGCATGGAAAGGAGACTGAGCACGAAACGTGACAAGGAGAGGAAACTAGACTCTGAGGACAATGTTTGGTGTAAATAATCTGCGCACACGTGTCCACCCACAAAAGTGACCATGTATATCATTTACATTTATTCTGAAAATCGAAGAAATGAGAAAATCTGTGCTGACAGGTAAATTCTTGTTTCTTGTGGGAGAGTAATAAAACAATAAAGCAACTCGTAAGTAAATAACACTGTACAGAGGTAAGATACTTGTTTGTTTTTCTGGGGGAAAAATATTAGAAGCACCATAATATAATGTTTGCAACACGATGACAAAATAAGGGCACGTGTGGACTACTTTCATGCTACTGTGTTCTACCCCAGTGTTTGACAGATGTCAGGCTGAAATAATAAGTTCATGTTTGATGAAAGGAGCAAACATTTTGTGGCTTTAAATTGAATTAAGATGTAAAGGGTCAGTTCGCCGAAAATTACAAAAATCATATTACAACTTACCTGTTGTCCAAACTAGCCATGCAAAAAGTTTGAGTTGTAGATGTGCAGGTTTTTAATATCTGCCTCGTAAATTTCAGTTACTACTTTATTATAGTAAAGATGAATAGAATTTAGTTTGTAGTCTTTAGAGAAACAATGTACCACAGACCTCACTGTAAACACTCATTTGAACTATTTTCTATTGTTTCAGTGAAATTTGATGTATTCTGTGGATTACATAGTACAGTATAGTCTAATAATATAGTATAACAGGGAGGGACACTGTTTCTTCTCATTTTTGAAATATACTTTTTCATTGCAATGAGCACCACGCACAAAATCCCATCACCTCCGGTGTATTGGGGTGGAGGAAGTAATCTCAGAGGTAGACATCTCAAAATGTGGATGAATAACGTGGAGCCAACGCTGTACTTCAGGCTGTTATACTCGTGTGATATACTCTGCAACATACACTCCTCACAAAAAGTTAGGGATATTCGGCTTTCGGGTGAAATTTCCGGATGAACCTAAAATGCATTCTAACCTTTCCAGGTGAACTTAATGTGACCTTCTCTAAACTTTTGAATGCACATGTCCAACTGTTCAGTGTTTCAGTACTTTTTGCACAAGTTGCTGTTCTCTAACAAGAAGCTTAACAGCAACATTCACAACAGGTTTGATCCATGAATCCACCAATACATTTCCTGCTTCAGTTAGAATTGGTATTTAAACAGTCCTCCTCATCGTGCTGTTCACATTCTGACATCATGAGACCAAGATGACACCTAACAACTGATCAGCAGCACCTCAACACTGGAGGCTTCAAACAGGAAGTCCTCAGACGGAGGTGTTCACTGAGCTTAGAGGGTCACAGAGTGTCATCAGGAGGTTGTAACAGTGATACAGAGAGACTGGAAGAGTCACAGAAAGGAGAGGAGTGGACGTCCTTTGGCCACATCCCAATTTATTGAGGCACCGAAAATGTTTTGTTGTGGTATACCCACCACTGTTGTTAGATTTTCTTTCAATAAATTGTTTAAGATGAATAAAATCACCATTGCATGCTTCTACTTAAATGCCCTACTTTCATGATATAATATCACTGTAGCATTAACTTTTTACATTTTCCATATATTTCACCTGAAAGTCGAATATCCCTAACTTTTTGTGAGTAGTGTATGTCTAAAGCTTCCTTTCAATCATGGCAGTGTAGTTAAGCCACCAATGCTTTAGTCAGTCTTTTACTGCCGTGCCTGCTGCCACATTAGTCAACATGCTGTCACTTGCTTGTTGTAGCATTAGGCCCACTTATTAAAACTGCTAATCTACTGCTCGGCGTTTCCTTGTAGGGAGCAATGAAGTCAGAGCCTAGACATATAATCCATCCATTAAAGGTTGCGGGGAGGCTGGAGCCAATCCCAGCTGACATTGGAGCTAAAGGAGGGGTACATCCTGGACTGGTCGCCAGTTAACCACCGGGCTGACTTATAGAGCCACTTTCACTCACAATCACTCACACAGGGCAATTTAGAGTCACCAATTAACCTAACCTGCGTGTCTTTGAAAAGCTGGAGTACACAAGCATGGGGAGAACGTACAAACTCCACCTAGAATTGCCCCACACACTCTACATTCACTTGACATATAGATATAAATAAATAAGTTTTCTTTTTGTAATTTTTGTGAACTAACCCTTTTTATTTGTGCCAACTACATTTCCCATACACATGGGACCAAATCTGGGTCTACATCTATGTAACAGAGGATGTGTATGTGAGTTAAAGAGCGCTGTGTGTGGCAGCAGGCTGGCAGTACGCTCCCCACTGAGACTGTACAACATCAGGATAGACGAGATCTTTGTAGGGGATGTGCAGTTTGAGGACACAGTACCTGCGATCCAAGTCTGACTCTGAGCTGGGTGAGTAGGTGGAGTATCCCTGGCACTTGTCCTGCAAGCAAACACACACACACACACACACACAGATCAATGGAAAACTGTGTCATGACGCATCCTTCCTGCAGAGGTCAGCAGAAGCTTGAGCTTCTCACCTCTTCCTCGCTGTCGCTTGGTTTGGGCTTCTTCTTCTCCTTCTCCTTTCCCTTTTTCTTAGCGTCATCCTTCTTTTTCTTCTCTTTCTCGGGCAGGAGGTCATCCAGCCAGGCCAGGTCGTGCTGGGAGAAGACCATGTCCAGCATCTTCCGGACAACCATCAGCCCCAGGATCTGAAGGGTTCGATACAGAGATAAACTGGCACACAGGGTCTAACTCCTATTAACATTCATCTCTTATCCCAGTTATGGTCTGAACTAACTTGATGCTGTTTGTAAAGGACATTAGCGTGAAATCAGATCACGTCCTCCCTTAACATTTACACTCTTTAAAATTGTCATTAAACCTCATGTCATGTTTCTTTAAATTCATGAACACCTCACAATCAATTTTGATATGGATATTCAATTAGAAAATTCTGGTTTAATCTCACTTCTGTATCTATAGTGTCTATGTGCGGTCTGGGGCTGCATTGTTTTAGCAGCAACACATCTGAGCATCTTCAAAGCATCCCGGATGCCTTCATAAAAACCTTAATTTCATGTGTTTTGCTACCAAATTACATAAAATTATCTGATAATTTGAGCCTTTTGTTCAAAGGGGTTCAAAACAACTGCGACTTTCCTCCACTCACAATACAACAACACTGGATTCATCAGCGGCTGTGTTGCAAATGTAATTCATCACATACCATAACAGGGAAGATGATGGCCAGGAAGGTGGATTTGAGGATCCAGAGGACAGCTAGACATATGATCTGGACTAGTGTGAACAGGTGAACCCTCCTCAGAGGAACATGACGGAGGTACGAGAAGTCAGGCTGGTGCTTGGACGGCATCATGTACAACTTAATCCTGTCCCAAAACTGTTGAGGATGACGAGGGGGCACATGGAAGAGAAGAATAAAAGGTTTGAGTGGCACTGGTTAATTACATGCAGACCTATATGAATAATTAATCCCAAATTATTTGGCGGAATTCTTTATGCAGCTCAGCTTTCCTATGCAGTTAGATGGAGGGATCCTTAGGGAAGCTAGAGGATTTTCCAACTGATCTAAATGCGTGTGTGAAATTGCTTTTTTATGTGACTCTGTTGTCTCTGTGGTCTGTACTGACATTACGTATCATGTCTGCCTACCTTTAAATAAACTGCTTTCTGAGTGCTTTCAAAAAAGCAATAAGCAAAATGTCCTGCGTCAATTTAACATGAGAAACAACATCAACAGCTAGCACTAAGCGTACCTGGATTCCACTGAGGGAAGCTACGCCCATGTAGAGGAAGACACCGTACAGGACAGGCATGGGGATGAACTAAAAGCAGGAGGATGGCCATTATACATGTTATTATAGTCATAGTTTAGACAGTTAGAAACACTATAGCCAGAGATATATATGTCATAAAAACTATTATGATGGTTAATATTCTAATTATCAAATAAATAAATGATTGGAATAAATAATCTACTGAATATATTGTATAACATATGAGAGAAATAATTCAAGAACAATTAAAACTCAACTCTACTATTCATTTAAAAATCATTTCTTCATTCTCAATATTGAACACTTTGTGGAACCGTGGTGATGTGGTGGAAATAACAATACAGATGATCAACTCTGATGACGAGTAGAGGATCATAAGAGAAACAACCACTAATATGAACAAAACAAAAACAAAAAAAGTTAGATTGTCCAGAAAGCATCTGTTCAGGCTTTAAGCCTTTCAGTCATTGGGGGAGAGTAACCTTAATATAGATATACAGTAGGGGATGCACTGTGTACTTCATACCTTAAGTACTGGAGCGAGGAAGATGGAGACCCCAGTGAGAGCAAACACCAAAACGCCTGTCATTCTTTGCTCTCTGTACATTGATGAGAGATACACAAGAGTCTGCCAAGTCAATTTCACAAGGTTTCTCTCTATTTCACCAACAAAGGACTTTTGAAGTGTTTCTGTCAGTCTGTGATATTGCAAGTGGCAGGCTAAAGGGATTATGATGCTATTCCGTGTTATTTTACTGTGGACAAACCTGACCCCGAGGAATTGAGGCTGCTCTCCGGGTGCACTCGACTCACTCTCCATCTTCAGAGAGTCGATGTGAGCGATGGAGATGACAGTGGCAGCGACATACCAGGGCAGGCCCATGAAGGAGCAGACAGCCATCAGGACGCCCACCCAGAACAGATCCAAGTGGTAGCCGCAGCCTTTCTGCAGGGGAAACCAGATATAGATCACCAGTGAGACCTCTTGAGGCTGGGATGTTACACTGTGGTGTTTTTTTCTTTAACAAATACATTTGATATGTTGATTAAATCAAAGTACAATACATCAGGAGTGGCAACATGCGAAAATCGGATTTTATAATTCATTGAAAATAATAATAAATAATTAAAAATTCTGACTTAATATGAGCTTTTATCATTACCTTTTTTATTTGTACCTACCTTAAGCTTGTTCTCTTTGCGGTTAACAATGACCGCGCTGATCTGTTGGTCCATGAAGATGAGGATGGTGACGAGGAGGGCTGGGACGAAGCTGGCCAGATAAACCCACCAGGGGTTCTTGCCAAATGGCATCACCAGCCAGCCACGATTTGGCCGAGTTGGCTAATGGGAGATGAAAGGTCACATTATTTCCACAACAGCTGAGCATTTCATTTCCACAGTGGTACATGAACATTTTAGACAGATAAGAACATTGTACGTACACATTCACTGGTTCTAACAGAATCATTCGACAAATATGCTCATATGCTTTTTGAGTTTTGATCGACACTGTCAGAGAGGTATTCATTTAACTATATGCTTAGTATTGAGCTTGTAGTGTACAGTGGTGCTGAACTAGACATTTAGAAACATAAGGGGAAAAGAATACCAGGTACACATGACTGGAAGCAGTGGAGTCTCTGCTGGTTGGCTTCACAGTAACTCCAAGGATGTGACCCCTCCAAACCAAGAATTTATGCAGCATTAACCCTTCTTCAAACCACAAGCTTGAGGTTTGCATGCAGGTTTTCTTGTATCTTTCTAAAGTGCCAGACTAGGTGCCATGATAAGCGTGATAAGTGTTTCATGATTCCAACTTCATATTTAATGGAATAGAGACTGGCATCTTCTCAATTGTTTCTCAGTATGAAAGAGAATAAGTGTATTTCCCAAAATTTGAAACTATAATTTGTTTGTCAACCAAAAGAATATTGTAAATCATCAGCAATAATTTTAAATGCCGTGATTTGCTTTAGTTTGTGCTGCAAAGACTTTTTATTTCCATATCAAACTAGAATTAAAATGACTAACTAATACCTTAAATTCTGTGGGGACGATTAGCTTTGGAGTTTTGAGTCCCATCAACATATCAAGCCCCACGAACGTCATGATGGACATGAAGATAGAGAAGTCACTGATGAGTTTCCTTAACTAGGGAGAAAGAACAGTTTTAAATGAAAAACAGAAATACATTTCTGAACTAAAAGCAGAGACGAGGTTTGATAAGCAACTCATTAATACTGAAGCTAAGCTGTGCCTGACCGCGAGGATGCACATGCACATACACAAGCACATGGGCAACGGTTTACTCCATACATTCCTGCTATTTCACTGATTGACAGTCATTGTCAGTGACAGGATATAGTATAGCAATGTGTCACCAATGGCTGTGAAGTGGAAGACTGAGAGCTAGCAAACAAAAATATAAACATTAAAAAATATTCTAAAAGTTTGCAGTGCAATTAATAATTCAAGTCATTAAAATTAAAAAAAATTTTATGCAGAAGGAAATCCAAAGTGGCTTAAAATGAGCTGTTCATGAAAGACACATAAATAACTATTTCACCTTGGTGGGGAAGTAACGGCTGAACTTGAACTTCTTGAGGGAGACTGTCATGGAATAGGTGCCGAAGAAGAGGATGAAGGACATGAGAGCCAGATCGGGAACATACTTGCAGGACTTTCCGACCAGAGATCCTCCGTATGTCAGACATTCCTTCTTGCTCAGCTGGCTCCAGTCCAGAGCTGTCACATTCAACTGAGATGGTGGGTGGCAGCGGTGGGGAGACAAGAAGAGTGAAGTGTTTTGACAAAGATGTAGAGGAAAACGTAAACACAGACAGAGCGAACGTTGTCGGCATGGATGCGAAGTCAGAATCCAGAGAGAATGAGAGAGGATGATGGGATAAATGGTGAGAAACAAACAAAGGAGAGAAAGAGGAGAACAAAGCGACTTGTTTGTCAGACAGAGCCGATACACGAGTTGACTGTAAGCAAACCATTTACCTTTTTTCTACCAGTGTTGTTATTTGGGTTTCAAAACATCCCCTGTAATTCATTCTGAGAAAAGCTGAGGGAGCCTTTCAGACATTCAGCTTAAAATTCAATGCACCAAAAAATGGAGGCGAAAAATGAAAATTGAAGGAAAACAAGCACTTACCCCAGAGACACTAGAGCTGTTATCTGGCATTGGAACTAAACCATTGACGATCATTGCAGCCACCGTTTGTGAATGGGAAAGAGACAGACGGACACGAGGAGGAAATTAGACAAAGAAATGAAGGGAAGGAAACAGAGAAGTACAAAACATAATGAGAATCCAGCTTCTGGACATTGCAGAGAGCACTCCAAGGCCTATGCAGACAAACAAGGAGGTACTCACTTGCAAGAGATGGCGGCCAAATTGTTTGCGCATGGAGGAAAATGAACGAGAGACAAATCAGTTACAGAAATCTATGTCTGCTGTAATGACTGCAATTTTGAAAAATAGTCAACAGGTTACTAGAAATGACTATGATGGAACTTAATTTACAGATTTCACAGATACATGACATACTTGAGATATTGGATTGTCTAAAAATCAGTGATATGCTGGCCCAAACTATTTGTTACATAAACACATAAGATAAAGAATCATTTCTGATCCTCTACATTTGGTTCTAATATCATTAGAAGAATTGTGATCAAGAAAAATAAATGTCTATCTAAATGTTTATCTGGTGAACAAACTATGTAGTGTTGAAATTGTTTCTAAATGACATACATATACCGGGCATTTCTGCACTGAAACTTCCTGTCACTTATCAGGCCAATGTCATATATATGCAAGAAGCTAATATCAGCTGATACTGTATATTGGCCCAGCCAATTGAGCAGTTGCGCTTAACCCCTTGCTGCCTGTTGTCGCGAATTCGCCTCAAACCTCTTCCGGTCTTGATGCATCTGAGGTGGCCTCTGTATCCCACTAATGCCGGTTGATGCATCTTCTATGTATACATTATATATACATAGAAGCATACATACATAAATACATAAATAAATATCTATATATTCTATGCGTATATACATAAATATTTTATTATACTATTATTATATTGTACTGGTCTATGCTATGCTATATTCAAATTAACAATCTCCACTTAATTTAGCATCTGCTTGAATGCAAAAACACAAATAATTAATTTTTTTATATAATTGTAAATAAATTCAGGCAGTAAGGGGTTAAAAGGCAACCACAAATAAAACCAAAAACTCAATTATACTTCCACAAAAACAATTATGCAATGTTTTTCTTTAGCCTCACTTGACCTAACGTTGCATTTTGCGGCCTGCAAGAAGCTTGAGATATACAACTTCATGGACTTCACGGCATTTCTTGCTAATCGGCTGCCAACAATCTTGGATGTTGTCTGATGCTTTCAAAACAGCTTCTACTTGCAGCTGTATTATTGCAGTTTAAAGCAAAAAAAAAAAAAAACATGCAGCTAAATGGTCACAGTCTACTCTCAGTAACTCTACAACAACACACACTCCTCACAAAAAGTTAGGGATATTCGGCTTTCAGGTGAAATTTCAGGATGAACCTAAAATGCATTCTAACCTTTCCAGGTGAACTTAATGTGACCTTCTCTAAACCTTTGAATGCACATGTCCAACTGTTCAGTGTTTCAGTACTTTTTGCACAAGTTGCTGTTCTCTAACAAGAAGCTTAACAGCAACATTCACAACAGGTTTGATCCATGAATCCACCAATACATTTCCTGCTTCAGTTAGAATTGGTATTTAAACAGTCCTCCTCATCATGCTGTTCACATTCTGACATCATGAGACCAAGACGACACCTAACTAGCTTCAAACAGGAAGTCCTCAGACGGAGGTGTTCACTGAGCTTAGAGGGTCACAGAGTGTCATCAGGAGGTTGTAACAGTGATACAGAGACTGGAAGAGTCACAGAAAGGAGAGGAGTGGACGTTTGGCCACATCCCAATTTATTGAGACACTGAAAATGTTTTGTTGTGGTATACCTACCACTGTTGTTAGCTTTTCTTTCAATAAATTGTTTAAGATGAATAAAATCACCATTGCATGCTTCTACTTAAATGTCCTACTTTCATGATATAATATCACTGTAGCATTAACTTTTTACATTTTTCATATATTTCACCTGAAAGTCGAATATCCCTAACTTTTTGTGAGTAGTGTATGTCTTTGCAGGTTGATTTTATAGCTGAGTTGGAACCAGTGGCCTGGAAATGGATCCATAATCCTTTGGTATGCTTTGGTTGGTAGTAATGCGCATGCAATTAGCACCTTATTGGCAACAAAAGTAGATTTGGAAAAATTCGGTTAAAGCCACTAATGACTGAGAACTGGACTCCGCTCTCAGTTCCAGTTAGACTGAACAATAAATGTTAAGATAATTGCTGTTTAGTGCAGCTTGAACCTTAATTTCCTCAAGTAATATAGCAGTTACTCAGATGGCTATACTGTTATGTCATTTTTATGACATTTTCCCCACAATAAAGGGTTTGGTATATACACTTGGTTTTATCCTCCACTACAAGCGCCTGCCTGGGGAGTTAGCCTAACAAACGTCAAATGAGCTACTACACAGACTGCTAGTGGATAATCCCAGGATACCTCCCTAAGCCGTAAGGGTTGAACTCACTTGGGTCTGGGGCTATGCATTCACACTTGAAGGTGGTCACATAGTCAGGCTTGAAGTCGGTGTTAATGGGATAATATTTGAAGGAGCCCACCATCTTCTTAATGGCATCGGAAATGAAGATGAAGGAGATGAGGCTGGAGAAGCCCTCCTCAGTGAAGCGCGTCATGTACTTGATAATGTAACTGGCATCTGTAGCTACCAGGATAAAGCACTGCAGGCAGGAGTGGATGCCGATCCACAAACGCAGCTCCATGTAATCTATGCCATTGTTCCTTTGGGAGTGAGAAGCAGAGTGAGCATAGTGAGATATGGTATTAAACAGCCAGCTAACTAGCCTGCACTATACGGCTAGGAAGAATTTCATTACACAGCTGTTTGGCGGGTACTTTGACGCAATCATTGCTGGAAGAAATGCCTTTTTTTTTGCTATTTGTAAACTTCAGAGCTTTCTAGTCAATTACGCACATTCCCAACTTTCATCTAGACAAAGTATCCAGGAAATGAAGGTGAAAGAATCCGTCTTTTTGTTCACTAAGCAAGTCTGACAATCAGTGGATGTGTTTTGAATTCAAACCTAAATGAAATAAAGCTAGAAAAGACTTTGACAGCCACCAAAGTCCAGATTTTTAAAACAAATCTCATACAAAACACATATCATACACTTCTGTGTGACACGTTGAAGAACAAGAGATTCAGTTGTGTTTTTCTCTTTAATGGGATTATGAGAAAAACCCTCTAACTGACATTAAAGAGGGTATCGACAACACAACAGTAATCCCGCTACGTCTGTCTACTGCATAACCATTTGGCTTTAAAGAGGCTCACTTGCTGAATTCAAAGAGGAGTTTTTCAAAGATAAGGATGGGTCCAGTGGAGCTGAGGATGATGAGGGGTTGTCCGCTGAAGAGACAGAAGACAGAGCCAGCCAGAGCTGTGCCCAGGAAACTCTCCATTACACCCTGTTGGATGACAGAGAGAGGTGTTCAAATAAACACACAAGCAGAGCAAGGAGAAAGACAGCAGTCTGTAAATGAAAGTGTGTGTGTGATGAAGTGGCTGGTGTGTGAGTGCATTAAACATTAAACAAGGGGTCAAGATGTTGTGTGTGCATCTGTGAGTTGGTGTATACGTGAGTGTGTATATGTTCGTGTTGGTACGAAGGTATTCATTCAAAACAGTACCACTCCTTTGGCAAACTAGCTGTGCATAGGTGCAGACTGTAGATATATCTCATCTATTCTGATAAATATGACACACAAATCACAGCTTCCTCGGCCAACACCAGTTGATTTTAACCTAATGCTGCTACTGGCCTGTGTTGGTTTATTGTAGACTTCAAATGTCATGTTAAATGTGAATGTGACTTGGCTGCAGTAATAATCTAGGCATGCAGTAGCACTGGACACATTTATGCATCATGGACAAACCAGACATAATATCAAGAATCATGCACCCATAGCAAATATATACACCTTTTTCAACAAATAAATTGTGTCATAACTTTTAGGTGTTTTTCTTTTTTTTTTTACTTCCTTGCTGGGAGTTAGATGGGAAGATCAACATCACTCTCGTATACGTACAATGGAGCAAGCTGCTAATTAGCTTAGCTTGCATAGTACTTTCTCTCGTTGATAAACCAAGTTGATTTAAACTGACTACAAAAATGGAGTCTGGCACTCTGGTTCACCTGGTAGTTGTCTGTTGCGTCTCCCAGCAGGCCGCCAAATGTGATGGCATTGGTGATGCAGCCCAAGTAGATGAAGAGCACAGCAGAGATGGACTGAATGTGGAAACCCTCATAGATATCACTAGGTAGCCACGGCAGTTTTCGCTTTATGTCCAGGTACAGACCACCACAGAAGCTATTGTACAGACACACACACACACACACACACACACACACACAGTGGTTAGGATTCTTCACATGTTCCACTTTTCAGGTTACCATAGAAGTTTCTCTAAAGTAGCTGCAAATTCCCTTGAGTAGATAAGATCATTCACAATGATTTGAACTGATATGACACACATATCAGGCAGTGTCTGCCTGTTTGCATCACTTTAACAAGACACCCCTGCAATGTGTTTTGGCTTTGCTAAAATGAATTTGCTCACTGTTGAAACCTACACTTCCAATATTTAATTTCCACAATTCAACTTGTACTAACCAAACCTTTTGGAAAAAAAGACTAGAAGATTAAATCACGGTAAAGTCACATTCTAGATCTCATTTTATGCTACATTTCCTGCTCTGGAGAGGTGGAAGATTTGGCTTTATTGACTCATGTTTTATGCACAGCTGAAACTCAGATTAACCAGCTTAAGTACTCAATGTAGAGTTGAATATGTACTTTAACATTTTTTCCGCTTTGCCACATTTTAATCTATTCGTATTCAAATATTATCTCCACATGCCAGAGTCAGGGTACGTTCGATCCAACCTCTCAGCAGATTGCCATGTGGCACGACCTACCGTCCGGTGAATGCCAGCTCCTCTCCGAGCTCATGTTGCACCGGCATCTCCTCATCCTCAGACAGGCCTCCTCCTCCTCCTCCGGCTGTACCGTTCATTTGCCCCAACTCATTTAAGGAGAACACTGACTTCCTGCAGAAAACATATATAAGGCACAATTGGGATTACATATTGCATGGGGGCTTTCGATGCATTATTGTACTTGTATTGTACTTGATTTTGGTACAGGTTTAACTTCATACAATTGCTGTAGGTATATCTCTCACTGTGTCACAAACAAATAAGCAGAGAAGCTTCATGTGCATCACTGAGGTGGACGGTAAAACCTTTTGTCAGCTGAGGGGACTTTCTTGGGTGGCTCAATGCGGATTTTAGGGTCCCATTCTCCTGGTGGAAGCACAATCACCTCATCCAAAAACTCATCAATGCCTGCGATGAGGTCCTCCCGATCTCTGGCCTTGTAGGCTACATCACTGAAGAGCTGGGGGGGGGACAGACAGAAGTTCAGGGAAATAATTGTTGAGATATTTGAAGATGGACCAAAATTATGGACCAACTGACAAACATATTGCCATCACTAGAGCCAAGCAGCTAAAAAACAGTCTCTGTAAAAAAACAATCTGTAGTTGTCCATATGTGCTTCCTGCATTGCTGAGTATGTTAGACCAAATCTTTTTTTGATGCTATTTTGAAATAGAATAAACAACTGAGAAGTGAGAAATAACATCACATAATGTAAATGTCCTGCTCTTCTTAAGGCAGGGTGGGAATGGGGTGTAAGAGGGGAGATTGGACTATATATATAGATATAGTATATAGATTAGATTATAATAGAGGTCATCCTAAGATTACTAACCACTAACCTTGCTGTCAATGTTTGATTGTGGCTGATAAACATACTATTTTTGTATGTTTAGCAGCCTGGGTTTAAGCAAGTTCAGTTTAAATTAACACCCTGTGTCTTTACTACTTGCACCTACTATAAAATAGCACATTTAGCACATGCTTAATGATGTATGAAGCAGTAAAAACAACTAAAATTGAATTCAGTAGCAAGAAAAACGCTCCCATTAATAAGCCATGGGTTGATGGCTGATTATCCCAACGGAAACCCTGCTCCTAACTGATGTTTAACAATCAGCAACACAATAGCATACATGTTTACCTCATCTCCAGCTCACAGCCTCTCTCTTCCCACGCATTCACAGAAAAAGCGTCAGTGCGTGGTGTCTAATGAAGAAGGCATGTTACAGTATCAGTTTTAAAACACGACGACAAGACACTTACATCATCCACCATTAGGGTCGCTATAGCTCGGCCGATCTCATTATACGATTTGGCTTTTCCTTGTGGTCCCAACAGAATAAACAGGAATCTGTAAAGTGATGAGACACACGTGAAGCATCTGCGCTAAGATGGCAGGTGAAATGGTGTTTGTGAGTGAGGATGAAGAAGGCAGAAGAAGACATTGCTGATCATTTCACCTGGTGGGAACAGGGACCTCGGTCAGACCTCCTAGTGTTGTAGCTTGAGCCAGGCGGACGAAGGCTACAAAGGGTTTGCTAAGGAAATCCACTTCCCCCACCAAGACGTTGGATGCCTCTGCATCTCTGGGAATCTTCTTCATGAATTTATTTTTTAGCTACGGGAAAGTGGATGGAAAAAGAGAGAACATGGTATGACATCATGTTTTATTGGCAGCGTTTGTGCTATTCCTATGGCCCATCAAATATGGTCCATTCAGATTTTATGGGCTCTTTCTCCTTTGCTGCATTAATGCTTTTTCTTACATTTATTACTTCTTCATATTTTGTTTCATATGTGTTCTAATTTGGCAAAAAATATATCAGTGAGGATTTGCTGCAACTAAACTGAACAACCAGCAGAGAACCTCTAAAGAACTATATAGTCACTTTGTATGCTGTGGTGCTATATAGCACCTCATCCACCTCAATGAACCACTGAAAAACCTAAATTTTCTGTTTAAACCTCAGGTGCTGCTATAATGGGGATTTTTACTATTCTCTGACATTTCATAGAGAAAACATTCCGTCAACAAAATAAATGGCCAATTAATCGATAATTGCTAGTTGCAGCCCTACAGGTGTTGATTCTTTCAGTATTCGTGGGTGCAATGACAGGATCTCTCTACGGGGATCCAGTCCCACGGTTTCATCTTCTCATTATTTGTTTCTAACAGACTCTCTAAACCAAGCAGATTAGTCTGGGAGAGTATCATCAAAACGAGATGATCGAGATAACCACCCCAAGCAGCACTCAGAGAGGCAAAAACAAATGTAGGCTGACACAGCTGCCACCGAAAGAGGGATCTGAATGCATATAAAGGTGCGACAGGAAATTGGACTTCAGCACGACACTCAATATTGAGTTTAGACAATAACCCACAGCCTGAATCTGTGCCTACATGTGAGGGCCAAGCACGCGGACTTGACAATGAGATCCATGCTTTTCCCAGTGCCAGCTCAATATTGACACAGATGTGGCACGCGCACAAACACACAGTAACAAACTACCACTTGTCCATTGTCACATGTGACCTACTGTAGAGCCAATATGAACATCTTGCCAACCACTCACTAGATAGCCAGCATTCATCCTCATAGTTCTACTGGCAAATAAAGTTCATCGCTAACTCACTGAACAAAATCTCATTCAGTTATTTTTGTACATTTGTCATCACTGTGAATGACACTTAATCCAGGCCTGGCTGTCTCAAAGCCCAGGAGCCTAATCCAAGCAACAAGAGCACAGCCTTGCATCTGTCCAAGCATGCATCACTGGGTTTAAGCCACTTTTTTGCTCTGGCTCCACAAATAGGTGAGTTATGTGTTTGCACGCTTCCTCTATCACTAGCTGTCACCTTCAGCGGCAATTGCAATGAAAGATGACACTTAGGACAGAGCTGACTCTCACCACTCCAGTGAAACATCAATACAACACGCCTGACCAGGGACATGAGATGGGCAATCGGAAGTAGCACAGTGGAAAATGAGTGTATACTCCAGAGCTGCTTCCATGCGGAATAAAATTTTGCTATTATAAAAGATAAGAACATGAATGTGGCTATTATTAATATACTGAATGATAATCCCTGCAAACATTAAACACTCATTCTGAGGAAATCCTGAAGTGGAAGTAATCAAGTCTCTATTAAATTATTGAACATCACTCTCTAATATTTAAGTTTGTGCAGAATATTTCAATGAGTCACCTGGTCTGTGCTGGGAGTATCTGCAATATCATTCATACTCCTACTCTGTGCGTGACCTTGAGTACAAAACAAAAAGAACATGAATTAACATTAATTACAAGCTATTACATATTGTATATCATTTATGATACGACATTGTTGAATACAACAGATACTTTTAAAATGCCAGCTGAAGATGAGGGACCTCTTGGAAAATCCAACAGCTTCTTACAGCAATTTGTTGAGATGGAAATCTTGTCTTGCTGAAGGCCAAAGTTTTTATAAGCCGTTACTTCTAATATATGTTTTTTCCCCAAAAGGGAGTGAGTACTATTTGAATTTTGAGGACTTTTTGAATTTTGAGGGTGAGGGGGGTTTGATGATCACTGATGTGTTTGGCATTATCAGTATGAATTACTTACTTAAACATATCTTTCTTGTTGATACTGGCCTTTCAGTAAACAAATATGTGGATTTGATTTTGAGCAGTAAATTGCATCCACCTCTATTAAGAAGGAGATTCATTTTTGACTGTAGTCAGTCAATATATGTATTAATTTTCATTTCATGAATATGTAACCAAACAATCATGAAATAATGGCAAGAGTATCTCTATCGAAGCTGCTGGGTGACAGTTATTTTTAGAGTTCTGTTACTATTTAAGCTTTTTCTGTGCAACAAGACAATGGTCAAAGCAAAAGAGGCTTTGCATAAATAAAAACCGAACCAAACATTGTTAATCTTAAAGTCAGAGAAACAGAGAGAGATGTTTTTGGCCATAATTCACAATGTGAGCTGACATCACAAACTGTGAACCAATAAACAAACACTCACGCAGGCGGCCGTAGCTGGCAGGCTGCTGTTTCATGCCGAGGTCCTCTGTGGATCGGTTTAAGTTGGTCATTGGCCCTGGACCTGGCCCCGGATATTGTCCACCTCGGGATCCTACATTCCGGTCTGGAAGGGAATCAGAAATAGATACAAACAGTAACAGAGCAGTCTGAGGTGATGTTTGAGTATTTGCCTGTACAGGTGAGATATAATAATGAGATATAACAATATTGTATGTAGTATCATTAATCATGGAAATGATTCAGAGTAAAAGAGAGAAACACAGCAATGTTGACCTTATAATTACTACTTTGTCAGAGCTTTAGGTCAGTGAACTATCATAGAGCTAAATGATCACTTCTGAAAGCTACAGAGCTGGAGACTCACTGGCAGAAGAAGACTTTCCAATGTCGGCTAGCGAGCGGTGGATCGGCTTCTTCGTCTGATGTCGGTGTTTCCTTAGCAGGACAAAAGTGATCTTTTCTCTTAGTTCGGGAGATATCATGCCTTCCTCTATCTGTCTCTCGATTATGTCATCTGGAAAAGGACACATTTATATTTCACATGAAAATTTGTCCCAGACATCCAGCGTTGCCCATCTGAAGCACTGTAGTTTATTACCTTCATACACATTTCAGTTTATGTAGAAGGCATTAACATACATACAGTCCTGTAGAGAGAAAACGGCTCTAGTCCTCAGTATAATATATTGTAGAGCAATTCATAATCCTATGTACATTTTGATTAACTATTAAAATGACCACCAAATGACATAGTGTCACACTGCTTGGGAGTTTTAGAAGCACTTAAGCACTGTTTGGTGTTCAGTGTAAAGAATGACTGGTTGCTTTCTATGTTTAATGCAGATCCCTCAGCCTTCATAAGAGCAATAGACAAATCATTTGAATAAACTTCTCTGCACGACTGTGTATCGTCATCATGATTAACTTGAGAGCAAACAGGCAACAGTTAATAATCGAGGCTTCAAAAACATTTTCATTCCATCTTGTTTCATTTTAACTATTAGGTGTTGTTTCATTTTGCTGCAAATATTGTAACCGCTGTCACTGATTCCTTTTCTATTGATTGTCTAATTCATTATTGACCACTCCATACTAATGCGTCTGCAGCTTCCGTTTTGGCATGTGGTGAGCAGTATGGAAAGTGCTAAAAGCACGAGTTGGCAGCTGTCCCTCTCAAACTTTCAACATTTAATGACAAGGAAAGTTAAAAAGGATATTCATATAGTAAACCTTTACGTGATACAGTAGTTTAGATTACAAATATAGGTCAGCCTATTAGCCTCAGTAGCCAGCCAAAGGATTACTGAAACTAACATAGGTGGCTACCTAACCAGCTAACTAAGGAACCATGAAATATTTACATTCATATAGATATTATTTAGATTCAAATATCAATGCTGTACTATGTGGCTCAAATTGGCCCCTGGTTTATTAGGTGGTGAAAACAGCCAGTATAATATAGAATACAGTCAGTGGAGATTACCAGCAGTGATAAGTCAAGAACATCTGCAAGCTGTTCAAACATTCTCATGGCTACATACAGACTTTGGACAGGGCTTCCCATTAATATTATTATCAACCACACAAGATATACAGCACAGGTAAAAAGTTCTTGAAATTTTCCAGACTGACGGACCTTCATGTCTCAAAGGAATGACGGACTGTGGTTTCTCTTTGCTCAGTTTAGTGGTTCTTGTCATAAAATGGATTAGAACAGTAGTCGAATGGGGCTCTTTACTCTATGGGACTATGTACCAACCCTACCTTCAAACAGCACAACCGATGCTCTCAAACACATATAAGAAGGCAAGAAATTCCACAAATTAACTCTAGACAAGGCACACGGTGCTGATTGAGAATCATTCCAGGTAACTACCTCATGAAGCTGAGGGTGCACAGCTGCCATCAAAGCAACAGGCGGCTAACTTTGAACAATCTAAAGTATAAAACTATTTGTTGTTGAACAATTTTTGTTTACTACACAGTTCCATATGTGCTCCTTCATAGTTTTGATGTCTTCAATATTAATCTACAGTGTAGATGTATACAATGTATACTGACACTGTTTGGGTTAACAGATTAAACTTTCACTGCACAACATGAGACATACAATGTAGCACTAAATATTACAATTGCGCAGAAAATGAGCATTTTCTATAAAACGTGGTGTGGATGTGGTGTGGGCATGACTAAGCGTTTCTCATCATGCCCTAGGTCGTATAGCTGGGATTGCTGCTGACTGATTCTACCTGAGCCTGGCTCATCTCGAACCCAATATTGCACTTTGGGGTTTTTTTTTAAAAGGAGCTTAACATCCATCGAGTGTACTGAAATAATTTAGATTTGGAACAACAGAGAAAACAGCTGATTATCTGTGCAGTTCACTACTAAACTAGGGAGGAATTGTTTGGTTAACAAACAAGTTAATATTATGTTGTCCTTTTTCCAGCTGCTCCCTTCCAGCTGGAGCCACAGCGGATGATCCGCTTGTAGATTTTGGCATTAGTTTTTTACACCGGATGCCCTTCCTGATGAAACCCTCGCCCCTTTTTTGGTAGCCGGGACTGGGAGGGAGTCGAACCCGGGTTCCCCAGGCCGATGGCATGCACAATTATCCACTGCGCTACCGGCCGGGTAATCAAGCTAATATTATGATACACAAAAATACACCAGGCAAAAATGATGCCCCTGAAATGAAACAGAACAGATATTATTCTGACAATCAATGAGAGATACAATCATCATAAAAGGAGTTAAATGCCGAACATCTCACCAACGATCTGAGGCAGAGAGTAGCCCTCCAGGTCCAGCAGCACTGTTCCCGTCTGGAGACACGTCCTGAGCTCAAAAAGACTATGCAGGGACAGTGTGGATACGTGTGGTTTACTCCACCTTTCTCCTCCCTCCTCCACCTTCTCTTCGAACTTCACCCACCTAATGGCAGCAAAACACACAGAGCGAAGGAATAGGTGAGGAATGCCCAAGTGTGGAGACTTCTTTGAGATTGGAACTTCGGCTCTGCTGGGGGCGCCCACTGCAAAATGCATGCCTGTGGTCTGAGCTGGCAGCTGCCAGACATGTCACATTATGACTGTTTTATGATTGATTTCTTTGGATTAAGGTGCCTAATTTAAAACATTTTATATTTGCAGTTGAACCCTTTTTGCAGCAGACATTTTGACTTGTCAAAGAGGGAACTGATAACATTAATGATGGCTTCCTTGTGTTTAACTGCCTCAGTAATCCATGCCTCCTTTATTTGTACTTTTCAATCTGTACTTTTTGTTTTAAAAAGGGACAGACTATTTAATTTAATTGTATTTTATTGTGTCTAAGTTTCTGTTCAGTTTTGTATTTTAATATTTTGTATTGTTGTGACGACCTCTGTATCGCACTCTGGCACAACAATTTCCTCCAGGATAAATAAAGTCGGTCTTATTCTTATTTACTGACAACGGTTACACGTGTGTTTGAAGACAAAATGTCTGCCATGAAAATGGCCTATGCCGCCGCAGACTATTTCAAGGGGCAGTGTTGAGTACGAACATATTTTGCTGGAGATTCTAATACAGGATGTGTTTTTGGACAAGCTGGGTCATGTGTTGAGGGGATGTGCTCCTGATTAAACATTGAAGCAAAAGCAAAGCAGAAACCAGATCAATTGTATTTCTGAAGCATGTCTGTGCTGGAATTTGTGTGTGCGTGCAGTCAACCACCTGGCAGACTCCTTCCACTCCAGCTCGTCACCTTCTCGCTGTAAAGTGTCCATCTCAGTGAAGAGCGTTGGTGTGGGCATGTCATCGTCTTCATTCAGGATGTAACGTAGCCGCTCGGCTGCCGGAGACACTTGACAGAATGAAAGAATGTTTTAGACATTTTTACAGTGTGTGATATGATTTTAGACAGTTTTAACAGGGTTTAAGGGCCCGAGGATCAGAAAACTTGCCTAAAACATAAAGTTTAAAAGACAAAATAATTACATGGCTTTCATGTGACCTGTAGCATTTCAAATCCGCAGCTTCTCTGCCGGACAACCAGGTCAAATCAAACTGACCTGTGACTTATGAATGTAAAAAGTAATCTCAAACATTGAAATCAATGTCTAGCCTACATCCAGATCACAACTTACTACCTGATTATAGGTATTCAATAATGAGCCTCCGTGTATTTGCGATCCATTTCATTGCTATGGAGGTTGGATTGGATCCCATGCTCTTGAATGGTGCTGCAGGGCAATGAGCTATCAGCTGGTCATGGCGCTGTTAACTTATGGACTGAGCTGTACATAGGGTGAGCCAATTATATTGAAATGCATTACTGACAGCAACTAACTGTGAGTTCCACTTAGATGTTGGTTTTTTTTTTCTGAATCGCAAGTGATTTTGAAATCCACCGTGCAAATCTGTGAAATACAACATTTATCATTCACCTTTTAAACAATATGTTTGAGATAGAGTTAGTTATTTAGTCCACCAGCTCCACCTAGCCCAATGAGAGCTTTCTTCATTCTTCCTCTCAGAATGAGCATCATCAGAGTCTATTTTCCTTCTATTGCTCTCCAAGTTGTTTATTTCCCCTCACCCCTCACTGTTTACTCCTGTTGCTGTCTTGTACATTACGTCCCTGCTTCAATTCTCTCACTGGTAATGGCACTTATTGCATTAATGACAGACAATCACGCTCTGAAGCCCAAACACTCCAAAAAGACTTCTTGATTGCATACGGTCCAGACAGAGTAAATACGTCTGCAGCCTTGCCGACTGATGCACAACATCGATTCAGCAAGGTGGACAACTTTCTCAGTCAAAGTCTTTAAAAACCAAACCAGCAGTGTTCTGGGAGACTACTCATTACTCCAACCTGAAACGGAGGCTTCACATCCTCAGACTGTGTCTCAGACGACTCCTCTTCATCGTTAAAACTGCTGCCATGAGGCAAAATCGAATCAAAAGCACGAGGTTGATGATTGCAGCAAAATAGTAATGAGACGATCCGGTTCGTGCCTGTGCCAGTGCTGGACAGCTTTTGCTAAATCTTTGACGTAAAAGACGTGAAGACAATGTGTTATATACACCATGCTTCGCTTGAGCTGTTGAACGCAACGTTACTTGCCACATTCAGACCACATCATTCAAAATGAGGACCAACAATTATATTTGAAGTGGTTCACAGCTTTCTCTTAATAATGGACAACAGTGAGTGGCTGAGAGAAAGGAATTTCTTAAGAATCAACAACGTTCTTTTTCATCTCCATCATTATTTATTTTCTAACCACAACAATGTCCTATTTTTTTTTTTTGTTTTTACCACTTTTTCCTTTATTCTGCAGTTTGTGTGTTATATAATGCATAACTAAAAGACAGTTGTATACTTTGGAAAAGTGTGCTATACTGACTTTTAGTTCCTAGAATGGATCAAGCCCTCAAAAACACTAAATTCGGAATCTCTCAAAATGAAATTCACTTTGTTAGACTTTCACTGACTTCTAAATAACCACGTCTTCAAGCTTCACATGCCACAGGTTCTATGTTATGCACGTATAGCCTAAAGTCCAGACATTGTAATAAAAGATCATCAGGGTTATTTTCTCAGATTCGATATAGCTCCTCCAGAGCAACAGAAGGCAACATATTCTTATCAGTTACAAATGGACTGTGTTCAATGTGCTTTAACACTACGTTCACCCATTCACATACATTCACGAGATGAAGCAGAGCTTTAACAGCAACTTGCAGGTGAATATTTCTGAACATTTTATATTTAACCTTGTCTGAAAATGACAATTTCAAAGGGTAGTGCAGGATCAAACAGGTTTTACAAGACATAAGGGCAGAAATTCCGAAGGGAAAGTGGCCTTTAGCAAAGCTCTTTTTTTCCCCAACACCATGTCATATGATGTAACATAAGGGTGTCCACTGTCCAGAGTTTTGCGCAGGTGAAGAGAGCAGACTTCACTGCCTCATCGAATAACACAGTTCATTTGTGGTGCTCATTTTAGACTGGAGGATTGTGTTCTGGGCAATAAAAAAAAAAGTGTAGGGTGGGATTTCGAAGCCAAGACCGTGTATTACTGAAAGCTGCTGCTGTTCCTTTAGTGCACACAACGTTTTCATGGGGAGCATGATTCTGACACCACAGGGGGCGGTGTGAGGCAGAGATCTCTCTCTCTCTCTCTCTCTCCCCAGTAGTAGTCGTGGAGTTATATCACGCACTGCCAGACACCATACAAGCTGATACATGTGCGCCTTACTTTCTGTTATGAGTAAGTATCAATACTCCTGGCCGGTAGTAGACAACCAATGCTAATATTGTTAGAGCTTGACATTACAATGATATATATGTGTAGCGTTAGTGATCTATAAGCTAAAGCTAAACCTGTCCAGTTCTCCTCACACCACAACTGCATTTCTCAGACCAATATTCCTTCTAATCCTAGTCTGTCCCTGATCTTGTTGTATGAATAGATATTTGCAACCTCCTCAGTATGAAACTTTGCTTCAGATCAATTCATTTCTATTGTTTAAATCTGACACTCTCCCTGATGTTACATCACTTCTGGTATGGCTTTTTCAGATGAGGAATATTCTTTCACAAAAACAACTATATGAGTATATTTTGTGAAAATCTAGATTCTAGATCATTTTCCCACATATTGATTGGAAACCTGCAAGTTGCTCTTAAAGGAGCAATATCTTGACCAAGGACACCCAATGATTGGTGGGTGACCTGCTCTACAGCCGCCTCACTATATCTGTTTTCATTGGCTGAGTAGTGCTAACCTCAATGAGTAAACCACCTTCTACATGTAAAATTGGTGGAATGCTCCTTTAACCCTGACTCTGTTGAACTTATGGGTACGGAATAAGTTCCGCTTTGTGTAGCCTCACGAGTTGGGATTCAAGCACTACACTGTAGCCAATCAAACTGTTGCAGCAACTGACCAGGCCTGCAGTCATGATGATTTGATGTGAGACTGCTGTTAAGAATGTCAAATAAGGTTTTTGCTTCTTCAGCGTCCCATATCATCTTATGTAATTGATCTGATCACTGACTTACTTGTGCGGTTGATGTCTTGGAGACTTTGCTCATTTGAATCCATAAGTCCTTCCTCTATGTCTATGTCTCTGGAGTGATCGTGCTCTTGGTGTCTGTGCTGGCTATAGCGTCTGTCCATGTCAGTAGCCTCACGACTGGAACGCCTTCGCCTGCGTTTACGTCGATATCCTCGAGGCACAGGGACCCCTATGTAGATGGACTGATGGTCTGGGGGGAAAAAATGGATGGTTAATAGAATGTGGACTCAAATGGTTGCATTCATTTAAATGCAAAACTGAAACTCCAGGATAGCTTCCTGTAAAAAAAACATGGCAATTTACTGTAAGAACAAGTTTTAATAGGATCCCAAAAGGCTGACTGATAGACAGTAACTCTGTCGGATAGTATATAATGTATAAATATTAATATTTAATCTATCATCTAATACTCAGAGGATTGTTTCCATGAATAACAGCAAAACAAAGTCCAATCAGAATCAGTCAGTCCTGCAGCTTTTCAGTGATTCAGTGTTTGGCTTGTGCAAACACTGTTTTGCAACACAAACCTGGATGATTTTAGGCCCACCAGAAATGGTGAGGACTACATGTTTCAGTTTCCCAGAGTCCTTTAGTTTAACACATATGTGCTAAACGCACCCCTAGACCCAAATTTACAGCCACTATTGGTCAGTGTGTGACACATGACCCCACAACCTCAGGTCAATGACAACCGGAGCTCCCCCACTGCTCTGGCTCTCTCCCACTTCACCTCTGGACCCTTGAGAGTCCAGTTCTCTCTCTCACACTTTTCTCCTGGACCCCTGAGGGTCCAGTCCTGCTTTGCTCTCTCTAACTTCTCATCTTGACTCCTGACCGTCCAGTTACAGGCCTGCAGCCTCCTCCTCAAGCCTCAGCCTCAGTGTGGCCTGTACTAAGCAGACCACATTTTGCATGGCAGCCCTGCCTGAACCAAGTTTCTCAGCTCCAGCAGGTATGACCCGAAGTCTGACAGCTGATTTTCAGTGCAACACACCAAATTGCTCCAGAAATGGTGCAAACCCCAACATTTATTTGGTACCACTGTGTAACGCAGAGTACTGAGCACAACAATAGTAGGTAAGTTTGATAATCTGCTGACAATTAAGTTTTAAAACTGTACAGTTTGAAATTGCATACAACACAACAGACCAATATTGGACAGAACACACACAAACACACACTCATAGATACATATGAAGACACCAGCAATCTCCAGTCCTCATTTGCAGCCCATTAACAGCAGTCCCCCACACAAACACTCAGAACAAATTAGAAACTATAGGTTAGTGTGCTGAATGTCACATGATGATATTAACAGACACATTTCCTGTTTCTATTAGCAGAGGGACAGTGGTTAATAGATCTACCATAAATATGAACACACTCACCCTCCTCCTCCTCATAGCGAAGGTGAGAGACACCCATCCCTCTGTCTCCATGCTCCATCCTGGCATAGAGGAAGATAGACATGTGTCAGGTTCGGGTTACACTGGACTGTGTGTGTTGTGGTGCATTCTTGTTGTGGTTAATTGTATGTATGTATGTGTGTAAGTGAATATGTGTGTTTTACCTATGCAGCTGTGTTTCCTTTTCACACAATTGTACATGTACAGTATATTGTCATTTGTGTTGTCATTTCTGTGCACACGTGTGCCTGTGTGTTTCAGTGGTTGCTCTATTTCTGGTATTTGAGCCTCCAGCAACAGCAACAGCAGCATAAGCTCTTGTTCACTGACCTGCATATTGGGTAACAGTGCAGATCAATGAGAAAATAATTAAAAGGGAGGCCAAGTCGATGGAAATGCACATAATTAAAACAAATGAGAGACTAAAGTATCGCACATGGCAATAATTCACACATTCAATGCCACCAGCAATGTTTAGAGCCACCCTGTCCTTGCTGGAGAGGGATTGGAGAGGGAGTATAGCCATTCACAGTTGTATTTGCAGTACTGAACGGCAGGCCAGATGAGGTTTGGAATTTAAATATGCCTATATGATGATGAAGTGCTGGAGTTATTGCATGACAGGCAGCAAAGTGAGCCAGTTATTACAAGATGAAAACAGTGTTATTTCGACACTTGAAGGATATAAGTGACAGAAGTATAGAGAAGCAGAGACTACAGCACGCATGGATATCATCGTTCAGTTTCAGCATCGGCGCACAGGGTTTACAGAAACATGTCTGATAAGATAAGCCTTAAGTTAGCAGTGGCAGCCCAAAATATTAAAAGTTGGATTAATCAATTTTTGCCACCTGCTAGGGGAAAGAACTTCAACACACACACACTTCCCTGACATACTGACCTTAGAAAGCTGTTATGGCAACCCTGATAGTATTCAATTGCCTGCGAGGACCATTCATTTGGAACATTTTGTTGTTTCTGGTTGCCAAATGAAAGTAAGCCCATTGTTCAATCTCTTTTTTTAAGTGCAGTTAATTTTCTTAAGCTTGTTTTTCATTTTTACTCTCTTCACCAGCTGTCTGTCTGCCATTTGATGGGCAGGTAGTGTACATTGGGATTTTACGGGTATCCTTTGCTGAGAACATCTGCCTGCTGCTGCTGGAAATGGAACTGGTGAGAATGGTGAGACTGAACCAAATGTGTAGCCGTAAAAACCACAACAGTGACTCCCTTTCACATTACTCACAGTAATTTGAATAAGATATAAATACTACATTAAATGATGGTTACAGTGACTGTCTCAGTGAGCTACACCAATGAAATAGCATGCACAATACCAATATTATTTCCTTTAGTATTCTGAAGGATTACATATAGGGAAATGCTGCACTAATAGAAATGTTCATATCAATAATGGATCAACTGACTATAGACGTGTGTAATGTGAAAGGCTGCGTTATAGTGATGGACCCACACAGAGGAGTCACCTAACTTTGCAGTTCTTACAGCCAGCACCTTTACTGATTTGGCTCATTCTCATGCATCAACTATGTCCAGGCTTAGGGGACAAACTGTATAGTTTGTGAACCTGTAATGAACAAATAACTAAAGAAATAAAATAGGATAATAAAATAAATTGAACCCCTTTTTCTGCAAAATTTTGGATTTGGACTTAAATGGAATTTGGATTACAAGTTAAATCTTAGTGAACTGACAGTTTAAAACTGTCCACATCAAATTTTAATCAAATTGTTTATATATTTGTTTCTACTGCTGTAAAATACAAATTCAAAAGGTAATTCATTTGTACTCTACTGTCTCAGTATATGAAGATGTTATGGGGTGTTATGTCCCGTTATTTCAAAGCATGTCTGTACATGATGTAAATGAAAGCAGTGATTCTTTCTACTTGACTCTCTGTATGTAGATAATATCTCCTTTTTGCATGACACCCTTGAAATACAATTCACCTCAAGTGGTTAAGAGATGCAAAGTGGCTGTTGGAGAATAGGCATAGCCTAGCAGAGAATGGTTGAGCTGCTGCCGTGAATGTTTGTGGCTCTGGCTTCCTGCCTCTGTAATTAGCGCTGTCACATGAGTGTCCTTCACACCCGGTGGGCAGCTGGAGCGAGAACTGCAGGCAGCCCTCCTCATGGCATGATCGATGAACTCACCCCCCACCCCCGACTCCCACACCCCCACTTTGCTTGATGGAGACATGAACACGTATGCATAATGTGTTTATGTGCTCTGCGAGTATGCATTGCAAATTTTTTGGCAAATATCAAAATATGCATATAATACAGTGAGTTATTCTTCAGCAGTGAAAACATCTGCCAATGTGGTGAGATCATTTAACTCAGCTTCAGTTAAAGACGACCAAGAAAAAGTTAAACTACATAAAACAAATATTTGACTACTTTGAAGGAAACTAAGGCAATTTGACTTAATTCTGAACACCAATGGTTTCCAGATTTATATTTTTGCAGTGTGCAAATCATTTCTTCATGCAAAGTCACAGTAACCGAGGATTAACACATACAAACTCTTCACACAAAATTGCACACATAAATCTGCACACTGCACTGTATATAGACACACACTAATCCCTCAAAAGTTTGAGGAATTAGCGATGGATTAGGGAAGATGCCTTGTGTGTGCTATTTAGGATATATGTGCGGATATATGAAAGGATATGTGATTGTGAGAGTGTGTGTGTGTGTGTGAGAGAGAGAGAGAGAGATACAGTCACTAGGAGAAGTGTTGCTCATTCCTGATTCAGTAAGTTAAAAAGGAATTACTGTACGTCTCATCAGCTTCTCCAAAAGTTTTTAAAAGGCTGTTTCGCAATCTTCATTTTCCCTCAAATGGCGATGGTGTCATATATGAAACTGTTCACTGCTGGGTTTTGCAGGAATAAAGCAAGAACCACATGATCACATGGGATGATCACGAATGATTACAGGCTACATTTTGAGCAGGAGAACCAAACCCTGACAGACTTAATACCTTACACTTAATCCACAAACTTAAAACTTAAAACTATGACACCTAGGCAGGTGTTTTTACAGCTACGTACCACTGTTACTATGTAGATCTAGTCATTTACAGATAAAGACACACTCTCACAGTGAAAAATATCAGTATTGGCTGTAATAGAATTATAAACATCAGTAAAATATCAGTCTGCTGTTGATAAGTATCAACACATCTACTAGTGTTTTTCCCACACTGACTGACATCACTGACTGTGTTACTTTAATTTACCAGGCCTGGAGCTTAGGAAGGAAAAACTAAAGAGACAAAATACCATCTCTGACTCAACAGGCTGAGAAAATGAAATTGTTTAAATCTCAGAAAGACAGAGAGGGCAAGCAGTAGTGCAGAAAGAGGAAAACCAAAAACATGAAAAGACAATGAGAAAAAAGGATAAGACAACCTACTTGAATTAGTTGTCAGCTGGAATGGATGAATGCAGAAAAGGCCTTTGCTGCTCTGAAGGTTGCAACAATAAAAACATACCAGTGAAACTTCAACAAACTACTGAACGGTACAAACTCAACAAGAGGAGTGCTCTTCTCTATTTGATTATATCTAACTGTCTGACTGGCTCTCGCTCTGTCTCTCTCGCATGATGGGTTCAATAACGGGCAAACTAGGACTCAGCAGAGAGATCAAAGCCAGGAAGTTGTTTCAGAATATGGTTGACGCCAACCATAGTTAGAAAATGTCAATATACTGTACCAGCAGGTCAATAATACTGCACAATACAGCACGTGGCATTGTGGACAAAGTGATAAAGGATAGAAAGGTACAGGATGCTGATGGTGAAAACACGCTGAAGGTTAAAAATGGATTTGGAAGTGGAGAGAGGAGTGCTTACAGACCTCATTTGACCAGCAAACATCAACATTTTTGATATCTAATCCAGCTTCTGTTTCAAATCAGGCTTTTCAGGACTATAATTGGACGCAAACAGAGCATTTGCAAAGAGCACATCACGGCATTTCTGGCTAGCTACTGTAGGTAATTAACGGATACCTACAGTGTTGCTATCTATTTACCTCTGTGCCTTTCACTCCCGTCAATACTAGGCTTATGTCATATATTCTAATTTTCAGGACAGGTTCAGCTGCACAGAAGAGCCATAAGAGTGGATACTATTTTGCTAACACATGTTTTAACACCTCCTAATTAGAGCAACCATTTGTATTAACGTTATTATTGTATTAAAGTTGAAATTTTGACCTCATGTTGGCAAAAAGATAAGTCAAGTGACCATGAAAGTTGTCACATCTCATCTTGAGAGTTTTTATCTCTTGGGAACAATAAATGTCCCAATAAATGTACAAACTTTTGTGCCGACTGACCGCCAATACTGTGACATAATGATGTTCCTAGCCAGGTACAGTACTGTAGGCATTTACATTGATTCAAGTTTGTTTATGGAGACAGCCAAGAAGTTTTCCATTAATCCAGCCATAATCTTCTGCTTATCCCAGGCCACATGAGACTTGTAATCCCTCCAGTGAGTTCTGGGTCTCCCCCTCTGTCTTCTTCTAGTGGAATGTGCCAGGTAAACCTCCAAAGGGAGGCACCCAGGAGGCATCCTGACCAGATGCCCGAACCACCTCAACCGGCTCCTTTCAACGTGAAGGAGCAGAACTCTACTCTGAGTCCATCCCAGGTGTCTGAGCTCCTCACCCAATCTCTTAGGTTTAGGCTGGGGCTGGAAGAGTAAGCTGCAGGCCTGTAACTGGACTGTCAGGGGTCCCGGTGAGATGAGGTGCAGCGCTGAACTGGTCACCAGCAGAGCCCAAGGTGAAACAGAGTTGGACCCTCAGAGTTGCTGGTTGTAATAGATGTAATTAATCCAGTCTACATTTTTATTAGAAGTACACCACCAGCAAAAAGCAGACTCAAATCCTGCTGCAACCCGATTTCTAGCTTTATGCTCATCTGGAACACCTCTGGGTACCCCTATGGCGTTGATGTAGATCTTGTCATCAAAACTGCCGCGGGGAGTTGAGCGCTGCTTGTGGGTGGGTTTCGTGGACCCTTCGTAGAGCTCTACTTCACTTTTGCACACCTTCCTCTCCAGTTAAAGGGTAAAGAGACTGTGAGATTTCCTCCACAATGCCAGAAGATATCTGCCACACTCATATTGGGAAACATGAATGGAGCTGAAGGTGGAGGAAGATGCACCTGATTTGCGCTGTCTGTTATGGGATCACTGGAGCAGTTGTGGCGAATAGAATTCTGATCCAGGAAGATGAGGTTAGCACAGCTGGGATCCCACAGCCACACATGTGAGCATTGGTACGCACCATTCTTAGGTGTGGTGATGTTACGTCAGTAGTTCCTGTTGATTCCTCGTAGCCTTCATATTTGAGTCTGGGGTCCTGTCGATAGTCAGTTGGAATAGAAGTCAGAGTTTTTCTTCCAGTGATGACGTGTAGGGGCTTTAGATGATGACATTCTGTTTGGTTCCACACCCCTGACCTCTGGTAATGATAACAATTGGTTGGGCAAGTTGGGCAGTGAGTCAGGTTTCGTGGGGCTGCCAAGTATTTTGAGTGCATTTCTGTTTACTGATATGGTTTTTGGTTGTCAAAATCTTATTTTTCTGCCATGCCCAACAAGCAGTGGAATTTAAAGGGGATGGAACTAAAAGTGGTTGTTTAATGAAGGAATCAAAAAGAATTAGAGCTACAAGCAGCATTGGAGGGCCCTCACACCTTCGTGCACGTCGGGTTGGGCGGCGGCTTCGTCCTGTTGCCGGACGCCGACCCTTCCATGCCAAGTGAGCATCATCCACATCCTGGGAATGTTTGGACTGAATTTGAAGAGGCTGTAACTAACCTGCTGGGATGGACACGCAGAGAATACAACGTATCACCTCCTGTGGCGCAATGAGTGTAGTTCAAAATTGTTCAACTGTGTCATTTCTTTTCAAACTGCCAGATTTCTCCACAGCTCCCTGAACAGAAAAGAGCACAACAGGCAGGTTGTGACACGCAGACCACACAGGCCTGGGTGTCTGAATGGATGCCAAGGACGTTGTCTTCTTTCCATGTCGCACACAGGTGAATCAGTGTATCACACCTTACTGTCTGTCGCCCGAAAGTTGGTCAACAGCTGGAGCTTGGAGTGCGAACAGGAGCGTCAGAACAGAGGTGAGAGTTACTTCTTCTACCTGGTGATAGATGGAGCAGAGCGCTTTATTTCGCCGTCTACTCTCTCCTTCCTGTTAAGGCCTTGGAGGGTGGTGGTGTTGATGCACACTCTGCAAAGGGTCGTCGTATAGCCCCCGCACCTTCCTGCAGTGGCTCTCTCGGCGACCTTTACTGCTGTGTATGTTGTGAGGAACACCTGGAACGGCCCGTTTCGCTTCTTTGACTTCCAGTGCTTCCTCCTCAGGTCTCTGATCACCACCCGGTCCCCTGGATTGAAGGGGACCCGCAGCAGGAACAGGAAGTGTGTCTTTCACAATATCTCAACATATCATTTTCACAGTCGTGGAAATTGGGGAGTGGTCTGTTTACTGGTCTAATTCCCGTACCAAATGGACTGAGCTCAGTGCGTGCTCTCTTCCTCATTCTCATGTACATCAAAACAATGGGAAGCACCTTCGTCCAAGGGAGACCTGTATCGTCACAACATTTAGCTAGTTTTGCCTTTAGTGTGCCATTCTCTCTCTCTACTGCTCCTCCACTCGCTGGGTGGTAGGCACAGTGTTGTCTCAAATCAATGCCCAGAAAATGTCCGGGTCGTTTGATTGCACCACTCACAAATGGGGTGCCTTTATCACTGCTTATTTTCCGTGACACATCCCATCTGCACACTACATCAGTCAGTAATGCTTTTGCTACAGCTGCACTGTCTTGTTTAGAAGTTGGGAAGGCTTCAACCCATTTAGAAAACATGTCAACCATAACAGGACAATATTTTTTCCCTTCCCTCGGAGTCCGTTCAATGAAATCAATCATCACATGATCAAATGTGTCTGGTTGTGGGTGTGCCGCTCGTGAGAGTGACATCCTTTTGCGCTGTGTGTCGCACAGATGAGACGTGACCGACAATATGCCTGAGCATACGATGTGAAGCCTTTTGTGAACCGATTTTGTTGAACGAGGTTAAACATCCCTCCTTTTGACACACGGTCTAACCCAATGAGGGGAAAAAATGTTTTGGTAGGCAGGGCTTATTATTGGGACCAATCCAAATGTCATTATCAAATTTACTGCCATTTTTCTGCCAAATTTGTCTTTCTCCTGCAGTAGAGAACTGCTGCATGGCAGTGAGAGAGGATGGGATGTCAGTGTCTGTAGGCTGCACAAGGGAGTGTGTGTGTGTGTGTGTTGCTCCTTTTACAGCTGCAGCACGAGCCGCTGCATCAGCCTATGCATTTCCCATAGAGACTGAGTCAAAATTGCTAGTGTGAGACAGACACACACAGCAATAGCTTTTGACAGAAGGAAAGCATCTAACAATGCAGCCACCTTTTCATGATCTAAGATATGTTTGCCATCAGATTTGAGAAACTTGATTTTGTCTCCCATCACTGACCTAGGAAGCATGTAAGAAAGACATCTTTTAATGGTCTTTAATAGTACATTTTAAAGTATGCAGGGAAAAAAATGATCATGTTGCAATGTCCATATGACGTTTGTTTTAAAACTGATTCGGCAAATGTGTTGTGTTTATATGTGTTTGTGCAAATTCTGGAAACAATTTAGTCTTTCTTTTTGGTAATATGAATCTGTGTGAATGTAAATGTAAAAGAATGTAATGGTACACCTTACAAGGGCTGAAAGATAAACTATTCTATTTTCATTCACTCATGCCTGGAGTATCTGAATACATCTTTCACCACTGCTGTCCATTGCCACCAGCACAGGGAGCAGAGATCAAGCACTCAAGTCACAGCAAGCAGGAGCAAAGTTTGCTTTGCAGTGATAGTTTATCATTTTTACCTTGACAGCACTGACACTGGGAATTATGATGACAAGAATGGTCAAAATGAAAATGATGATGTATCTGTAGTTCTGCTCTCTCCAGCACATGGCTGCATGTTGTTGACAGTATGTGCTGCTGGGGGAAAATTCAACGTAATTTCAGCAATTTTACAAGAACCTTGGAAATTGTATATTATTATCTGAGCTCAATACGTGTTCTTTGCAACAAGCGATATGAACACGGAGCCTCCAAATACCTGAGCCTGTTTCCTGGCAGATAAGGGTGTGGTTTTATGGTGTGTGTGTGTGTGATCGTGTATGTGCGTTTCCCCTCCTGATAGAAACAACAACATTCTTGTTCAAATGATTGTATCACTGCTTGATTGGGTGTGTACATTCTGCACTCAGACCATTAAGTGTTTTTTCTTTACCAGGTGCAGTTCATCTCCTTGCTGTAATTATCCCACCCCGTGTTTCTTGTTCATCGTGATGAAGCAGGAAGAGATGTGAGAGGAGAGATGGCCTGCGGGAGGAGAGAGAGCTGTATGAAAAATCTACATCATGATTCAGCTGCAAAATGATTCACTGAAAATAGTTTGGGTTGAGACACAGACTTTAAGGACAAGTCCAACATACCACTGTCACATTTGTATTCTAAATAAGAAGCTACAGCCACTAGCTGAGCACAAAGACTGAAAACAGGGGTACGTAGTCTGTCAAAGATTAAGATTTCTGCCTAACAGCACCTACTTCAGAAATTCAGTGTTCCCTCACCCGAGTTAGGGAAACCGGACCCCCTCCTGGAGCCGAGCCTGGGAGAGGAGCTCGCCGGCGAGTGTCTAGTGGCCGGGCCTGGATCCATGGTACCCAGCTGGGCCAAGTCCGAAGAAATAAAGTGGTACCGCTGCCCTGTGGGCTCACCACCTTCAGGGTCTGTTACAGGGGTTGAATGTATGGCAAGCTGGGCGACAGGCCAAAGCGGGGTCCTGGGCGTGTCAGCCTTAGAGATAGCTAAGGAGGAGGAGCTCAGAGTAGAGCCACTGCTCCTTCACATCGAAAGGAGCCAGTTGAGGTGGTTGAGTTGGTTCGGGCATCTGGTCAGGATGCCTCCCGGGCAGCTCCCCTTGGAGGTTTTCCTAAACCTAAAATAAAATAAACGGGAGTCGATTATGAGATAATAAAATCAAATAAACATTAATAACATTAATTCTTTGTACATTAAAGGAATTCACATTTACCTTTTACATGAGAGGGCTCACACTTCATTTTGCCTTTCCACCTCCTCTCTTTTTGTATTTTCTATTATTTTCTCATCTATTCACACCTTCCAGGACGAAGCCAAGGTAATCCAGGTAATGAGGCCAGTGTTCCTTTAGCTTTGAACTTGTGAACTATGCTTACAGCAGTATCTCTAGGAACATTCAGTGCTTTTGCTATCTTTTTGTATCATTTTCCTCATTTCTGCAAGGCAATGAACTCCTCTCCTAACTTTTAGGACAATATTCTTGACTTACCCATATTTCCAATATGCAACCAAACGTGTCCGGGTATTTCATGTGTTCTATTTAAAGCACAGCTTATGCAACTAATGAGGCCCTTGGTTAGTTGCATCATATGCGCGTGAGACAACACCGGATTTGTAAGTGTTTGTATGAAGGATTCTATTCAGAGGGTTGAATTATATTGAGACTGCGGTAGTCATTCATTGTGGCATATTGTGTTGAATTTGGAGAAGCCACCTGTAATATTAGTTGTATTGAGCTATTTCGATTGTTCTTGTTTAAGCTGTTCATTGAATGCAGTTGAACACATCTAACTTGTAATGGGGGTTGAATCATTTTGAGTGCATCTGTATTTACCTTATACTTGTGTGCGTTAACACTTCCTCCTCTCCTCTCCTCGACAAATGGAAGACAAGAAGGGCTGCAGTGAAAAATGTTTGAAATCAGATAAAAGTATGTGTAATTGAAATCTGATAACATGAAATACTTAACTTTTACATGGGAGAACAGCTCTTCTCTTCCTCTTTTCTTCACTTTTTCACTTCGTTTCTTGTCTCTTCTCTTCTCACTGTAATCCTTTCTTATCACCTCATTTCCTTCACCACTCTTCTACTTGTTCTATTCATGCCTACTCTCTGTACTCTTCTTTTGTTGGCTTTCCCTTCTCTTTTCTCCACTCTTCATCCTATCTCCTATCTTCTTTGGTGGTGTCAGCATATCTTGTAGCTTCTCTTCCCAGTTAAGAACAAATCTTTTTTATTTCTAATGCTTTAGCCTTTCTTCCCAATTTTACATCCCAGTATTGAGGTGCACTTTTTTTTATACCTTGCTGCTAATACTACTATTACCTCTAGAATCTTTTCTTCTCTGGGTGGACCTGCATAGGATGGGCAGGCCTCTGTTGGTATCAAGGATTTGTGCAGAGACATCCCAATCTGGGCATAAGGAAGCAGAAGTCCTCTCTGCAGCCTGTTGTGAGGCAGTCGTTCAATTCCTATGAGGATATCATCTCTGAGCTCGGCATTCAAGATGTACTCAGCCATTTCTGGAACTGTAAGACAGGGTTGCAGGATTATTTTGTGTAATCAGTAGGGTCCCTCTGATTTGTGGTCACCACAAATGAGAGGGTAGACACTGCCAGCCTACTTGCAAGTCTCAACAACTCATAATAAAGAAATAAAAACATAAATACGTACATATCATACTCAATCCAGCATACATCTTAAGCATTAATCAACAGTATTTGTCTAATTGTTTTGTCACTGCTAGCGGGAGGAGAGCAACATTTTGCACTGCAGGTTTACAGAAAAACAAGAAATCAGTTCAAAGTATTCTCTGAAACACTGACTTCTCATCTTCTGCCCTCTGCACAATAGATATGTGGTCTTGCCTCTCTTGCCCGTTTCCCCGTTAAATCCAGAGCAGCCGGTCCTCCTTTGCTGGAGCAATGACATTTGTGTTGGTTTAAGGGAATTTGATTCATTACAACATTTAAACAGGAATACCCAGAATGTGACCACAGCATAGTATAAAATATTAAAGCTCTATATCTATAAATTTTACAGATGCAAACACACACACACACACGCAAAGTTTAAAAAGTTACACAGAATTTTTGTCTGAGAAACATGCCATTTACACACAAAGATAATGTATGCTGCAATGCTTCTACAAAGGCAGGGAAAGAAAATGTTAGAAATAAAATGCAATCAACACATTTGTTAGAGCTCAAAGACACAGATTGAGCTTTTGATTCACTTTTTTCATTAACAAGGAACTCTACGGAGAAGCTTTATGTGTGAGCTAGACTGACAAATAATCTGGTTTGCAGTTGAAATTCACGGCATGGGTTATACTGTTAAGCAAAGCAGTACCTTAGCACAAAAATCAGTAGACAAATTCAGCTTTATTGACAACAGTAGTGCTGATACAAGGCAGGAGCTAGGGGGAAGCTCAGAACAGTGTATAACTCAGATACAAAAAACCGCCAGCTTTTCATTGGATTTGTAGCCTTGATTATCCCTTTAAGTTGTTCCTTTAAAAGACGGAATTAAAAGTTTAGTTTAAAAATGGAACAGACAGAAGCCCCCGATGAGAGCCTAACATGGAAACTGAGTTTTTTTTTGTCTTTTTTTTTTAAGTTTCTTCATCATATACAGTACAAAACATGCACCCCATGTTATTCCACAACAATCAGTCTTACAATGTTCACTGAATGCACAAATCAAATTGAAATCATAAAAAAAAAATCAGAAATATTACACAAACTGTATACATCCGTCACAGAGGCTACACGCAAGACATACTTGGCTATTCCTATTTCTCCGACACTGAAAAACGTCTTTTGAAGCTACCATTAATTTATACACCACATAGTACTGTCCTCTGACTACTGGGCTATCACAAAATAGCCTGAGGTAAGCTTTAACACATGAGACATAGCTCACTTTCAGTGGCTAAATTAAATTAAATTAAATGTGATATAATGTCATAAATCCTTCAATATCAACCATCACAAATGAAAGACAAAATTTTAAAAAACAACAAAAAAAAAACAGTTTTGCATGTTGTTCATTAAATTTTTGTTGTAAACAATTTCATCAACAAAGTGCCAAAGTATTTCTGATCCCTTCAGCTGACCACATTTTTCTTGATCCAATGAGTGACATGTTCAACTATTAAGTAGTGCAACACAACTCCAACAAAAGCAATAATTACAATAACAGAAAAAAGGCAAGAAAAAAAAAAAAAAAAGGCAAGAAAGGGCAAAAAAAAAAAAAACATTCAGTGTTCCCTTTTCTGCTTGCGGCCAACATCTACCTCATCCAGCCCAGTGGCTGATCTGGACTGCTGCATTTCTCGGAGCTGAGCATGTGTACGTGGCATTTGCTTCTTGAGCTTCTCCAAGTGAACGTCGATTGGGTCGAGTTCGGGCTCAGCGACAGGGACGGGCAGATAACCACCATCCCTCGGCAGGCACATGCACCAGCCAGCTCCAGCCAGGTCCAGCTCACTGTAGTCAACCTCAGTCTTCTTCAGCTTGAAGTCCACCATGTCAGCGGACTCGCTCATGTCAACCAGCAGATTCCAGAAGATGCAGCTCAGGATGATGCCCAGCAGCTGCAGGGAGAAATGGCTTGTCATTACAAGTACTCAATGGTAATCAATAGGCTCCTTGTTTCTGTAGAAATTATTACTATTATTCTTCCATGCAATCAGATTGAGGCTTAAGACACTTGCACACACAGCAGAACCAGCGAAAATGGCAAAATACTATAGTGATTGGACTCAAAGTCGATGCCCTGCTCGAAAATTTCACGAGCATGCACAAAATTTGGTAGGCATATAGACCACATGCAGAGTTTAAAAAAAGCCTCTTGGAGCCCATCCTATATCCTACAAGAAGTCCGCCATTTTAAATTTTAAATTGCAAATTCAATTTCACAAAAAGTGAAGCCAAGCACAGGTGTTCCTCTGCGAACTAATCTGTGAGAATTTCCCCAAGGAACTTCAAATTTGGTACCTGATGTCTTAAGAACACTGAATTGTTGCTCAAAAGTTGCTGTTGTAATTTGGCCCAAGTTATTCAGAAAATTCCACATGCACATCTCTATTGTCATTTGGCACATGCTTCCTATTGCCTTTTATTAGCTCTGCCCAACTGGAAGTTAGCCATTTTGGATTTTGGTTATGGCAAGCAGGCTCCACGGTGCCCCCTAGAAAAAAATCAAACAAAGCAGCCCTTTCTGAGATCAATTAGACAAAATGTAGTGAGTTTAACCTTAAAATACTTTACGATGTAAAACTGCAAAGCTTTTGAGTTTTTGTGGACCAGCATGGTCCTGTGAAGTGAACAACTGCATTCTGCTTCATGGAAGAATGAGGACACTCTACACTTGTTTCATCGAGCAGAAGAGGGCAGCGCTGCCTTTCTAATGGATATAAACCTCTCATGAAGAAGCTCCAGCCATTTCATACATGCCTGTTAAAACACTTTCATGCCATTTTTTTGTTGATGCCAATATACAGCACTGCAGTGTCATTTGGATAGTTGCTACCTAAATTGAATGGCCATGAGTAGTATGATCACTGTACATATTTCTTGTATGATGTGTTTTGAGTGTATTGTTACACTATACGGAGTCGCCACTTTTTGTATACAAAAATATTTTTACAGGATCAACACAGTGAAAGAAATCAGAGCCAGGAGAACACAAACCACAGCAAACGAAAGTAATGGAAAGTCATGTCCGCCAACCCAAGCTATGATCAGGACTTTTCTTGCACTTTATATGAGCTACAATTTATTCTTGAGCAGTGGTGCTGTAAGAAACAAATGTTATTTGTGGCCGGCAATGACCGTGACATGTCTGAATTCATGCTGTGTTATGAGTCTTAAATTACCTGGGGCAGCCCAATGCCGCAGCAAAGTGCAATGGTTATTCCAATGTTGTCACTCATCCAGAGGTTGACTGCATGGATGCAGCCTCGCACATGGATCAGCTCGTGCAGGGTTTCACGCTGATACACAGACCAGACGAAAATAACAAGAGGAAATTCAGTAGAATTTCAATTTCAACTGTTCACTTATTTGCGTATTTCAGTAAAAACTCGATGTTGAAGGATCAAAAAAGTGACAAATTAGTAAATTAGAATCACAGATTCTAATTTACTCATTTGTCAATCATTTCCTGCCATCAAGCACCGACACACCATGACTGTAAATGTTTGTAAATGATAAGTCTGTCCAAAAGACGTTAGATTAGTAATTAAAGTTAATACAATTTCAGTAATGTCATAAAAAACCCTTCCTCTAACATTCTGAGAGAAATAGATCGGTTCCTCGGTCAACAACAAGTACCACAGTAATCTACATTTCAAAAATACTAGGATACATCCTTTGTCAGTGAGTCATATCAATCAGATGGACTCATATTGTAGGAGTTTGTGGACTGGTGCAGCAGATCTTTTTTTAATTTAAATGTATCCAACATTTAATAAATACTTATACAAAAACCAAGTGACAAAATATGTCTACAATAACCACTTGTTGCCCTCACCTGTTTATCCAGAGTCCTGTAACCACACAGTGTGTTGATGACCTCTCCTACCTGTGCAAAGAGTTCAAATAAGAAAGTCAGAGACAAGACTTTAACCGAGCTAAGGTGACCAGAGACAACAGCGTGAGGACATGTGTAAGAGTACTGCGCCTCACAAAGAGGGTGTTCCTGTCCCCTGCCCGTCAGAGTCTGAACAACGTCTTGCGACATGGCTGCAGCCCTGACAAGTAGGACCTGATAACAGCAGAAACCGTTCCAATCTGCATCTTTTCGAATCAGCTCCTCTATATCTGGGATGTATGTGAGTATCGGATGATTCTGTCATTAACTTCTCCTGGGAAGCTCCACAGAAGTCTGCTTCCAGTACAAGTGCTTTGAGCTGAGGAACAAGAGTCATACCAAGCATATGGAGGGTGGGGCCACAAGACGAGAAATCTCCTAAAGGCCGTGTACATTTGAATTACGACATATCTCCTGTTAGCTGGAGGAGGCGCTTGTCTCACATAATCAATGAAGTGTCTGTTGTGTAGGTAATAACTCTCTCTTCTCTTCTTGCTTTAATATAGCAAGAGGCATCGCTAACTCAGCAGATAGTGTCTGGATCTGAACCATTTATCAGAAGGGACAAGGTTTATCGAGCAGGATGGCTGCATGCAGCAGGTCCATTTCCTGATCACATGGTATTGATACTTCCTATTTTAACTAGCTGAGTGGGTTAGTCTGAAATATTACGAGTAGAAATTGAAAGTCTGTGCAAACACAGAGAGATGCTAATTTAATCTTCTTTGTGCACCATGTCGGGTGACTACGCTCAAAATGCGGTTAGTGGATTTAAGCAGCATGAGAACTAAGTTTTTATGATATATGTTTTTAGTTCCTGCCTGAAACATTGATTCCATAAGGTTATTTTTGTTTTTACACCATTTCCTTTTAAATATATATATGACTTGTAGTTTCTTGGGGTGTTTTCACATCTAACCTGTTTAGTGTGGTTTAAACTGATTGTGGTTCGGATCAATTCCACCGGTGTAAAAGCTATGGAGTCTCATAAATATGAACTTGTACAACATGACGCACAAATAAATGCAGAGTGATTTTTAGCTGTAAATCTGGATTTCTGTTTTTGTGTATCTGTAAATCTAGTTCTACATCTGTTCCTCTAATTTGCAACTTACATGATCATTTGTATATTTATGAAACTTAATGGATTCCTGCAGGTTGAGACTGTTTTACAGCCGTTTCACATAAAATCTGTGACTTGTAAATGTCATGTGACTTGTAACCTGAAAAACACAAGTCATAACAGATGCAGTGATTAGCATCTGCTTGCATATGTATAAGTCTTTATTTGCATCTGTGTCACAAATTTACAACTCTTTTTTTTTGAAGGGATTCCTGTGAATCTTTTTGAGATTTTTTGTTTTACCACACTGTTAGTGGCGCCTGGTTCTTCTGGGGCAGCTGTGGCACAGAGGGAGACCCTCGGCTCCTCCAGTTCACATGCTCAAGTGTCCTTGGGATAGATGATGCTACTAAAGCATTGCTTCTGTGAATAAATGTGTGTGTGTGTGTGAAAGAATCGTCTCCTCCACTTAAGATTCCTCCTGTATGAATGGCGAGTGAACATAATTGTTGTGTAAAAGCACTCTTGAGTGGTCAAGAAGACGAGGAAAATGTTATACAAGTACAGTCAATTTACAAATTACACAAACGTTCACAGGTGCAGGGCGGATCAAGGGTCTTCCAGCTGATAGCGTTAATGCAATATTTATGGCTGCTAACTCAGTGATGCTAGACAATGCACCAAGATGGCAGCACTTGAAGTCGCTTTTGCATCGGTGAATCTTTTTCCATTCAAGGCTTGAATTTTCCAGCCCAGACAAGTAAATAGTTTTCAGTCCGTGGAAAATTCTAAACGAGTTCAGGACATCCAACAACGACAACAAACTGTGGATAGCCATGAGGTCCTTAACTCCCCCCCTTTGAAAAAAGTACAATGACGCGAGGACACCTCCAATGCTGTTCTGCTTGCTGCACGTACGATTTCAGAATAGCATCGCTGCTTATTGGAGAAACTGGAATCCATAGCGAAGACTGTTTCCCAAAGCATGACAAAAGAGCAGACTTCATGGATGATTGTGATCATTTCTGGTGAGAAAATCTTGATTTGAAAAAGTTAAAAGCAGCTTAATAAGCTTAATTTTTCCACATTTGTTATTTTCCATCGTTCCCAAAAGATGGTAAAGGGATAATGTTGAGCACTCCTTTATTTTTGAGGTGTCAGAATTGGAGTTTGAAGAGAACTTCGACAATACTGTAAGTATACTTTATACCAACATAAACAGTTGTGTACCCTTAAAATGAAGTGTTCTACAGCTGATTATTTCAAAATGCAAAATGAGGAGAGAGAGGAGGGGGCTGGCGGGCAGGGAGAGACGAGTGGTTTGATCATCAGAATATCCTTTAAGTACACATACTTATTTTGCAGTATTTTATTTCCTTTCAGAATAATAAATATCTATTTTTTTGTATTGTTAATCTGATTCTGCAAAGTAACTAAAGCTGACAGATAAATGTAGTGGACTACAAAGTAGAATATTTGCCTCGAAGATAAAGTAGAACAGTACTGCTGATGCAATGCCCGTCACACGTTTGTCTCCCAACAAACGGGAGAATGTTTGGATTGAATACATTACTTACATTCCTAATAAAGTTAAAGATATTCATATCAAAACTTTACACACATTATCCCTGTAATGAATTCATCCACAATTTTAGAACTGATTTTTCCACACATCTTCCAACAAAGAAAATACTAGAAAGTAATAAACACTTCCTCTGTGTGCGCGTTTGTTAAAGACGGCCAACTGGCAGAAGATGGAGCAGATCGGGAAGTGACAGAGGTCAGCATTCATAAATGTTGCATTACCGCCACCTGCTGGGAAGCGCTTGGTTTTCCCTGCACTTCCCTACATGCACTGTGGTAAAACGGTCTCAAAGGGATCCTGAGGAATCCATTGAAATTACCAAACAAAACATGCAAATGATGACATACGAATTGCAAATTAGATTAGACACACTGTACTGAAGATTTACATTTACAAACCGGGAATCACAAATACAAATCATTTATTTGTGACTTATTTTTTATGAGCAATGAGTCACGCGACATTTATGAGTCACAGATTTTTGTGTCAAACTGGTAAAAGGTAAATTTACAGATAAACAAAACAGATTTGCATCTTCTTAGAAGTTACAATACTTAATAACGAGACCGTTTGAACCCCATAGAAAGCTGTCAGACTCTGACTTAGACCCCTTGAAAAAGCGGTTCATGGTTCACCTCCCACGTGTGCAGGGATTTTTCTAATAAATCACACAGTAATGAGGAGTTAAAATGATGGTAAAACGTGTAGAACGTGTCCAAATACTGTATGTGACTGGTGCTACTGACGTGTGCACCGTTGACACTGCGGCCTCAATGAACCCTGTGGTGGCGGTAGAGAACTTATATTAATAACTTAATATGGGACCGGTGCTGCTGATTGGCACACTGACAGCCCCTGCAGCAAAAAGCTGGCGCTCAGCTGCAGCAGCTTGCTGGCTATAGCTGGCAAGGACGTGCAGCGAGACTTAAGGCCGATAGTGACTGTGAAACATGTGGAGAGGAGCTGGGGTCGTCACTCTGCAAAGCCAGAACTCAGTCACGGTAACATCAGGACAGATGAGGACTGGGAAAGGACTAAGGAGCACCTGGTCACAACAAGAAAATGCTGGTGTAGGCCTATCTATTCTAAACTGTGTCATCTTTGTCATTTAAAGAGCAACAGTGTGTAAGCTATTTTACTGACGTCCCATTCAGCAAAAGGCTCTGAGTGTAACCGTCTCTGCAGCCACGTTCACCTGCTCGTGTGATCATCTTGATCATAGCTACAAGTCATTACCCTCAGCATCACATAATATTTAACAATTAAAATACTAAAATCAGGATGAATTCAAATTGCATTACTGCATACAGCACTACTGAGTGACCCTAAATCACTGCAATGGAAATTCCTTCACTGAACTCCCATCAATCATTTATAGCTGCACACTTAGTTACACAGAGAAGACAAATAAACAACATAAAGTCCAGTAATGTGCTGCTTGATTTGCTATCAGTCCTGTGATGTTTGATATTCTCTCCTCCTCTTTGGTTTATTAGTAACAAGTCAGTGTGAACACAAACCACCAAAGGCAACAATGGATTTTTTTCCCTTGAACCAACTGAACTAAGGAGCAACACAATGCATGGGACATGCTACAAATAGCTGGTGCAGATGTCTAATTGGATTTTACAGGATTCACAAAAAGTTAGGGATATTCGACTTTCAGGTGAAATTTATGGAAAATATAAAAAGTGAATGCTACAGTGATATTATATCATGAAAGTAGGACATTTAAGTAGAAGCATGCAATGGTAGTTTTATTCATCTTAAACAATTTATTGAAAGAAAATCTAACAACAGTGGAGGGTAAACGTAAAATTGGGATGTGGCCAAAGGACGTCCACTCCTCTCCTTTCTGTGACTCTTCCAGTCTCTGTATCACTGTTCCAACCTCCTGATGACACTCTGTGACCCTCTAAGCTCAGTGAACACCTCCGTCTGAGGACTTCCTGTTTGAAGCCTCCAGTGTTGAGGTGCTGCTGATCAACTGTTAGGTGTCGTCTTGGTCTCATGATGTCAGAATGTGAACAGAATGATGAGGAGGACTGTTTAAATACCAATTCTAACTGAAGCAGGAAATGTATTGGTGGTGGTTCAGAAATTTCACCTGAAAGCTGAATATCTCTAACTTTTTGTGAGTAGTGTATGTGACAGCCTGTTTTTCTTTGTGTGTATGTGGGCACTCACCTTGCGGCGAACACAACATGTATACGGAACTCCACAGGCTAGTGGACCAGTACCATTGCAAAAATGGTACTGGTTGACTCCCCAGTCTTTATACTCGTCCCCTCCACAACATGAAAACTGGAGAAAAAAAAAAAAAAAAAAAAATGAGGTAATTAGGTGGTTTTAGTGAGTGCCATAGCTCACTAAAGCCTGCAGAGTCTATGACAGCAGATGATCACAGCTGTCAGACTCTACGACCAGCACTGCTCCCAGTTGTCCACGCTGCACCGAATCTGACAATGAACGCCTCTGTAATGTTCACCGGTGTGCAACAGATTTATTCAGAGCAACCTCACTTTGTGCAATATATTTACTCATCTTTTACCTCACTTCACAATGTACAATACTTTTTAATATCTCCACCCTTTTTAAATTAACATTGTTAATGTTCCCATTGTTGGAGTAATAAAGGGAACATCTTATCTTACCTTACAATTAATAATAGGAAATCAGTTGTTGACAGTCAGGTCAATACTGATGTCAGTTCTACTTTTGTTGTTCAGATGAAATATAGATCTAAAACAATGAGCAACTGAAATGTTTCCAAAATACACACTTTTTCTTTTATTAATTAAAGCCTGTGTGTAGAGTGGTCTGTGCTTCAAAGAACTCGTTGAAGAACCATAATAGATAATCACATTATTACTCATTAGAGTAACAATGTGACATCACATTATTAGTCATTAAAGAAACTGCTTAGCCACACCACCATTAAGATGCTTGAAACGTATGAAAGACCAATTTACCAAAAGGGTTTGAAAAGGCGGATGCTGTTATGGTTACAGTCTTTTGTTTTAATGGGAACCATGACACGACATGTGAAAGCATTTCTTCACTGCATCTGTGACAAAGCAGATGGACTGTAACTGAAAATAACGAAAAACAAATAGATAATGCTGAAATCTAAAATCGTATCATGTGCGATGGAAAATAAACAGTTTGGTGCCTAACTGGCCAAATTAAAATGTGAAAAGTGTGAAAAAATAAAGGCATCAGTAGCACATGATAAATTCTTGTGGGAGCATCAAGCTGTAGATTACCCCCAGCTGGTACGATCCACATCTTTTTATCACAACAGTATCACGTATCATTATCTATATACAATTCTTTGAAGTATCACTGTCCAAAGATAAATACATCTAAAGATAAATCTATCTCCTAAATGGATTTTCTGTGTGTCCATATTTCATAGATGAAATACCATACTACCTTTTGTTGCACGTAGTCCAAGATGTTTTTGAAGTCCAGGTCATCGTAGTAGTGTTTAATACCTTCTCGTATGCTGCTCTGGAACAAGGCAGACGTCTAGATCAAATGAAGAGATGCAGAAACAAAGAGGAGGGTTACCCGACCGTGGCTAAAAGCTGTCATTAGGCGTAATATAGAGTAATGAAACATAAATAAGACGTTTACCTTCTTTTCAAAGATGAGAGCCGTGGTAAGTGCAATTGCCTGGAGAAGCAGCAGCACGCAGAGAACACAGAGAAACTGTGGAGGGAGAAAAATAACAGATCAATATAGCATTTCTTTGGGTTAAATATTTAGCAGTGGCGCACCTACATCAAGAAATCTACTTATGTTGCTACCAAATACAAATGTTCTTTAAAGTTCTTCTTTTTCAATATTATAATACACTGGCGTAACGTACTGGTCTTTATGGTTGTGCTATTAGAAATCTTCAGCTTTTTCAGAATGCTGCAGCTAGAATCTTGACAAACCTAAAATAAAAAAATGTAATCATGTGACACCCAGTCTGGTCTCTCTTCGCTCACTACCAGCACAAGCTAGAGTCGATTCTAAGGTTATTCCTTTAACTTACAAGGACTTGCATGGACTTGCACCACCCTCTTATCCAAGCTAATTTACCATATACATCAGCACATCCTCTTCGCTATTTCGATGCGGGTCTCCTAGTCGTTTTGCCGGTCCAGAAGAAAACCTTGAAATCTTTAAAATCACGATTGAAAACCTAACTTCTTTCGCTTGATTACAGTCCACCCTAGAACTCTGAACTTAGTCGGTTCCATTCACTTCAGCAATGACGTTTTTAAAGCAGCTGTTTTATCTAAAGTCTAAGTTTTTAATGTGCTTGTTTTTATTTTCATTTTTTAACTGTAAAGTGTGTTGGGATCATGCTGTATGGTGATCTGCATTTTAAATACAAATTGACTGATTGAAAATGGATTTGCTAACTTAATACCAATGATAATGTTTACTAGCAAAAGGTACAAAACATTCAGGTAGCAGCTTTAAAATAGCATTTTTTTCAGTTTTACAAGAGAAAAAAGATTAAGGATGAAGACTAACTTGTTGGTTTGGGAAATATACATCAAGGTCAATTAAGAATTGTAGTTTAAAACATTTAAAACACATTTTGTCAAAGACAACTGTGCACTGTGCTGCAGAGATATCTACTGAAGTTTGCATGCTAACATACTGTCTCGTAAAATCTCTTTGTACCCCAGGGGTGATGGTGAGTCTCTGTGACACTGTGGTCTACCCTGAGTTTAAACATTCCGATGCAGTTGCATAACTTCTTCAAACGTCGCTGCATTTTTGTGTTTGTTTAACCTGTTGAGCCTCTATTTTGGGCCTCTGCTCGAAGATGGCATGCCCAAAGTTAATAGGACATATCTCCACAACCATAAGATCTATTTATATAATAGATACACAGCAAAGGTAAGACGTCATTTATGGTTATGGCGTCATAAAACTTGAATTTTTGCTGTTCTCTGGCTGTTAGTTTGCTGAGCGTTGGTCGTATAGCGACATGGACGCTTTCATACGTCACCTTGTTTGTGTGTCTAGCATGAAGCTACATACCCGTAGTGGCGAAAATGTTCCGATACGTGGCGCTATGATGATTTTCATATGTGGTCATTAGTTTGCTTGGTGTTGCAGTTGTGTTTGGTTTAGCTAAAAATGGTTCACGAGCTTGTAGCCGAGTTTGTCCTGATTAATTTGATGTGCAACATGCATGTGTTCGTACATGATGAGTGTGCTGCTGGCCGCTGTGTTTTAAAAAAAAAAACTTGCCTGCAGAGCCCAGTTGGGCTCCGCTCGGGTTCAACAGGTTAATGATCACTGCCTGCGGCATCCAGCCGGACCAAAGGCCAGAGCATTCATTCATTCATATTTTAATACTTCAAGCTGGGACTATATATATATTTATAACCAGGAACTTCAGTATGGGAACATGTATACCTTTCCCAGATGGTAAACATTGAGTAACATGAAGTTTACAGATTTTGAGTTCTGGTTATTTAGCTAAAGCTACTTGGATAGTTGCATATACATCATAGTCCTGCTCTCTTTCTGTTATTGACAAAACTAAAGCTGTGCTTTTGCATTTGAGATGAAAGAATGAGTCATTTATATTTACACACTTTATATTTGAATACATAAATACATATACACATATGTTTTAACAAATACAGTTGCACTCAAAAATTATTCAACCCCCATTTCAAATTAAAAGTTTCAGCTGTGTTCAATGAACAGCTGAAACAAGAAGAATTGAAATCGCTCAACACAACTAATATTACAGGTGGTTTCTCTAAATTCAACACATTATGCCACCTTGAATAACTACCGCAGTATCAAAATTAATTAACTCCCTGAATAGAATTCTTCATAAAAGCACTCATTTGCAAATCTGATGTTGTCTCACGCACACCTGATACAACTGATCAAGAGCCTCATTAGTTGCATTAGGAGCGCTTGAGATAGAGCACATCAAATATCCGGACTGGCTGGGGGTTTGTTCACAGTCATGTTTGGTTGCACGTTCAAAATATGCTAATTATCCAAAAAGTTAAGAGAGGAGATCACTGCCTTGCACCAACAAGGAAAAGGACACAAAAAGATAGCAAAGTATCTCCATGCTTAAACGAACAATACAAAACTCAAGTTTTGGGATTCTGTTCTGTGGACCAATGAAACAAAACTGGAATTTTTCAGGTCTATGGATCAGCGGTGTATCTTCAGGAGGAAGAATATGCTGAAATGAACGCCCTGCCTACAGTGAAGCATGGCAGTGACGCGCTGGGGCTGCTTTGCTTCTTCTGGCACTAGAAACCTGCAGGTTTCAATCAAGTATCAGGAAATCCTTTGACAAAAACATCATGCCGTCTGTGAGGAAGCTGAAGCTTGGGCGTCATTGGACCTTCCAACAGGACAATGACCCCAAGCAAACCTCTAAGTCCGCCAAGGCTCGGCTTCAGAAAAAGTCCTCCAAGGTAATAGAGCGGCCCTCACAGCTGCCTGACTTGAATCCCATAGAAAATCTCTGGTGGGATTTGAGGTGGTTTCAGCATGCAAAAACAAGAATATTAGAGAGATGGAGGCTGTTGTTCATGAGGATGGGCTAAGATTCCTCAGGAACGCTGGTGTCTGGCTATGCATCATGTTTGCAGCAGGTGGTTATAGCAAAAGGGTGCTCTACTAAGTACTAAAGATGGTCAATAAAAGTGGCATTTCGTGTTGAATTTGGAAAAACTACCTGTAATATTGGTTGTGTTGAGCTATTTCAATTGTTCTTTTTTTGAGCTGTTCATTGAACACACCTCAAAGTTTGTACATTTTGCCAACAGAGCTAAAATGCAATAGGAGTTGAATAATTTAGAGCGCAACTGTATGTTTGAATGTAACGCTTTATCCCCCATTACCTTCCTGCTTTTGTAACTCAGCTTGCAACCCAAATTGTATAAAACTCTGAAAACTAAAATGTTACCCTTAATCAAAAAAGTTGCACTATCACCCCTACCATGTGCAGCAGGGTCTTGTTGTCCCTGAGGGATCCAACCATGCCCACCACTGAAACTGTAAACATCACCAGGCCCAGCAGGATGAGAACAACGGCAGGTGCCAGAAAAAGGCCCTCCAGGGTTCGATTCTTCTGCCTTTCAACTTCGGCATAAACTCCCACACACAGCACGCAGAGACCCATCAGCTTGAGAGAGAAAGAGAGAGAGAGAGAGAGATTTCATGAGATAAAAAACCATGATAATCCTCAGTATGAAAAACAAACTGTCCATCTTACAAATGTTAATACATGCACAATTTTAACATTTATTATTTTTGCAAATCAATAGAATTCAGGAAAGTTTCAGTGTTACTCTCAGAATTGTCTTTTCATCAGTGTCTCCTAAATATAACTTAAGTGGAAATTGAAATGTTAGTGGATCTTTGCCCACATAAACTGCACCTTTACCCACTTAGTGGAATTGTGCATGAATGAAGAAGATGAGACACGCCGTCCCTCAGTGCAACAGATTCAGACAGGATAAATCTGAGAGGGCTGATTGGATAGCCTGCAAACCTGTGATTCCCACCACCACAGCATGCACCAAGCCGACAACAAATGCTCACAGAAAAGGTCTAATTTTACGGACAGGTGATTTAGTAAGGGCAATTTGAAATTAAAAGCAGTAATTAGTGACTGATTGGCTTTAATTGTTGCTACTTGACTTCAAGTCAGTTTCAATTTCTGTCTTGCTGTGTTTGATTTAACAATATCATCAGTCTGATAGGGAAGGCAATATCAATACTTTTTTAATACCCTGATTTGAGTGCTATCCTGTCCAGTTGATTTGGTCATTCTGTCCACATTACAGTGTTGCATATGCAGTCCTGAAATATGTGATGTTTCAGGCATTAGAGATGTATTGTACAGGTTTAGGTGCTTTAATTCCTAGTACACAAATCCCAAACTGCGCCGAAGCTGCCCTGAGTATTCACATAACATAGGGTAAAAGCTACAAAATGTAAAGGGATGATTAGGGGCACAGGAAATAGAAGAAATTAGGGTAAAAATATGATTTTGTTCGTGGTGCCTGCAGCTGCAACTCTGATAAAATCCTGATCCAACAAAGTAAAAACAGCATCATCAGCGAAATACACTTCAAGTATAAAATGTCAAAAGTCAGTCGTCACAGGACTCGGGAAAGATGAGATGCCTTGTAATCTATGGGTTTGTTAGCTAGATCCCAGTGGTGTCTGAGAGAGGCCATGACTGCTAAACAGACACTGCGCAAAGACACAGCCTAACCTTTATATTATACGTGTTCAAGCCTGCTTTACAGTAAGAGTGGCTTTTGAAGCAAGCAATTTTTCTTCTGCAATGCTCTAATACAATGCTAGATGTAATTACTTGTAACTTATGGTATGGTGTGAAAAATATGGTGTGATTGTAACATTGAGTTAAAAGAAAAGAACAAATATATAAATATTCCATTGCTGGGCGAGGTAGAGTAATTCCCACAGCTTTATTTCTATCATGATAAAACCCCTCTCAAACCACATCAACCAACTCAACATTACAACAGTAAAGATAGATTTAATTAAGTTTGCACATTTAGCTTTGGGCAAAAGAAGCGTTTGTCTGCGGAGCCACACTGTCCTAAATTATGGAGGGTGTGATAGAAGAGGAGACGGACAGATCGTATCATGAAGTCATGAAACTACTGATGTTTTGGACTCATATTCAATAATGTGCTTTAAGGTACATATATTCAACAAACACAGACAGTGGGGGTAGACTGGCGGTGGTGCAAACTGAACATTATTCCGACTGCGTTCCTGGAGATACAAGCGGCTTAGCAGTGATATGGTAGCAGCACAAAGCCAGGCGATGAACACGGAGCGACGGAGGCTGAGGATCACTCAACTTGGCATTTTAAGAGGCTGCTAGATCCAAAAGTAAACCCAACCATTTCAGCAAACAAAGAATTACCAAACTTCTGTCTGATTTGTGTATCTATGTTATCTATGTCTATCTATATTATTCTATTTTAGATTGTACATATTTTATATTTTCATATAATGTTTCCTTTTTTACTAGTGTTTTTGTGTGTGGCTGTATGTTGTCTGTCTGTACTGCTGCCATGACAAAGTAATTTCCTTTGAAGGATCAATAAAGGAACTATACTATACTATACTATACTATACTATACTACACTATGTGATTGTTTATTTATTTAGCTGCCAAACTGCCTGGTGGAATAGGAAAAATCTCCCATCCCACACAAAGTTTACCCATTTGTCTTTGCTTACACATAAAAAAAACAACTGTTGGGAAGTGTGGGAAATACCGGAATACTAAGCTTGACACCCCTTGCTTGTGCTTCACCTCGGCTGTACCTCTCACACCGGTCTTAACACACCTATGCTTCTTTGGTATTTGGTAACAGCAGGCAGCGGTGAAACTTTACCGCGACTCATTTCTGTTTATTGACTCGCCTTATTTCAAATTACCCAGAATGCTCTGAACATGCTAGGACCACATTTGTAAAATGAAAACATTCTCTCTGAACCTTTTTACATGGTAAAGACGACATTTCAGATCGGTGGGTAACTACACGAGTTAGCAATATATGATATAATGTACCATTTTATCACAATATGAACCATAATTGGCTGAATGACCAAATAAAGCGTCTATCAGTCTGCTCCTCCAGTCCTATTTACTGTCGGCAAAACTACTCACCAACATTATCGTCCCTTTAACTGGATCCAACGCCCTGCACCACGGTGCAATTTGCTAGCCCGTATAGCTGCGTATCGTTTCAAAACCAAAATGTAATTACTAATATCACAGTATATTGTTGTAATATTAGATTTCCCGCAAGTCTTATATTGGCAACAGATTACGATTTTGGAGAGTGCATAGTGTGTGATGTAGTAATTTTCTAAGCTAACCATTCACTAGCCGGTTTGTATCTGGAGAATTCCACACCAAACCCAATTAGAAAATATCGCAACTTAATATTGCATTGCTCAACAACAGAAAACAAAAAGTTGTAATCACAAAGTGTGCATTATTTATTTACTATACAATCTTCTGCTATATACGGCATGCGTCCTATCCACCACACGTAGATTAATTTCAGTAAAATCTCATAATACTCAGTCTTATCCTGTAGCGCTTATCCGGTGGAAGTTGCCTCGAGTTTGAGGCAAATCCGTTTTGTAAAACAGAAATTGTGGTCAAAAGAATCGTGGTCGTTGTTTGGGGTATATGCCGAATTGTATAGTATATTGTATAGATCCACACTACGCCTGAAGTTGTGTTCTACAACGTGTACATGTATACATGTTACATATGCAGGTTGTACATTTAAACGCATGTGTTATGAATGAAGTTTGGAGAGATGACTCAGATGCTACGAGGTGCTTCGCGTCTACTACAATTAGCCCACACTGTTGCAGCTCAGATGGACTTACTATGACGCACAGAATGCTGGTGTCAGTAATGGACCAGAGACTTACCGAGAAGAGCATTGAGTAGATGTTTAAGGTAAATTTGATGAAGTAGTAAAAGTGGTTGGTTTTCCTCAATTCAGAGTAGGACGGCATGGCTGCCTGCATTAGTCAAGCTAGCTAGCAGGCTAGCTAGTTATCCCTCGTTTAGTTGAAGCGATATCGAAAAATATTGTTAAAATAAAACATCTATAAAATGAAACCCTAATTTTTAGATAACTAGCTGAATTTTAGATATGAATCAGCCCTCATTTCTCTCATACTATTGTGGGTAGCCACCGAAACACAAACACTTCCGTGCGGCCGACCAGTCCACGCTTTGTTTTGACTACATTCTTAAAGGGGCAGTGCACACGTCCTCATTATTTAATGGAAAGTAGCAGCTACAGTTAATTTGTAACATACATATGTCTTTAATTTCAGCTATTATACTTACAACCTTCATTTTTTTCAATGTTTCTAATTAATAAAACATAAAAACTATAACAGTATGAACCAATTTAAAACTTTAAAAAGCAGCCTGTGTTTTGACATGAGGTCTATCTCTATTCTCTCTCACTTCCTACATGTGTGGAACTTGAGAAGACTCGCAGAACAAAAATGTACCTATAAAAAAGTAAAGGATGAAAGTAATATGGCCTCTCTAAAATGGGTCATAGTAGAATGAAACTGGCTACGGAAATGATAGAAAATACAATATAAATAAGAATTTATTCAGCATTCTATATATACAATTAATTAAGAGTTACTGTTATCCTCAATTCTAGTGCACAGCAAATATATCTTGCTTCAAGTTGCGTCAGTTGTTGTTGCCACCATTTGTTGGACGTATTTGACATGCTTATGACATCACTAACGCAATCACAGGTTTACGCACCTGCAAAACTGGTCATACAATCCCCTAGTATTTATCAGCAAGTATTTATTCTTCTTGAATTTGCCCAGTCCTGGAGAAAGGTAGATTTCAGATGATGTGCAGCCTCACTCTGTTGTGTTCACTCCATTATGTGTGATGCAGAGAGTTGTGTGAGCTAGCCATGAGTCACCATCAGTCATCAGGTTAGATTTAATCAATTACTGCAGTCCTGCAATCAACATAATCCTCTTCCTGTGCAAGCATCCACACTTATTACGTCTCCTTCAGCAAGACATGTTTGCTTTGTGGGTGACCCTGACCTCTCACGCCATACTGAAGCAAAAAAAAAAAATCAATAGAAACATATGTTATCATGCTCCGCCTTGTGATGGAAGGTCATGGATCCCTGATTCATGTTGGGATTGCATCCAGTCCACAGAAAAGGAATTAATGGTTATGCACTGCTCAATAAGATATCTAATCTTTCCAAATACTCCTCTAATTCATCGACATATTAGTTGATCTTCCTCGAAGGAATTCAATCCGTCACCCCTGTGCACGGTCAAGGGTCACTGGGGTGACAACAGCTCAACAAAGGCATCACATAGAAGCTCACATCTTTCACAAATGACTGAGTTTAAATTTTCAGTGGGAAGTAGGGGAGTTTTAAGCCAAGCTACTGAAATTCAGTCAATGGAAAGGTCAGAAATAATTTGGAATTCAGAAATGTTCCCATGTCCCAGAGTCCCCACGATTGTCGATTCAGGGACCTAGCTCATTTCTTGCGTTAAGTCGTCTGAATCCGTGCACTCTTCTGCCAGCCTCCTTTTCCACACTCCATACTACACACACACACACACATATATACACTCAGAACCTCTCCCTTTTGTGACCACTAAGCTGTGAGGAATATATATCATTTATTTCAAAATTGATATTATGTTAATATATACAGAACATATAAGCAGTTCTACATAATGCATATTTTAAACCACCCCACTTTTACCATGTGTTTGCCATGTCTGAAATCAGTTTATTGTCTATTCACTCAGCATCAAATCCACTAAGTGAGAGAATAATTAAATTCTTAACCACATTTTCACTGGTACCTTGCACCCAGGTAGCATGTGTGGGTCGATCCTAAGTTAATAGTAACTTGCAGAAACATTGTGTACAATAGTCCACCTTTCTCTATCTCTTACCCTCTTACTCTCTCTCTCTCTGTCTCTCTCTCTCTTTCTCTCTCTCTCTGTGTGGCACTCAGTCTTTGCTCCATCCTTGTCGCAGTCTTCAGTCCTGTCCTGTCCATCACGCCACTATAATGCCTAAAGTTGGCGGATTGGGTGTCAGGTCAGGTTGGGGCGGTTGATTAATGCATATTTTGTGGGTTGGGCTTTGTGGCTGAATGGGTGGGTGCGGGTATTAAAAAAAGTCAACTTGTGCATCACATCATGTATACACATACACACCACACACTATTAATAGTCAGTGATGGCCAGATGCCAGGTAACTGAGCCACAGTGGGTCACACTATCACCAGAAATGAAAGCTCTATAAAGTCTCTATACTGACTGACAGCAGACTGACTGTGTTTAAGTCACATGTTATTCTTAACCACTTTGGGTGGTATATTCCAGTCCATACTCAGTGCAGATGTTTCTGTACACACATCTTACACTATTTCTTACTGCTATTATGTACTGGACTGTTTCAAGAGCATCTTCACACAGCCTGCACCTGGGGTCCTGTCTGGTGCGGTAGACCCCTGCCTCTATGGATCTTGTACCAAGTGCCTGCTCTAGTGCTGCCGTGATTGGTGCTTCTGTTCCAGCCTTTTCCAGTCACTGGTAGGATTTCTTGATATCAGCCACGTATCCAGTGTGGTGGACCCTTGGGCAAGGTCCTCAGGATGATGGTGAAACTGCAAATGCAAGAGTCATACTGGCTCGGACGATTCAGCAACATCCAATGATCATCGAATGAGCCTACACTTTGGAGCAGTTGGACTCCTCTTACTGTATAAACCAGGATACCATGAAGGGGCGGTAATGGGAAGCTGGAGTATGCCCATGGGTGTCTGTTGTAGTAACCGTGAAATCCTCCATAATCCTGATAATAGGCCCACACAATTATTATTCTCAGCTCCCTTGACTATACATTGTCTTACAACGGCAAAAGTCTCAATTGGTTATGAAACAATAAACAATAAAATACTATTTTCATCAGTAATGATAATAAAATAAATAGTATACATAAAGGCAGACATACCTATCCCCTTAATGTCTGTGGATGGGTGGGTGTTGGCACATACATGTTAATGTAAAACACTGTTACTCAGTGTCACACATAAATGAAATTCCCTTACATTGTTTCTCTTCTTCTTTCTCTGCAATCCTTTTTTTCTCCCTCTCCCCTTGTTCCCCTCTCTCTCATCTTAAGCTCTCCTACCTCTCTCTCCTGCATTCTCTCTCATCTCTCTTTTGCTGGTTTTTGTCTGTATTACTTCTCCCTTCTTTAACCCCCCATCCTATATTTCTCTATTTCTTTCTTTCCCTCTGCTTCTGGAATTTTCCAGGGGGAGGAACAGGCCTCTTGGAGCCCCAGGCATATATTGCAGAGGAATGTATTATAGCCTTAGTTGTGGAAAGTAAAGTCTGTTTACTGAGAAGGTCTGAGAGGGGCCTTCAAAGGCCTGAAATTAAAAGTTTGTTTTTATCTGCAGTTTCCACATTAGTTAGTAATGTTTATTGATGCTTGGCCATGGAGAGTGGAGACAACAGCGTGAATATGGCCTGATGTCACTGCAGTTCTGAAGGATGCCTCCTGTGATCAGTCTTTTAACCCTGCTAGGCGTGCCAAAGTTACTCCACGCCAAATGTGGTCATTGGTTCTATGGTAGGGCATCATCAGCATGTTTCTCCAACAGGCAACAGTCTATCTTGCAATGTCTAGAGCACAGCTATCACCTGGTAACCCTGACAACAGAGCCAAAACAATCAGATAAACTGTGCTCCAAAGAGCACCTTTCCTTATGGTCACAATTCAGTCTGAGGGTGACCCCCCCGCCGCCCTGACCCAACCATGATCCAGGGAAACCCACGTGACAAATTCAAAAAATTCCTTCACATTGTCTTAAACAAAACCACTGACGTTATCATCTGTTTCACTCTAAATGTTACCATAACATGAAGACTGGACATGAAGAAGACTCGACACTGAGCACCTGAGACCATAAACTCATCAGGAAAATGTTAACTGTAAATAATAAATCAAGTGAGCAGTAGCATCATTTTCTCACAGACCTCCACATAACCGGACATCTTTTTACCGCGTGCTGGCCATCAGAAAGAATGCAGGTTTAAGTCACCTCCATATTGGCTTCACTTGTTAGCACCTGCTTTAGAACAGTTCAAAACTGTTTATTGAATGTCACTAACTAGCAGTTTAGCACAGCTTGCTTATCAATGTAAAAGTTACAACCACTTTAGATTTCACTGTAGCTATAGCAGCGTGGCACTATAACAATCTACAGTATAAAATGACAATTCTTCATGACAGTTTGTGCATGTACCTTATCGTCTATTGCTTACAGGGTGATTTTAATGAAGCAGGATTATTTTTGCAGTATATTTTAGGCTTGCTATCAATAGTAAAAGTGCGACACCTGATATCAGACAACACAGAACACCCAGGTCATGGTTACATGACCATAGTGGATTTCTAAAAGTTCAGTAAGGTTTATTTTATCATTTTCATGCAAGTTTTTATTGTGAGGTTTTTGGATTTTATGCTCTTGCATAATGCAACATGTTTTTTTTATTGTGGGATAAGACTGCAAAGTTTGCCAAATAACGTTGCACGATGAATAATTTTTAGTTTAGTGGGCATAGTAGGTTCTCCAAGATGGCGCCGTGAGAGTGGCAGCAAGTTACAGCAGCTAAGTCTAAGTCTAGTAAATGGTTATTCTCTTCATTTTGTATAGTAATTCGCAAATCTTGATTTCTGTGTGTAAACCCTCATACTAAAATAATCAATTGATTTGTAGTGTAGTTAGTTCTCTCCCTTGAAAAGTGTTGCTCTCATTACATTATTTCAAATGAAGTTAGTTTTGACATTTAACATTTTATGTTAAGTTACCCTTAAGTTTGTTAAAGAGTGATCTGGTGTTAGAGAGACAGGCTACTGGGTCTGACTCTATGTCAGCCTTTTGACATTAAGCATTCATTCATATTTGCTTGAAGCACTGGCAGGAAATCCAGCTCTGTAGCACAGTGCTTGTAATGGCAAATAATAATTATCATGATGATAAAAAAGTATGAATAGGCATGTTAATCACTTCATTTACTAATGATCTACTGGGCAATAAAGACAAGTAAATGTTATAGATGTTCAAAACAAAATATGTTGCCTTAGAATTATTTTCCAAGAAAACGTACCTAGCCTAATCTGACAATGCTAAGGCAAGCTGGTTCCGGTCGTAATCCGTTCTGTACCATTCAAAATGTGAGTTTATTTCAAACAAAGGCTATCTCATTTAAGGACAAAACTGTACAAGTGTGGCGTCCTTGTGGTGACTCTGGTGCGAGGCACAGAAGATTAGAGCATGTCAACTCCCTCGTGTCCAACTTGGTCTGTCTTCAATAGAGGAAACAACACCGCTCCCTCCTTTAACTCTATATCTGTGAATCAGTGTCACATGGTGCATGGACGGCACAGAAGTGCAAGTTATTGTGACCGACTTAGTCATTTCATTGCTAGAGCTGAGCGGTGCACCTCTGATGTAGCTGGATGTAGAGTGAAATGAGGAGGAATATCTTATCAGTATGTGTGTACGTCATTCACCCCTTCTTCTCCTTCCAAGCATTTTAGACCCCACTGTGGAGCTCTGACAGCTGTGATGGATAGAACAGCCCAGAGTGGATCAAAGCTTTCCCAAGAGAAAAGCAATGTCCTTGTGCTGGAGGAAAACAATTGCCATGACTGGACACCATCTATGATTTAACCCTTTAACCTTCTGCTCAACCATATGGTAGAGCACATTTTGACTCGCTATATCTTATTGAAAACATGTTTTACTTACGACATCTCAACCGTTTGGTAGAGGCCAATATTTCAAGGGATAAGATTTTTGGTGGGTATGCTGTTGGGGTTATTAAGGGGTAGGACGTAGTTCACTGACATTATGTGACATTTGCAGAAAATTACAGGAGTGAAGGAAACATCCAGCAGCTACTATCACAACCCCCATAAACATTCTGATATTTCTATAACAGTCACATGCAAATACAATTCTTTTTTTTTTTTTTTTTCCACTTTTCCTGTTTGAAAAATCCTGTGCACGAGGTTAGAATTGTGATCTGATGCCATTGTTAAAGAACAGTGCAGCGACATCCCTGAGGACCACGAATTCACAGAAAATCTAATGGAAATTCAGTTGTTAAAGTTGTCACGGACTAAAATGCTTGTCAGTGGGTCATTTTGACTTAATAACAGTAGAAAGGACAAAATTACATGAAATCTCATCGCAATCTGGCCAATCATTTGTTGAGATGTCTCTTCCTGGACCAAAGTTTTGAACAGACAGATGGATGGAAAGACTGGCTAAATGCCTATTTGCCCTTTTTGTCCATCATTTCATGTAATCACAGCATCCACACATAAAATTGCTATCTCTATTTTCAAGTGATTCTTATTTAAGATGGTAACCCACAAAGGGGTCTTACAGGAGGTACACAATGTTCTGGGTACTTGGCATTAACACAGAACAAGCATGAAAGCAATAGCCTGCAGTGCAATAAATATAAGAGCTATGAGGAGAGACATTTTCTGTGCTCTGCGAGTTTGACGTCATAAATTATGGCCTCAGTGTGTGATATAAAAAAAGTGTCTAATGTTTGATGTGTGGGATGTGGCTGCAGTGTTTTAAGCAATTAATTTACAGCGACTGTTTCCTACTTCATGGTATTTCCTAGTTTCTGCAGTAACTTTTATTCACTCTGCATTTCATGAGAGCATTTTTCTAGTAATCAGCAGCTTGTTTCTCAGGCTCATTGGTGTGAGAAAGCTCTGCATTAAATGGTGAATAGAGGTTGTTCACTTGTGGAAGGCTAAGGCTGTTCAGAGAATCCTAGTTTTTGATTAAAGCACTCTTGATGTAATACAGTGACAGAGGCTGAAAAAGCATGGACATGCAACTCTTACGCGCATCTTATTGGATGACGGACTGACTACTGGTTCAAGGCTGCATATAATACATGCAAAGCATCGACATTTTTTTTAAAAGGAACATTTGTAGATGCAAACCGCAGGCTCTAAACTGTATGACTTAAAACTGGCACAATTATTGTATGTATTATGTTGATAGACAAAGATGCCTTCATTTCAAATTCAGCTCTTATAGCTTAAAATGTCTTTGTCGTTAACACTATGTTCCAACAAGAGTCTACAATAACGTTTACTGTCTATCATTAAATTGACAAAGGCATAATTCATGTAAGGGAATACAACCTTGTGGGATGTCTGTGGGGGAGCGGATACTAACATGCTGATGTTTAGCAGATAGAATGTTTACCATGTTCACCATCTTGGGTTAGGGTGTTCGCACTAAACCCAGAGTGTGTGGGTGTGTGTTTAAGGCTCATTCAGCTTTTCACTCCCCAGTCTTATAGTGCAATCAAGATTCCAGCGGCAAGCTTGGAAGTAGCCTTTCACATTACCTCATTAATCCTCTCATGTTGCTTCTCTGGGAATAATGCAGACATGAAAAATAGTGCCAGTAGCAAGACTCTGGTAAAATATATAAAGCATTGTATTGTAACAGTAAAAGCCTGTAGTCTTCTTGCCATTAAATGCTGTAATGGCACATTATTAGTGAATCTTATTAATATAAGTCGGAGGATCTTATTATACTGTTAAGTGTGTCTTTACATTGTGTTTTGTCTTAGAGGCAAGCAGCTTCTTTGATAACACACTGTGAAATGTGTGAAGACACCCCCTGAATTCCTGCAACTGATCTTTTTGCATCCTCTGAAGAGGCCGATTTGCAAATACACAATCTGGTTTGTGAGTCCACAAGAGGGGGCACATTTCTCACTACACTGAGCTGTTTTTGAAGATTAAATCTATTTCAGGTGGATGAAATTCGTGATGCCAATGCTGCTACCACTATGCTGCTGAAAATAACATGTTGTTGTTATTATTATCATTATTATAATTATTATTATTAGTAGTAGTGCTAGTAGTATTCATGGGACTGTCTGTATTCGTTTTACCATTTACTATCCTGCTTGTGTGCTGTTTGTTATTACCTATAACGAAATCAAATCAAATGAATTCAGATAAGAGGTATTTAGGCGTGATAAACCTGTTGGTTTCCCCGTGCGGTCTGGGTCAGATTGAATTACCAGGCTTCATTTGCAATCAGAACTGAAGAGACTGCCTATTGGACGGGTGCGCAATGACTCGATCCATAAGCTGCTGTGCAGCCACTCAGTTCGAGCAGAACAGCAGGAGGAGAGCGCAGAGCCACTGCGGGAGAGACGACGGAGCAGACAGCTCGGGTACGTCCGGCCAGTGAGGGAGCACAGAATGGTGCTGCGAGGCGCGTAAAAGGCGCGTTTTTGTTTTTACGCACAGCAAACAATCCTAAAGCTTTTTATAGGCTGTTATCCGAATGTCCACATAAAATACTTGTACTGAATTCCTAAATGTTGTGATTCCAAGGCAGCGGAGTCTTTAAATGAACATTGCGCAGACACCTCCAACACAGAGAGGCTTTTCTGAAACTTCCGATTGTTTGCAGTGGATATGGCACAGGATCAGTTTTATATCCAGTGGTTTTTAGAGTGACTTTCGGTCTCAAACAGCGAAATGGATCCTTTATTCAACAACAGCAATGTGTCCACCATCTCCAACGAGACCAACAACGGGACAGTGAACTGGAACCAGTTCGTACAGCCAGTCTGGAGAGTTGTCCTCTGGGCCATTGCGTACAGCTGTATAGTTATCGTGTCCGTGGTCGGCAACCTTACAGTGATCTGGATTATTATGGCGCACAAACGCATGAGGACCGTCACCAACTATTTCCTGCTCAACCTGGCGTTCGCCGAAGCCTCCATGTCCGCCTTCAACACGGTGATAAACTTCATCTACGCCGTGCACAACGAGTGGTACTTCGGACTGGTCTACTGCCGCTTCCACAACTTCTTTCCGATCGCGGCCGTCTTTGCCAGCATCTGCTCAATGACCGCTATCGCCTTGGACAGGTAAGCTGCGGGTTTCACTGTGAGAAATCATAAGAAATCAGGCAAGTGATCCTGAATTGAAGAAGATCCTAAAACCTTTCAATCATGTACTCTAATATATCGCATTCGTTACGCAATTAATCGGAAGGAATTAAAGAATTTATTAAAACATGACTAATTATCTAAAGATAATTAATCAAAATTAATTTTCTCTTAAATCATTGACAGCAAAATACATGGCTGTTATGAAAGTGTTAAGAGTGGTAACAAAAAACTAAACTTCTATGATCACTTTACAGAAAATGTGCTGCTGAATTCCCATCTGCTCACTCATAAGGTCTTATGGCAATATTCTAGAGAAAGAAACACTAATTACTAACTACAGATTTTGCTGTATCCTCCATTCGCTAAAGGTGGTAGAGACCATGCTGCGATACTGCTTTGCCTCTCTGATTAAAGATTACTGGGATTCAGTGATGCCCGAACGACAAAATGTGTCCAAAAAGGAAAAGGAAGCTTTGATTCTCAAGTGCACCCATCTACCCACAACACACACATTTCTCTATACTGAGTTCACCTTTTCATATACTTCACCTGTTCAGGTTGTTCTAGTCAAGACGAGTCAATATTATTCATAACCCAATATCACAAATCAATTTGGATCAAGGGGCTTCACAGTCTGTACAACACACACTACACGTACGTGCCCTCTATCCTTAGATTCTCCAAGGATAAGAGAAGATTCGAAAATGAACAAATGCAGCCAACACTTGATATAGATCTCAGAATCAACTCCTGTAGCAGACCACTGACAACATGTGTCTCCAAACAGTTACACTCTGCCTGTCATTACCAGGGGTGCTCATAACTTTTTAGTCAGATACTCAGGTGAGTACTGGGTGTACTGTTTAGTACTGACCCCCGTAGCATAGTCTTACATAGAGCTTGCCATTGTTCTTCATTTATCATTTACTTGTGCTATTTCGCATGTTTTTTCTGATGATTGAAATTCAGTGCCCCTGTATAAAACACCTGTTTTGGTTGCTGTAAATGACTTCTTGCACATCTTGGTGCGATATTTAAGAGACAATTCTTTTCTACCGCTCTGGTTCGTTCTGGTCTGTTTCTTTGTAGGTGGTGGAAAGCCAAAGTAGCTGCTTAATGATTTCAGTAGGCTACATTACTGGATCAAGGAAGGTTTGTAGACCAGAAATGTATACCGTGCTGTGACACAACTGACATTACATATTTCTACTATGTCAAGCTTGTTTACCAGTTTTGTGCAGCCCTGCTCATTACACAATGACCTATTGAACATGAACAGGTAGCTTTGCATTACTGTCTGTAGTATATTTCATTAGTGTGCCAGCTGTGCAAAGCACAATCACACTATTACTGTCCATCATACTTGTTTTGTACTACCTATAATATATGGTATATGTGGTATAGATAATAACCAAACTGAACTGCATTGCCATAAATATAGAAGAATAATTGAGCATTTGAATGGGTCTTTTTTTGATAGATAGCATGGTTTTCATGCAGTAACAGTTTACATTCTATACTTTTTTTTTTGAGACCCTTCCAGATTTCATAATGGATGTGTATTGAATTAGAGTTTGAGCCACATGACAGTAGAGAGGAGAAACTATTTGGAATAATGCGTCTTTAACTCACTCGAGCTTCTACAGTTGTCTTCTACAGTTCTTACAGTTTACTCCACATGCATCATTTTTATCATCAAAATGTAGAAAATTATGCAGAAAAAACTTGTTTTGATCCTGCACTTTAGTTTTGGAATCAATCAGATTAAAGATTATGACACAGGGAGCTTCACGGTGACGGGGGTGCTACAAACTGCTCCACAGACACCCACATAAAATGATAACAGAAAAACTGTCTTTTTTTCCTTCACTCCTTACTTTTCTTACTTTCCGTCATTTTCTTATTTTCAAAACCGCAAACATAAAATCATCTGCCAAGTCTTGTGGTTCTCCTGATATTTACTTTGGAGATTGAGCTCAGGGTCTTAAACAATAAGCTTGAGTTTGAGAGGTTGCCGCTCATCTTATTCTCTACCAGAGGATTTGAGGCTCCCTCTCCTCTCTGCATTCTATATATGTTTGTCTGCCCCAGGGTTGTTAACAGGATCTGAGGATGCTGAAGACACAGCCCCAAGACCCCAGGAAGTGTGCCAGGCTTTGAAGCCAATTTCATATAGTAGCCAAACCATGCAATTACATCACTGGCATCCGTCACATGGGCCCAAGAAGTCTTACTTATGCCCAACAAGTCAACTTTTTTTTTTCTTTATACGTCTGCACAAGCATGCACTTGTGTGTTCATTGTACATTCATTCAGGTTCAATTCAATTGTGTGTGTGCATCCACCTTTAAGTGTGTGCGCGTTCTTGTGTATGCATGTATGTGTCCAAGTGTAAATCAGTGTGTCTTCAAAACTTAAACAACAGAGATGATAGAAGTCGCTAAACTGCTCACTCAAAGCGCTTTTACATCACATCCTCATTCACCCATCATTCATACAGGAGGAATCTTAGTTGGAGGAGACTATTTTTACCACACACATTCACACACTGAAGCTGCTTCAGGAGCAACTTGGGGTTCAGTTTCTTGCCCAAGCACACTTCGACATGCTGATTCACAGGAGCCGGGGAACAAACCACCTTCCGATTGATGGACGACCCACTCTACCTCTGAGCCACAGCCGCCCAGAACATTATTATGTTCTTTTAGCCAGAATTGGTTGGGTCTTTTTTTTATTGAACTGTTTGTGAAGCAAACATAAAACATGAATTTCCACCATGTGTAACATCCCATTTTACACGTACTTCTAGAATCCATGGTGTTATCTGGTTAACTGACAAAGCATGATTTCAGTGCATGTCCACACAGCTGGAACAGGCTCTGGGCTGTCTGTATAGGAGACAAATAGATAAACTGCCCATGAAGATCCATGTAAACATAAAACCTCACCTTTTTCCATCTCTTATAATATTTCCATGACTTGCTTTCCTTTCTATACCACTATAAATATAAAATCTACATCAGCATGTTAAGCAGAGTCTGTGGTTCTCCTGATATCTTTATTTCGGGGATTGGACTTGTGTGTGTGTGTGTGTGTGTATGTGTGTGTCCTCACATGGGCAAGGGAATGTTTTGAGTGTATGGTATGTAACCCCTGACATGACATGATTTCAGTGCATGTCTGTGCACCTGTGCATTTTCTAGTTTATTCATATGCTTGTTCGTTTAGCATAAATCAAGATTCCATCACAGCAAAAGGAAAAAGGCCTCTTTTATTGCATGGTATCTGTGGTACCTTATACTAGGTGCTTAACGCTTTTTTCCCCACAATAGTCTGAAAAGATGTCAGATGGAGTGGAAACACACGGAGGTTTGGTGGTGGTTGAATTTGAGAGAGAGAAAAAATGTGGCCATTAAATGCATTTTGTATCAAAGCAAAGTGATCAACATTTGAATCCACATTGACTTCTGTTGTGCTGACTGTGTGATAAAACATTGAGGCTCTCTTTTCCTCCATCATAGGAACCCTTTTAATTTTCATATTCTGAGAGACACTCTGTGCTCAGTGAGTGGAACCCACTAACACACTAACGCTGTCATGGTTATGGCTCATTTCCTACTGGATCGGGTCCCAGTAAAAATAAATCCTTTTTAGTAGAAGCGGCCAACAGCTGTACACACTGTAGATTATGTTGTACTTTATATTGTCATGATTCTGCAGAGAACACATGAGGCCCAGGAGATTTACATCTTTATTCTCTTCCTCTCAATGAACATTCATGTATGTAGATTCATCAATGGGATGACTGCTTGTGGCTGAAAGGAAATTAGATGCAGGAAAAGTACTGTACTGCTATGTATGTGTGTATGTGGTCGTGTATGTCCTGCTCCATATTTGTACAGTACAACTGTGCGTATATGACTATCTAGCGTGAATACATGTGTGCATCTGTGAATATGTGTATTCTTCTATTTACAACATGTGTTGGCACATGTAGCTCTTATCTCTATTCTTTGTGTGTGAGATCACAGCCTGGTCTTTCTTAAATCTTCCAACAAACCCTGTGTACCGAGGTAGCCTGCAACCACCCACACATTCAGGAAGTGGACACCAGAGGCCAGAGAGTCACTTAGGGCCTGCTTTGAGTGCACAGATTGGGATGTACTGCTGAAGTCACAGAAAAAAACAATGACTCAGACACTGACACTGAATGGTTGACTGCACTGTGGACTACATTAACTTTTATAGGGACACGGGTATACCGGCAAGGACTGTACACTGTTTTCCCAATAATAAACCCTGGATCACCAGTGACATAAGACACTCCACAACCAGAAAAAAGGGGCCTTTAGGGATGGAAGCAAGGAGAAATACAAGCAAGTGCAACAAGAGCTAAAGAGGAGTCTAAAGCAGGCCAAGGAGGTCTTCAAAAGGAAAGCGGAGAGAAAGCTACAGCACAACAACACTAGAGAGGTTTGGAGGGGTATGAGGTTTATCACTGGCTACAGGCAGAAGAATACTCAGGCAACAGTGGGTGATGAGGACATGGCCATGAGTTAAACCACTTCTACAATAGGTTTGACATAGCAGCCAGTGTCTCCCCTGCCTTTGCTGGCACAGCCTCAGTCATCCCCTGGAGCAGCTGCTTCTCCACCTCCTGAGATCACAGTGTGAACATGCAGTCGATCCCCTACAGTTTGGGTACCAGGAAAATAAGGGGGTGGAAGATAATCAACGTAATTATCCATCCATTCACTGTCTATACCGCTTATCCTTAAGGGTCACGGGGGAGCTGGAGCCAATTCCAGCGGTCATTGGGCAAGAGCTTAATGTGATTAAATCCGTCAGTATTATCTTAGCGTATATATCATTCAGTCAAACTTAGTTAACGGCATCATGCTAACAAGGATAATGCTGATATTCAACAGGTAATCAACTTAGTTTAGCATTTTAACATTAGCTAGCTCAAACATTAGCTAGTTAGCACTAAGCACAACGTGCACTAAAATCTGATGGGAGTATCATTAGTTTAGCAGGTATTTGGTCAAAGTCTTTCATAAATAAACATTTTGACCTGATGATGGCAGATGGAAAGTGAATAGATAACCAAAGTGATGGTTATATATATATATATATATATACACACACACACACACACATACATATACATATATACATACATATACATACACACACACACACACACACACACACACACACACATATACTATATTACATATACATACATATATATAAAAATATGAATATATATATATATATAAATAATATATAAATATGATATAAAATCAAGTTTTAGATACTTGATTGCTTTTGTTTGGCCAGTGCTACAGAGGTTTCATTTAATCATAATCATTTCAATTATTTTATCTTCTTTATCTGTTGAGTTTTGGATCTTATTTAATTGTATTGTGCTTATAGTGTAAATCTCCTAATTTCCTTAACTGTATTTTTTAAAGATACCATATAAATTAAGTTATTATCATGGTTACTAGCTAAGACATTAATCATGACAATCACTAGTTAAACCAGCTAGTAGTGAACAACAAGTAGTTGATGCAACCCAATCCAGGAGTTCTACCTGTGTCTCAGTGGGTCTCCTTTGGGGAACCATCCTCCAGTGAAAGACAAGTGACTCAAAAGAGTTCTTTATTGCTAATATAGCATGTGTGAATATGATTGTCTAGAACGACCACATTGGCCCTGCAGTTGACTGGTCAGTATATTCCTCCACCTTTTACCAAAAGCGTCAGGGATAGACTTCAGTCCCCAGGTGTGAGAAAACACAGAGCCTGAGATTGATTAATATTGCTTATCAGTTACGATGTATCAATGTGCTCATTGCAGCGGGGAGGATGTGACTGAAAATCATTATTGTCTCATTTAGCAAGACTAATTTCTCATCCATTTAGTTCCGGCCCTCCCTCTGTGTGGCTGCCACTGATAGCTGCACCTGACCCTTTGTATGAATCACAGATGATCGCCGCCTGTCATGTTCAGTTTGTAGCAATTCAAACGGGTCAATTCCTGGTTTACCCTGGAAGGTTTTCATGAGTTTATCTGAAGTGTGAAAAGGCAGCGCCAATCCTGGAGAAGACAGACTGAAGATTTTGATGTTTGTAGCCATCAAGACTTTGTTATTACACTGTAGATAAAGTGGCCTATAAATGAAACCACAGGGTAACAATCTGCCACAGAAAATAAAAAATCAGTTTAGAGCACCTCTTAGAAGATATTTCTGTTTTCCTTACATGCCGGCCTCAAGTTTCATTTAGAGTTTATAGGTCATATATACTACAGGTGAGGAATGAAACAATCGGCTATGCTGTGAGTCATTTTTGAGAAAATCTCTCTAGCAATATACCACAACCTGAGATGTACTGTTTATGTGTATTTTGGGGAAACATGCTGTTGTGCCCAGTACACTGGGGTACCAATAAATGTTGGTGTTTGTACCATTTCTGGGGCAATTTGGCAATCAGAAACAATTAACAACTATCCAGAATAATTAATAACTATATGGAATCATGGGACTTAGTGTAAAGTCCACCTCGATCGGGGCACCACCTCGTTAAACGAGGAAAAGATAGCCAATTTAAATGATTCAGTCTCATAAAATACTAAATTATCAATTTGGTATCATCATTAATAATTAACTTTATAACTAAAACCAAAATTACCATATTGACAGCTAGTTGAAGGATTTCTTGACAGAGTCAAGTTATTAAAACATAACAAAATCAAACATACAAACAATCTAACTGTGACTAGCTAACAAACTATATTATATATTGCTAAGGAATGTAACATGGAGTACTACAAAAAGAAGAACCAAATGGGGACTCCCTACAAAATGGCCACCAGACCCCTTGGTGGGTCATGGTTCACCCATTCACACATCATTCATTCAGGAGGAACCTAAGTTGGAGGAGACCATTCTCTCACACACATTCACACACTGAAGCTATGCAGGAGCAAGTTGGGGTTCATGGACACTTCGACACGCTGACTCAACTCCAATTGAGTGTCCCAGATTGATGATACACAGTGCATGTCACTCAGAGAATCATTCACCAAAGGAATCACTGCCTGCCAGCTTGGTGGGCACTCAACTACTTCTCTGACCTTTGAGCTACATGCTGCCCCGCACACAGTTGAGGAGATAATTCAGTGAACAGATAAAAGAGTGAAGGGCAGAGAATGGATCAGGCCAACTGCACCATTTGTATTTACCTACTGTGGCTAAAGCAGCTTGTCCCAGTCAGACCAGATCATGCCAGCAGATATCAACAATAGCTAATGGTGGTCTCTCTCACCTCCTTCCTCCAATTTCCACTTCCTCCTCTCACTCCTCCATCTGTTGTCCCCAGAGGGTTTGTCATGGGAAGTTATTCTGGCCCCTGCCGCCCTTATTTTGTAAAGAATGTATTTTTGCACTACAAAAGGATTATGTGACTGGGCTGGAAGCGGGCAAAGCTGAAAATGTGGACGGGGATATGAATTTACCTCAACTCTCATATGCTTTGATTTCCAAATCATACCATGAAACCTTCTGCTGTGACTGCAATTTTTTTTTGTAGCTTTTAGGTTTTTCACATTTAACCCTCACTGAAGCCTTTCACAAAGAATGAGCTCGTTTACTGTGTTTATTTTGTTTTGTTTTATTTTATTTTAAACACCAATCCAAAAGGGAAAGTCCCCAATTTTCACTTCAAATTCAGCTGGTGATGTGGAGCTTGAAATAAGTGGGCCAGTAGGAGGCAGTTGGACTTTAAAGTGAGAATATTTATTTCCAACACTGTCCCAAGACAGTGAAAGACAGGCATAAAATACGTCATATGAAAGCTATAGCCATGCTAGCAGCTCTGTGAGGCTCCACTTAGGGGCAGCAGGTCTTTGGGTTACATTACACCTTGGGCTTTAAAGCAAATTTGACTTAGTGGCCAAACCATGGAATTAAAACTTCTGGGTCCATCATGTGATGCCATTGGGCTCAAAAAGACTTTTCCCATAGACTTACACTGTGATTGAGATGTCTGTAAATCAACACACAATGCACACACAAGAAGACGGACTCAGTGCTCAATGCGAGGCAAACAGATGGGAAAAATGCGCAGTTTGTTCTTGAACAAGATCAACAAAGACAAGGTACCAAAAACATACAAAATCCAAAAAATACAGTACTTACTCACAAATACTAACCTGATTAGATTCTAACACTCTCAACATGATACGAACACTGCTGGGATGCTTGACACAAGAGCACAAGACGATCTGGCACAGGGCAGTGGAAGATGCAGACAATATATAGACCAGGGAAGGGAGCACAGGTGGAAACAGTCAGAGTAGGGCGGACAATCACGGGAGCAGGAAACACACAAACTTGACAAAGACATAACAAACGCTAAGTTAAAAAAGAACCTTTTATTTGGGGTTAAAGACCAAAATGTGATATGCAGGTTTAATTATAAACTGTAAATATACTGCCCATGTCACTAACTTCAAAATATTTCGATGCAATGTGTGGTTGGTTAGTTGGTTTTGGACAAGAAAGGAATACAATTAAAATAAATATGACATTTTTTGCACCAAAATCTTGAAAGTAATCCCGGTTGGAAACTGATTCTGACACCCTTGGAGTGCTGGGCATATATCTAAAACAATAAAATAGATTAAGAAAACAAATAATGCTAAAGGTTAAGTCATAGCTGCTTGAAAAGCATGGAAAAAATTGCAGCTCATTTGTGTCACTTCAATCAGAGAAATGTGTCCAGCACACACACAATTTAGTTGACTTTGCTCGAATGATTGCATATTTTAATTTTATCACCAGTGCTTCAATTTAAATATATTGTTGCTTGCACAGATTTCCTGCGCTCTAGGTTCAGCCCTTCTCCTTGAACTCAGACTGTTGCTGTGCACTGGTGAATCATCTGCTGTCAGATTTCTACTCTGTTCATGGATTTTTTTGTGCGATAGCCTTGTCAAAATTCCACAATCAATAGAATTCCAATTGTACTATAGACCAATGAAATGATCCCTGCCTTGTGCTGGCATGTTAGCTCAGCTAATGTTAGATTGATACAATTAAGCATGTATAGCAAGAGGATATTAATAAAAGTTGCTTAATTATAATAATTAGAATAATATAACCATTGAAATAAAAAAAACAAACTTGAGTACCTTGAGTTAGAGTAACTGCCCATAGGTCGTAAATTGTTGTAATTTTAGTGTAAATTGTTCAATCTGTCCCAAATTTCAAAGGTGTGACAAGAGTCCACCTAGTGGCAACAGGAAGTAAGCCTTCTGTGGCAATCATCATTTGATTTCCATGAAATTTTCTCGGTGTGGTCAACACTTCATATACTGGAATATAAGACATGACAAGTGGGTGTTCTCAAACGCCACACGGGGGACACAGGTGGCGACATGTAACTCCACCATGTAGTGTCAGAAATGTGTGAAAATTCAGAGCCATGCACAACAGCGCCGACTCCATGATGCGAATATTGTTGCAGGTATTTGCAGTTAACCTAGTGTAGCAATCCAATAATCACAAAGCTATTCACAAAATGCTACATAATATCTTGATTTAATATGCATATATATATTGGACTTAATATCAAAAATATAAATCCAATCAATCAATCAAATTATTATTTTCAACCTTTCACCAGCACATACTGTATCTAGTACTAGATTAGGCTGACCTCGCTCATCTCCTACCTCAGTAGACACACACTGCTTACCAAGAGCACTTCTACGTGCACACACACACACACACACACACACACACAGACAACAAACACAATCACGGAAAAGGTGATGCTGTGGCGTGCAGGTGCACAGGACACAGGAGTCTCTGCTGGTTATTTAGAATGCTGGATTGAGGCAGCTGAAGGAGTCATATGTATGCATGTAGACAATAATAGAAACATCACTGACAATAATTCAATAGCACACACACAAACACACACCTCAGGCTCTGCAAATTACACTCAGCCCATCTTTTCTTGAATGTTGGTAAGAATTTTACACAACCCTCTGCAACAACAACAGCCCCCTGAGAGGCTAATAAACTGGAGAAAAGAAATTCATGATCAAGTGACCACAATCTACTTTCAAATGTAATTTGGTTTAAAAAAAAGGAGCAGGGGGATCAATGGCAGGCTTGAGGGTAATTTCATCCATTGCTTTAGCGACTTTCCTTAATTCATATCGAGCTCTTGCGTTGCCGTGGCAGTTTAGATGTTCTTTGTGCATAATTGAAGGTGTATGTCACCTATACAATCTTGCAATGTTGCCACCTTGTAAAAAAGTATGCTATTGAGATGAATTAGATATTGCCTCCAGACAGATATTTGGAGTGCAGTGTCAGAAGTGTGCTTTCCAAGATGTGAAATATAGGGGAGGGAAACAAGCAGGAGCAAAAAGAAATACTTCAGCTGCAGCAGTGGCTGTAGAGAGCTTAGCGTGCACAGACATTTTAGGTGAAGAAAACACATGTTCATATTGATGCAGGAGCAGCTCTCGTTGACATTGTATGAAAAGTGGAATATGGTTTCAAATTGCACAGCAGATGTCAGTCAGCTTCTACTAATAATTTTTACTATTTGTGAAAGCTTTTCAGAATGACTTTCCTGGGGGATTCATAGCTATTAATAGCTTTTAACGATTTCCCATTATTCAACTTGATTTCCATGAATGAATGTTTCCACACCACCTTGTGTGTTGTGTGTTTGTAGCTCAACAAGATAAGCAGTAATAGAGAGAAAAGAAATAAAATAAGCAACAGTAGAAAAATAAGCAATAGTAAATAAATATATATTGTAATGATAATAAATAAATATTTACACTATGAACATAAATGCACAGTATGGAGAGGTGTATGAAATTATGAGTGCCAATCAGCTACCATGTAGTGACTATGGACTGTTTCTCAGTGTGTTAACATCAGCCAGTGATGCTGCTGTTAAAGAGTTTGATGGCTGATGGGAGAAATGACCTGCGGCAGCGTTCCTTCTTGCAGGGTGGGGGCCTCAGCCTGCTGCTGAAGGAGCTGCTGAGGGCCCCCACAGTCTCGTGCAGGGGGTGAGAGGGGTTGTCCATGATGGACTTGAGTTTTGTTAACGTCCTCCTCTCACCCACCTCCTCTATGGAGTCCAGGGAGCAGTCCAGGACAGAAGCGGCCCTCCTGACCAGTCTGTTCAGTCTCTTTCTGTCCCTTTCCGTGCCCCCCCCCCCAGCAGACCACTGCATAGAAGACATAGATGCAAATAAACAGGATCTGTGCACAGTGCTTGCAGTCAAAGTCAAAGTCACATTGTTGCCTGTGCTGTTTAAAGCAGAGACAAAGTAAAGCCAAGACTATGATCTAATTTTCCGCTGACTACCGGGAACGTTTGATTTCAAAAGCCTCCTCTTGGCTCTGATTAAAGGGCAAATGTCAGTTTAGCAGACTTTAATTAATTTAATTTAATTAAACCACTTTTGACCAGGACAGCATTTTCCTGGAGAGCTTTGCTCAAAAGGGAGCCAAAAAAAACCCCCAAACAAACAAACACTGACATTAATGTTCTACAGACATTATTATATAGTATACAATATGTGTCCCAACTGCAGACAACCTGGCATTACAAGAATGCCAGAGAAACAATTTAGAATGAAATTACCCTGAGGTATTGGAGTCTTTTTAACTGAAGGGAAATGGATTCTTCCTCTAAAAGTGATTTAAACTAATTTCCTGTCGGGGCCCTGTGTTAATGATGTACCAGGTCATTTGAAGTTATTCATGCGCCTTGTGATTTCTCCGATAAGGAACATGATTATGACAATGTGAAATGATTACTCAAACACAGAGGGGAATTGTTTGACTATGCTTCTCCATAGCAGACACTCTACACTGTATAATGTAACTCCCATCCCCATCAAACCAAAGTTCTATACAGAAACTTTTTTTTTTTTTTTCCACTGGCATGACTTTTGGCAAATCATAGTTAACTGTGTTGTTTGACCTGTAAACTTGAAGATGAGAAGAAGATTCCTTTTAAATGGTGGGTGTGTTTTCACATTCTTGTGTTGCAGCGTGTAGTTTGAGTTCCCCTTTAGGAACACTGTTTTATTTGATGACTCTTACACAAATGAGCATTTTTTCACTTTGCCTTCATCGACGACCTAAATAACTTGTGATCACATCATCCAGTCCTTCATCTGTACTACTCTTTATCCTCTCCTCCAGTCTGCCTTTAGGTGAACAATCAAGCACACTTGCATACAAATCTAATTCATGAGGTTAGAGATGATTTGATTTACTACTGAAACAGTACGGTTGAAGCACCTCTTCACTTTGTAGGTGTTCAGTTCACATAAGAAAAATGTAAGACTTCTGGCCCTTTGTATGCATAGTATCTACATTTTAGAGGACAGAAAGTAACTGGAAGAGTTAATATGAATTTAAATGACTCAGTCTCAGATCCGGCCCAAAAGAATGCCATTGCTAGTTTTCAACCAAAACAGTTGTCATTTCACGCCTCATGCCGACTCTGTGTAAATGGAGCCAATAGGCTTGCTGGTCTTAAAATGGTCAGGCGCATTGTTGCCGTATTGCTATCTTGAGGCAAAGCGATTGCGTCATTAACCAACAAAAAACTAAAGTCTAAAGTCAATGGCACAGTATTTTCCTACTATTCAAAGTGCTCATTATTCAGATAGTAAGATGTTCCTGCATAGGAGGTACTGATGTGTGGACTGCAGTTATATCCATGGGCATCATGGATCTGCCAGGTAGGGTGAGAAAAATTAGCATTCTGAATAACCCTTGTATGGTGTTCGGGTCTGTGGGACCTGTTTTCATTTTTGTATCAAGAGAAAAATGATAGGATTAATAATTTTTTCAAACTCAGACTCATTGACCTTGGTGTTTGAAAAAATTATTAATCGTATCATTTTTCTTTTGATAAAGAACATGAAAATGGATTAAATCGGGTCCCACAAACCCGAACACCATGCAAGGGATAATGTGTGTGCGTGAGTGAAATAAGTCACTAACATTCTCTAAAATATGAACATTGCTTCATTTTCATCAGGCAGCAGAAACAAGTGCTGTGTGCATTTACACACGAGCCACACCAAATAACAGCGAGGTGTCACACACACACACACACAGTCCAGTTAAACACAGTGAAATTGGTTAGAGTAAAGCAGATGTCCTGGTAAATCCTGAGCTCCATCACGGCTGTCTATTTTAGAATTATATTTCAGAAGCTAAAGTTTAATCTCTTTTTTTTCTTCTCTACTTTCTATAGTGCCAATTCATAACAGCGTTATCTCAAGATGATTTACATAAAGAGCACGTCTAGACCAAACTCTTAATTAAGAGAGAGACCCAACTATTCAGGAATTCAAAATTAAGGATTCAAGAATCCCCACATGAGCAGCAGCAGATATTATATTAAGTGTCAGGAAAAACTCCCCTTTAACGGGAAGAAAGACTCAGATTTGGGCGGCTTTCTGTCAGTCTGTTAAGGTTTCCACTTTGATTTTACAACTGTTTGCTTCTCCGACTTGCCAAATCCACCATTTGAATAGCAACATGGCGTTTAAAGGGAATTAGAGATGATTGGTTAATTTCATGTCAAGTAAATATAACTCCATCATTTCTAGCCGCTTAACTTAAAGACTGGAAGCAAAGGGAAAAAGGTACCAGCATCTTTAAAGATCAACAAATAACATGTTATATCTGACAAATTATGGATTTATGGCTCAGGCTAGCTGTTTCCCTGTTTTCAGCCATTATGCTAAGCTAAGCTAAGCAAACTAGCAGCTGGCTGTAGCTTTGTATTTACTAAACAGATATGAGAGTCATATAAATCTTCTTATATATCTCTCAGCAAGAACACCAAGAAGTGTATTTCCCAAAAATGTCAAACGATTCCTTTATTTATCAGTTTGACACTACTTAGATATGAGATGGTTATTGATGCATACCTCTGAAACATCAGTTCAGCTTATTGTTCCAAGTAGTGAAGTGCTAATTAATTGAAAAGTAAATACGTATGTGATCATGATGACGCCACTATGTCAGAGGTGATGGTGACTGATGGAGGACTTCTACAAGAGTCTTGCCTTAAGGCTCATCAATGTATCATATTGTGTTCTGTTTTCACTCATGCAGGTACATGGCCATCATCCACCCTCTGCAGCAGCGCATGTCGTCCACAGAGACCAAGGTGGTGGTGGGAGTGATCTGGGTGCTGGCCCTGCTTCTCGCCTTCCCTCAGTACTACTACTCCGCCACGGACCAACTCCCCGGCCGGGTGGTATGCTACATCGACTGGCCTGAATACACCATGTGTGACTTCAAAAAGATGTGAGCCTCTCTGTGGTGCCGCTATTCAACAAGTCACCAAGCGCCGTTAATTACTTTTGAATTCACTGAAAATGTGGGAGGAAACTGTTTGTATTCAGTGTCAATGATAGCGAGCAGCAAAAATCATGTAAGCGTTTTGTGTTTTTTGTGCACATCATAGGGGAATTGTGCTCTCTCTAAAAGGCTGACAGGCAAATGAATTCAGTTGGATGAAAAGAAATTAGATTAATTGAAGTCTTACTCCACCATTCATTTTCTATTTTCAAGGTCACTACTACTACAACTACTAAACTGAAGAAAATATGTATGCTTTACCACGTGCTTTACAGAGCAAACAAAAGAATAATATAATAATCAAAATCTGTAAATGTTTTTAAAAATTGGATTTAAAAGCAATTTTAAAGAAAAAAACACAGTATTTACAGGTTCAAACACATTTTGTTGTTCCTTGCAATTTTAGTTTTCAGCTTTTTATTAGAAATGTTTTAATATTAGGTTTCAGTACAATTTTTGGCCCTTTACTCAATACTTTGTTGAAGCACCTTTGGCAGTTATTACAGCCTCCAGTCTTCTTCAGGGTATGATGCTACAAGCTTGGCACACCTGGACCTGGAGTTTCTCCCATTCTTCTTTGTACATCCTCTCAAGCTCAATGAAGTTGGATGGGCAGCGTTGTTTTTTTTTTCTCGAAATTCCACACAAATTTTGCAAATGTATTAAAAATAAAACACTCAAATATCACATGTACATAAATATTCACACCCTTTGCTATGAAACTCAAAATTGACATGCACTGTCAGCGTGTCAGAGCACCAATCAGCTCCAATCAGCTCCAATCAACTTGTAGACTCCAATCAACTTGTAGAAACATTTCAAGGTTGATCAGAGGAAACAGGATGCACCTGAGCTCAATTTTGAGTTTCATAGCAAAGGGTGTGAATATTTATGTACATGCGATAGTTGAGTGTTTTATTTTTAATAAATTTGCAAAATTTTCTAAAAAACATTTTTCACTTTGTCCTTATGTGGTATTGTGTGTAGAAGTTTGAGGGAAAAAAAAGAATTTAATCCATTTTGGAATAAGGCTGTAACATAACAAAACGTGGAAAAAGTGAAGCGGTATGAATACTTTCCAGATGCACTGTATAAACAGTCACCCAAACAATGACATTCACTTCCATGTGATTCCTGTCGGTTCTCTTTTTTATAAATCAGTGCTCCACAGGTCAAAGCTGAGAACTATGATTACCACTTAGGTCTGCTTGTCACTTTTATGTAAACTGGCATTTATTCTCACTTCAGCCAAAGGTTGGCTTGTACGCTTGTAAAATTGCGGTACACAAATCAGGAGTGACTGAATAATGAATGCATTGTTGTTCCTGAATAAATCTGGATTGAGGACTGTACAGAAGACATTAATGTCTTACTAGAGAACAGAGTGGGAGATACTATATTAATGAATCATTAGGTAATGCTTTGTTCATGAAAGTATATGAATAGACATACTGACTACTGAGTAGCTCCTGATTAACTATGAATTACTCACTGAGCGGTAAAAAACTAGTAATGACTCATTAGTTGGTGTGAATGCTGAAAGCATTCCCAACATATGTTCTTCTATAATTCACACATTCCAAAGACTGTATTATTGTTCCACCACATTATTTGGTTATTCTGTGGTGAATTTCTTGCTTTTAACATGAGCAAACGGGCCACCTTTCTTATTTTGTGTGGTTCAAGTGAAAGTGTAAACATCTGACCGTGTGCCACCGATTATAAAATCACCATTTGTTTGCCTGACCTCCTGCACGCCTCATCAGCTCTGTGCAGTTTGATGCGGTCAGGCTGTGGTTCCGTCAAAAGTACGCGGTCTGGCAGCTCAGTGACAGTCAGGGTTGACAAGTCGCTTTTCCTCGAGATATAATCTCTCTTGGGGTTGCAAGCAGAACCAAAGGCCTTTCATATTATACCAGTGACTAAACATTAATGTGAAATTCACTGTCAATCATTTAACACTCTGTATTTTGCATTGCTTGTGCAGAGGAATTAATTATTATTAAGGTATCATTGCTGCCAAAGCAAAGATTTCACCAATTTAATTTCCCCTTGCCCTATGATTTACGATCAAAGAGAAGGCGTGTATTGTTGTACAAACTTTAATCTTCATGTTGCACACACTGAAACCGTGCTCTTCTAGACAAACTTCTGAAGCTGCTTTAGAAGATCAGGATAATTGCTGCATTCTTTGTAGAGATTTATCCACACTTGTGCATTTTATCAGTAACCTTCAATTTCTTGCATCTGTGTGTTTGTAATTCCACGGGCTCAGATGGCAAGCATACACATTTAGGCACAAACGCAGGTACACTTGTAGTGCAGTGAACACAGAAAAGTTTAGTGAACACAGAAAAACACCCATGTAATAACAGACATACACAGGCACTCAGACACAGCAGCCTGGCTCTGATCACAGCTGTGCTGAGGCAACATCTCAGCTCATCAGCAACAGTCTTTACCCTGTTTAGCTGCCAGCCTGCTACAGCCTTCTGCAGCCTCTGTCACATTTCTCCATGGGAATATAATTTGTTATGAGCTGCGCAAAAGCAATTTCATTTTTCATGATGGGAACCCTGCCACACTTATTATTTTTTTAATGAAACTGTAATCAGTAACACATTGGGGCTGAGTGAGAACGCAGCAGTCATTCAGCTTGGCTGCTGAAGCTGTAAATGGCACATCTGATTAAGGCTGACCCCAGGTCAAACCCCACATGCCTTTGATTTAGCAACATGGACACTTGATAGACATCTGACAGTTTATAGGCCCCTACACACCCTTACTTCAGATGCTTTTCATTCATTGGCTCGACTGAGTGAGGGGTTCGGTTTGTGTTCGGCTGGGCTCGTTAGCAAGGACTGAAAAAACCAGAGGAGAAAGAAAACAAGAGCATGTTCTTGACGGTTGTGAGATGAGATCGGCGTCTTGTGTTTATGGTATTGTTCTCTGTTTTTGGTTTTCACCCACTGTGGGTGAAAACCAAAAACTTTGACCACTGAGTCGGAAAGGCGAGGCAGATTATGGGCTTGGGCTCGCTGTGGAAACCGTGACAGCGTGACGAGGCTCCAGTGTACCATGGACGCCACCGGCCCCCGGTCTTTTCGGGCGTTGCCCTGCTGCAGCTATCACAGTTTATTCTGCATCAGATGATTATAAAGTAACATCTCATAGTAACGTTTTTATAGATGATGCTGTTTGTGAATGCCCGTGTACATACAAACCAGAGCCCTTAACATAATCACACCTACACAGAAAGACAAATACACTATTGTGAAACCCTCCTATGCCCTCCTCAATACTGAAGCCATGTGTAACAACCTTTGAAATGGCATAACCATAGGTGCCAGTTCATTTAAGGCTTGAGTGCCATTACTGAGTAGCTCAAGAGTTGCTGAGCTTTTTTTAGGGCAAGAAGACAAAAAGACAAAAAGCTGTAATGTAAGAGGCACCTCTTCTCAGACAAACGTGAGATACAATGACAAGCAGTACCAATGAAGATAAATACCAAATCACGCTACCACTTTGATGTACAACAGCTAATTTCAGTCCTCACAATGCACAATTCAAGCCAGTATAGGAACAAAGTGCAGAGGCAGAGTCGAAGGCAAGAAGAGGAATCAAAAACCAGAAACGAGGGAAAATGGTAAGAAACTAAAATAAAACAGGAAGTAAAGAAGCAAGAAGGACAAACAGCAAAACCCAAGGACGGGTCATGACAAGTACATTATGCTGCTAATACTTCTGTACATTTACTTTTAATGGAGTACTTTAATCCTGTGGTAATGCTATTTTACTCAAGATCTTGATATTTCCACCACAATATGCAGATGCCTAGAAAAGGTAACTCCTGTCTAAGATAAGACAGATTTAAAGAAAGGGAGACGTTAATACAGGACCTGACCAGGTTCTTTCATTTGTGGACCATCATGTCCTCCCAAAGGGTTGCCAGCTTTTAACGCTTTGCCTCATAGTGCAAAGTCCAGGAATATTTTGAGGAATAAATGCCAATGACCTGGCGAACATGATTATGATATCCACCGAACTCAAGCAAGTCTCTGAATAAAGGGGCACTGAAGCTTAAAAATCAGGATGCTAGATATCACGGCCATTATATGTGGCAACGGCTTCACTCAGGTTTTTTATGGACTGACTATGGCCCCTAACCTAACCTTTAGTCTTTACCCTTAAATAAACCTCGATCAAAGTTCTAATTTTAACAGTAAACCCACACTAAATTCCCCTGTGAGGGCAATGAGAGTTAACAGTGTGCTCATGTTTACAGAACCATACTCACCTTTTTATCCTTGAAAGAATATTTACTTACATCTCAAAAAATAGATCAATATTACGCTAAAAAGGCACATACACACAGAGAGAGAGACACTTAAAGATAGAGAGTAGAAGTAAAAAAACCCCATCTCTTCAGGGCTCTCTCCAAAGCCTAAAACTAATCGGTGGTAGTGAGGAGAAGACCGGCGACCGCCATGGCTCCATGTCCAGGCCTTTCATTTGTTCTGTACACAACCAGTGACGGCCTCTCTCAGCTATTTCAGTCTAACAAATAAACAAATCTGTTGGACGCCACAAACACGTTAACACAAACAAACGTGCGAACGTACCATTACCTCATAGTCACTACTCACTTGCAGCTCACATGTTCACAGGTAGGATGCATGCAGGTAGGCAGGTATGTAAGTAGACAGGCAGGTTGGATGGAATGAAATGATTGGATGAGCTTAATACAGGCCAAAGAAACCATATTGGCTTTTCTTTTTTTTTTGTCAAACCATTTGATTTTGTGAATTCTGTAGGGCTATCATCAGGATTTCAACAAATATGACAAAAACGGTGTCTAGAATACATCGCATACCCTGCCTTTGATAAATTAGACACACACTCAAACACATATTATCACACCTTGACGCACCTTGTCCTCTGTGATCCCCCTGAAATAGATTGGGCTTTTGTAAAGCAAGAGTTTGTGATTAATGCCAGCAAGGCAGCCTCCCTTCCTCCCAACAAGCACATTCATTCATAATTTATACTAATACAAACACCTACATGTTTAAATAAGCGTGCACATTCACAACTTAATTATGAATACAAACATGCATTTTCTTCACATAACCTGCACTTTAATACATCCATACTGTAGAATAGATGCTGATGCTGTCATTTTTATTTGGCATTGAGTTGAGGATGAGCTCAATTCCTATTTGTTGCCATGCATTAAATATTTGCTTGGAATGTTTGCATTTGTGTTCATATTCACACACACTGACAGCCAAGAAATAAAAAAAAAAAACGTCTGAAGGACGTTTGTCCGTTGGGGGAGAGAAGAGACAGCAGCTCCAAAAATTAAAACAATATAAGTTACTGTGTATAATTTGTCTCACTGACAAATTATACACAGTAACTTATATTGTTGTAATTTTTTCTGTGGCCTCTGTTGAGTGAGGTTTTATAGATTTAAATTGTCTGACAGCAAGTTGACATAGTGCAGTGTTATTCCCTAAACTGTCATCCATCAATGGGGAGCTGAGGTTCTGCTGGTGCCCTCTTGGGAGCGGGGCTCTGTCAAGGAGTCCCTTTGCTCTTAAAAGGTAATACCTCAGCTGCAGTTGCTTCGCTGTACAATGTGGGGAAAAAAAGTCTCTCATTGTCTAAATAATATACTATATAGGGGATTATAAACAACACTGAAAATAGCTTCTGATTTGCAGTGTCTGATTAGCAGGTAAAGGGAAAGTCAAGGGAAACTTCATTTACATTGCTGAGTTAGTGATCCTTCGTTTTTTGCACCTCTTACTGTTGTGAAAGCATATTAGACATTTCAGGTAAAGAATTAATGCTGTCTGAAACCTGCTTTCAAATGCAAAAAAGGGAGATTACACTGCAGTAGACTGCCTAGACCACATTTGACCAGGTCCTGATCAACCCTATTGGCTATAGCCTGTGAGCCTAATTCCTAGTTCCCTCTAAAGTTCAACGTCATTTATTTATCTTGATGTTAAACTTTAGAAGAATGTTAAGTTTAATGTTTGTTCACTTATCCTGGTGGGCTCTCATTATGTTCCATTCAGGACCGGCTGAGTTATTGTACATGTGACAGAGAGGTAGAATTAGATATTACCTGGTTCAGTTCAGTCTTGCTTACATCAGCCCAACCCCAGAAGCTAATTCTACTGACTTTAGCAGATGGAGTAACTGACACAGTGCTTTTCTCTGTTGCACCATGTTCCATGGCTTAAGTAGGAATTTAACAGGCTATGGTTAGCTAAAATTCCAATGTCACAGAATGTGGTATAAACCAATGGTACTTTGGCACTTTTCTTCCCGTTGGAAACACATCAGAATTTGGTCAATACATGTTTCATTTAAGAAAAGATATATATGTGAGGACACTGGAAATACATAAAATGCATGAACAAACTTAAGACATAACATTTTGAGACTGTAGTCATTAAAACTGGCATATTCTGTTTCATTTGGAGAAACCACCTGTTATATTAGTTGTGTTGAGCTATTTTAATTGTTCTTGTTTGAGTCGAGTACATTTTGCCAAAATACCTAATGTGCAAAGGGGTTGAATAATTTTAGGTGCAACCTCTGTGAACAAAGCTGCTCATCTCTCTCCAAGTCATGGCATGGACATGATGTAGCTCTCTTCCCGACAACATAGATGCATGTCAGTTCTTTGAAACAGGCATTTATTGCTAGGCTCGGTCTTGTTTTTCTAATGCATCCACCCGTTAGGCAGCTGTCAGGACTATATTTATGAATGAATATAGCACAAAATACATCAGCTTATACTGTACATAGCATGAAAACAAATGAAAAAACAAAATGATGCTTAGTATGAAGTAGAACTAAGTACTTTGCTGGTCACTTGTCACAAAAAGAGTCCTTAAGTCCTTCAGTGTCTTTTGAAAGTCACTTTTACTGTCTGCTTTGGCTTCAGATATCAGTAATTGCAAGTTTTAGATCAATTTATCACAGTGTCATGAGACATCCGCTCACATTAAATTGCACAGTCCATCGATTTCTGTAGTAGAGGGAGAACAAACTAAGAACATGAATTCCACTTCAGAAAGAAGTTATTCAACAAGTTGTGCCATATCCAAAATTCCAAAACATATAATAATACTGAATACAAAATACTACTGTCAAAGACAAAATAAGATAAAATATTTGTGTCACTTACTAAATCCTAAAAGGAGAGGCTTGGCCACAGTCTGCATTGTGTGTGTGTGTGTGTGTGTGTGTGTGTGTGTGTGTGTGTGTGTGTGTGTGTGTGTGTGTGTGTGTGTGTGTGTGTGTGTGTGTGTGTGCGCGCGCATTCAGTGACCGTAGTCAGGAAACACATGGGAGATGTTTGTTTTCCTTTAGAACTGAAATCGATTCCTACTTCGGGACTGCAGACTTTAATATTAACAAACTGTACATCTATTGCTAAACGTTTCTGCTGCTCTGCTTGCTTTCACTGTCATTTTGTCCACTGCTCACTCGCTCCACATTCACCACACACACCTGGCAGCATGTATCAGTAAAAGTGACAAGTGTGTAGCCCTATTTGATAGAGTAAAGGGAACACATATTTCATCACAAATGTGCTTGAGTAAGAAAAAGGGGCTTAAAACACCTACTCTTAGAAGTACAATTCATTAAAGAAATTACTCAAGTACAATGAACGGAGAAAATGTGATATGTTAGTACTCAATATCACAATGCGTGTGCAGCATTTAGAGAAAACACAGCTAAAAATGAAAATGCTGTAAGCCGCACAGAAAAGAGTTTCCAGTGGACACTGAAAGATATTGAAACCAACTGGAACACATCTGTTTTGGCCATGATTTGTGACTCATGAAGTTATTGGCGTTGGCTATCCATAAGGAGTGTTGGAAAACTACCTACAAATGTATGTAATTTGTGGTTCACCCAGATGTGATCTTTCCTTTTTAGTTTCCCAGCCCAATTAGTTAGATAGACAGAGGCAGCTTGCTCCATGTGCGTCTCTCCACCACTATCCCCAGTGAATTATTAAAGGAATTCTGATTCTGATTCTGAATCCAGGCTCCTACCCAGCACTGGGCCAGCCTTTTCAATCAGCTTGTGCAGCTGCCTGGTGTTCTTGTTTCCTCCCCAGCAGACTGCGGCATAAAACAGTACACTTGTCATCACTGACAGGTAAAATGTGCAACATTTCACTGCAGACATCACCTGAGGAAAAATAGCAACTTTGTAATCACCTGATCTGATCTGCACATGTTGATGCTCCATCAGTATAACTTCTGTATGACATGAATCTACATACAGAAACTATAAATGGTCTGTATTTTTGATTTGTATAGCACCTTTCATCTACTCAAAGTGCTTTTACATTACACCTTCCTTCACCCATCATTCATACAAGAGGAATCTTTGTTGGAGGAGACTATTCTTTCACACATATTCACAAACTGAAGCTATGCTTCAGGAGCAAGTCGGGGTTCAGTTGAACCTGCTGCCAGAAAAATAAATATGAATTACTATATGTTTTCTGCAGTTGAAGTCCACGCACAGCGAACCCCTAATGCCATATGAAAACGTAACTGAAATTGTGCAAAATTACCAAACCATATCAAGGAGCCACTTTGAGGTCAGTTTTAAACCCTGATCTACATTTGTTTCAATTGTGAATATTCCACGCGATTAACGTGATTACTTTTGCTCTGAATACAGGACATATTTTCCAAACTACGAAGCGATTTTCAATATACCTTCACCAGCATTGTGGAATTATTAAAGGCAAAGAGGTGTGTGATGACAGAGCAATTCCAATAACTACTGAGTACCTACAGTGTCTGTAGTATAAAGAGTAGTATAAAAAGTGATCCAGTTATATTATACTGATTGAAGGCTTATTTTTGTCACACCATTTTTTCTCAACTGCATTGAAAACAATGTCAAAGTGAAAAGCATCAGGTTTTTCTCCAGGTCTTTTTTATATTATGCTGCACTAATAAGGCTCCAGGGCCTGCTGCAGAAAAACATCCCTACAGCATGATGCTGCCACCAGCAGTTTTCACTATGTCCATAGTATGTTGATGATGATGTGCATAACTATGTATATTCATAACTAAATTGTGTTTTCAATAATGCATAATCAAATGAATCTAAAAGTTCTTGTGTCACCTTGGGAGGAGCTCTTTATACGCAGGTAGTGGGTTGTCTTTCACAGACTCCATTGCCATGTTTCTACAGTAGCCCCAAATGGACAAACAAGGGATTTTCAAATTTGTACGTTTAAGCCGCCACT